>NC_137609.1:28029961-28629961 GCF_963280865.1 Gymnoscopelus braueri | reverse complement strand
ATTAATGTTTTCTAGTGAGGGTGAAAGTATGTCGGGAATTGTATGGGGAATTGGAGAATAATCCAGGAGGTAAGAGCATGTAGGAAAAAGAAAAGGAAGACATAGTATGTTCTTAAGGTATGTTCATGGGAAATAGGCATTAAGGTAAGCTGGATTCTTAGCAGGATTTTTAAACAGCATGTGGAAATACAGAATGTAAGACAAATAGACACCATATGCATTTATGACAGGGGATTCAATAATGACAGTAGAGGAGAGCATTTAAAATATATATATATGAAGGCACAACTAAAATAAATTTTTGTTATGTTGATAGCTCCTATAGTTCCTGAAAGTGATTATAAAATGATGATTGAACAAACACATGCACATACCTTCCAAATTACAAGTGCCTGAAAAATGTACAGTGGGGAACTTGTGTGCTACACAATAATTGAAACTCTGTGCATACAAGCTGGTAACCTTTTTCATGTTATTGACCTTTCGATAAATGGAAGCCTCATGGCATGTCATTGACTGACAGCAAGTGAGCATTGTAAGCATTGTAACTTTAAGGCAAATAAGCCTTCCTTGACCAAATGTTTTCTGTCATTAGCTGCTCACTAATGATGTTTTCCGCTAAATATTACCCTAAAACATCATACCATAAATGCAATGCAGTTATTGACAATTTGTCTAACACTCTGTTATATTGTAATGTTGAAATGTTGAAAGTCTGAGTAAGTTGTACAGTCCTGATACCGAATGTAGGCAGAGAGAAATGTTGTTGCACATGAAGAAAAGTTTTCGTCTGATGTAAACAGAAAGTGAGACAGAGTTTTATTCGCGTTGAGTGTGACGAACGGGATTTTAAGCAAATCTGAGACGGAAAAAGTATGTGACGTATGTTATGTAGCAAGTTGAGTGGTAAAGACTTTAATTAAGAAAGTGTCACGAAGGCCGTCGTGAGTTGGAATCACTGACTGTAAAGCAGTGAATAGTAGGCTAATTAGTCTCGTTACTGAATGTCATTTCTACGGTCCTCAAATAAACCAGATGAGGCATTAAAAGATGTCACTTTCACTGTTTGAAGTGTGACGCGAAAGCAAAAAGAGCAGATCTGCTTCCTTAGCGAGAGAGTGAATTCATGGGAGAGCAGGTCTCCAGAGGCCACATGGAGGTAGTGACATGGAAAATACAAGGACAGTTGTGGTTCACACGTGGCCCCTCATGTGTGCTTTGAAGTTATAATCCATTTCCCGCACAATCTTGCCAGAGCGTGTCCTATGCGTCTACGGTCCATTAACCTTCTGTCCACTATTCGGCCCATATGTGTGTAGTTCTAACACGTGTGCATGTGTGTGTGCGTGTGTGTGTGTGTGTGTGTGTGTGTGTGTGTGTGTGTGTAAGAGTGAAGTGTGTATAATGACCTAATTTTGTGTTCAAGACGTGTGTGTGGGTGAGTGTGCGTGTAAAGCAGAGAAAGGTAAAGGGCAGAGAAGCAGGGAGTGAAAAGGGCTGCGCGAGAGAGTGATAGTGATCGACAGACCCAATAAAAGACAATCTGACAGGGATAGCCTGGTGATGAGTGCAATAGGTCCCATTAGGTGCACAAGGGAGCACAAACCATGTTTCTTGATAATGAACTCAGAGGGCTGTTTGACTTCTACCTATAAAATGGGCTTGAAGAAGAAGGCTGCAGACTACAACAAAGGTGGGGGAAGTAGTTCCCTCATTTCCCCAGGGGTATATACTGTACCTTTCCATAGAACCCGGCCTCACACACACTATATGCTGAATATCTCCATGTCCAGAATCAGATACAGAAACGGCATCAGCTACTACATGAGTCGTAAATTAAAACAGAAATTGCACACCTCAACACCTCCTGCTACAAAGATGTCTAAATGAGGAAATAATTAAGAAGATAAAACAAATAGAGAATATAAAACACATGAATTCACTAGGTGTTCAAAAGATGTAATCATTCTAACAGGGAATCCTTCTCTTTACATAAAAACTATGGGAGTAATGGGAAACAAAACCAATAATAAAATTACTACTAATAATAATAATAAGTATTACACTAAAAAGCATTAATGTACTGTTCACAACTGCACTAGCTGCAGTTTGACTTGAAGTGTATCACAAGGCATCGACAGTGCATTTTAAACATAGTGCAGCATGACATCAAAGAACAAATATGTTTCATTTACTACAGATCATAAATATGACATATACAGAACACCACCACACATTTAGTGTTGCTATAAATACACATACAAAAAAACACCTACTACTTCACAGTGAGAGAAAAGTGAGCTCAGCTCATGATTCTATAGGTAATTTTCCATTCCACAAGTTTCGTTGTTTATATCCCTTTACTTCACAGGTGCCATAGATATAAATAAATAGCTCACAGCTGTCTCAAAATGAAACAAAACAAAACTGTCCACACCAAATTACATCTGGACCTAATTCACTTTTGTGTATGCACTAATAGTGTGGTCTCGCTGCACATAAAATGTACAGCATGTGTATCTCAAATTCCAAAGAATGGCTGTGTATAACTAGCTCCCTCTAATGACAAATCTCAAGTACGATACTGGCTGCTTGCTGAGAAGCCAGTCCTAATGTGAGCTACAAGCCAGACACCTTGTTTGATTGCAAGGGTGTTAATTTTAAGTATCCGAACATCCCAGCCCATCATCCTCAATGGTGCTTCACACTAGGGGTAATGGTTTCCCAATCCGATCTTCACACAGGCTTTATACACCAGGGCAGGCCTACACTACACTTCTTAAGATTAGGCTATTTATATCATATTCAGATGAAATTGTAATGTACGTATAATGCCTGTGCAATGAGTTAATTTTGCCCTGCCATTGCTTTATGAACAACACTTCAAGTAAACAGTGAGGTCCATCTCAACCCTGCCCTACAAAGCCAAAGTGCAGTAACTACGGGGGGGAAAAACCCTGAAAATGGGTTTAAAAGTGATTCAACTGGTCAGCCAAATGAGATATCGGCATATAAGTGATATTACACTAATTGTAAATCTGTTCTTGAGGTAATTGTGTACTCCCCAAAATCACAAAGGCGTAGTTACTGCACTTTGGCTTTGCACTTTGGCTTTGTAGGGCAGTTTGTTTTAACTGAATTTATGTTATCAACAGGGGTTTATGGTACATGACAGTATTCAGTACAGGTGACCATTATTAAATGTAAATGTAATAATTCAGATAAACGGGACAGCATTTTGTGTCACTGAATAATTTGACTGGTTAACTTCTTTTTAAGTTGACTTCCACTACAGATTAGTTTGCTAGCAACCTCTGTCTGTCCCTTTGTACTGTAAGAGGAAGAAAATAATCTCTGTGGAACTGTAGGGGCAAAGGAGGGTATCTGACTATTTGTTTCTTTAAATAATTCTCTATAAATCCAAGCATTATTTTAAACCCCAGATGTATTTTGAAATGGACAGTGGTGACTGAGGATTGTGGATATTGATTATATTAAATCTAATCAATATGCTAAATTGATATGGTAACGGAAATGTTGGTCTTGATTTGCTTTTATTTAAATCTAATAGCTGCTGCACGTTAAAATCCTCAGTATTCATTTATCCATTTGTAAACCAGAGAGGGTATAGCCTACTGTATCAGACTAAAATGAACACAGAGGATTTTACTGTGATACTATTTTTAATCATGTTCAGAGTGGGAGGGTTTACCACAATTCTCAAATTCTAATCATCTAATCAAAACAATGTCATTCAAGGGTAAAAAAAGAAGGCTCAGTATTTTATATCAGGGGGGGGGGGGCGGGGGGCGGGTCTGTACTTGGCCCGTTTCTTTTTTCACTCTATACCAAATGTTTTTGCCCCAGAATGGGGATGCTATAGGGTTCATGTGGTTAATTCTTTGTTGTTTTATGTTGTTATGTTTCTCCAGGCAGAGTAGTGGTTTGATGTGCTTGTGTCTGTTCAGTAGTGTTGTACCCACAGCATACTGATGTTCCCCTTCTGTGAACTGAACCCCACTGTGTGACTGAGTTCTGTGTGTGTGTGTGTGTGTGTGTGTGTGTGTGTGTGTGTGTGTGTGTGTGTGTGTGTGTGTGTGTGTGTGTGTGTGTGTGTGTGTGTGTGTGTGTGTGTGTGTGTGTGTGTGTGTGTGTGTGTGTGTGTGCGTGCGTGCGTGCGTGCGTGAGTGTCTATGACAGACAGACATGCTCAAGAGAAAACAAAGTGGAACACGAAGCTCGCTGGCTAGATCAATGACTCACGATGCCAACACACGTCCCAGTCGTTTCTAGCTAGGACCTTGATGGACTCAGAAGTCTTCCAAAAAAAGAAAGAACAAATTATCATAATCACACAACCCCTTAACCCTACTCTTGTTGACTCTCTTTATCTCAGTGCTATCTTGTCTTCCGAAAGCAATGGAAATCTTCAAAAAATAAATAAATAAATAAAAAAGAAGAAGAAAAAGAAGAACATAAGCCATACATGACAATGCAACGGGCCTTGGCAGAGTGAGCTGCTGAGAGAAGGGCTGAATCATAAGGCCCCACCTAGTGTTACCAGGGACTTAGAAGAACACATTGATCACGTCAATAATTGTTGGACTCCTCAGGAGAACCAAAGGAAGTAAACAGGAACTAACTGGATTTGTGACGACTCCAGAAAACAACGATGCAGGTATTAAGACCAGCAATATACAAAGAGAACTATCAGCCTGCAACCTAAGAAGGGAAAATACCAATAGGTTAACAGACTGTAAAGATGTTTAGAAGACGTCCAAGACAAACTCGTGGTCTGCAATAAATACAAACATGTCCATGTGGACAGCATGCATACATCATTGTTCATCTTAAGAGATGACTCCTCAGTATCTAAAGACAAAAGAACCCTCAATTCACCCTCTCTTTGAGTTTCACATCAGACCTGTACATTTCTACATTAACTCTTACCTGAATTGAAGGGAAATGTCTTATTAAGAAATATTATTCAATAAAATGACAAATATATTTGTATGATTGTAAGCTGTGACCCTTGGTGTCTTTTTTTTAATTAAATCTTCAGATTTGTGTGTGTAGTTGCCCCAATCAAATATAATATAATATAATATGATTGAATAGAATCTAGACTACTACCACCGTATAATGAAATAAAAAAAGATTCCGGACAAGAAATTCAACCCTGCATTGACAGAAATACTGCCTAGTCAAATGTGTTTATGCGTGCTTGTGTGTGTGTGTGTGTGTGTGTGTGTGTGTGTGTGTGTGTGTGTGTGTGTGTGTGTGTTTGCGTGCTTGCGTGCATGCTTGCTTCCATGTGAATGTGAGCCAAACCTAAGTACACACTGATATCTTAACTTGAAGACAAAAAACATGTCTGGTCTAATCACTTACAGGCACATGTCCCGTTCCATTCCGAGCCGAGTCCAGCAGGGTCCAGGGACCAAGAAATAGTAGTACAGTATTTTCGTCATTGATCATACAATCCCATTAGAAATAATACGTCACATTATATAAGTACGGTTTTCAAATTGCTCATGGTGAATGTCTCTGCTAGAAAGTGACAGAGGTCAGTGGCTCATCCTGTGCAGACAAGGCAGGCTGTGTGGAAACATAATACAGACAATACCAGCTGAAATGACTGTGCTTTTCCCACTCATTCCCACAAGCTCATTAATAAGGCATTGGGTTCACTATGACCTGCTCAAACTGCATTTGTGAAACCCACATTGACTTTACATCATGCTTAAATGTTTTTAATTGCCATTCAAAAGTACACAGTAAAACCAATTCAGTGTTAATTTAACTCTGAGAACTGAGGATTTTACTGTGTAATTGTCCATGGTTGTGATTTATCAGGTGGGAGGCACCAGCACGCCAAACATCACCCCATCGTTCCCATATTTTTACACTCTAAACCATTATCAACTTAAGTTGATTACAGACAACTCGGATTGCAGTTCCAAGCTAGCTATGTACAGCTGGAGTCAGATTGACAATTCCAATTAAAGTTTTAGAACATAGATGTGGCACATGAGTCAATAGAAAAAACTTCCAAAGAACTCAGGCCAAGTTGATCCTCTGGGCTGAGAAATATATACTCTTCTCCGTCTGATCGACTTTATAATCATCTGTGTGAAAAAAAAGAAGAAGAAAAAAAAAGAAGACGGCTGAACGGTAGCAATTACATCTCTTCATGACTCCATTAGACACTCTGTGATAACCATGGTAAATGGATGACGGATTATGTCCCACATGAAAAAAAGGTAATTATGCTAACAGGCCTATGCCAGCACACAGTGCGGGATCTAGAATATCAGCTTTGCTGGATTATTGTGTTCTAAGAGCTGTCACTGACTTTCACAAATAACCCACCTTTGAGCTGTGACCTCAGTCAGTCTAAGCCATCTGCCTTTCCTCCTCTGATCCCTCAGGCTTTAGTGACAAAATCTCATGGATGCATGAATCCAGACTATTCACATAATATTATTCTGTATAACCCCCCACAGAAAGTAACAGTGTACATTAAGCACTTTGTGAGTCCTCTCTGTGAAAAGTGCTATACAAATAAAATGTACTTACTTACTTACACACTCAAACTGAACAGAGCGTTATGTTTTTTAAAGGCAGTGACTATGGATTAAGGCATATCCTAAATGTCTTGACTATTCTAAAATAGTCAAGGCCGTTCTCATAGCACTTCAGGGAACTGAAATAGGATGCATTGCATACTGTCAATTAAGAGCATCTATCTGTTATATTTTGGCATTGGACAAGTACCCATGACACTGAATGTTTTCCTGAAACATCTCCTTTTAATATTTGGATTGGTGGAGGCATACAGTACGGTACATGCAAATAATGAAATCATATTGTTATTGCTTTTGCTGTTGCCAAATCAGAAAATCAGCTTTTAGTGTTAATGCTATGATGAAAAGGGAACAAAATACAGAAAAGTTAGGTAGACTTTAGACTTGCATTTAATTCTGGTGTCAATGGCTCAGATGCTGGTCACTCCCTGCTAAGCGTAAAACAGACACGAGAGGAGGAAGTGATCAATTACCAAACTCCCCTGGGGAACTCATATCAAATAAAACAGAGCCAACAGGTGGATGCACAGCAGCAGGTATCACCAGCTGGCATGAGTGTGAGCTTGGTATTTACACTGGCCTACTGTCATGGACATCTGACACCTGAATCAGGGAGCAGGCACTACTCCACTTGTCTGCCTGGCTTCATTTACAGGTCCAGTTGAATTCCACAATTTTTGCAGACACCTTCATCATGTATGACAATTATTAAAGTCCAATTATTTATTTCCATTATTTTCCCCTCTATTGTGTTTCATACCTATGCCATATTTCTTGTATGTTAATAGTTAATAGATTAACATTGCTGTCAACAAAGGAAGGAATTCCCCAACAAACAAAACGAGTCCTGCTGGCATTCTCAGACAGTGTGGGGGAGACGTTTGACTCAGAAGTGTGCTGCTGGCGTTGCTTCACCTTTGTTGGAACATTGCCATTCTTTGCAAATAAACGCTTGATGTGGTATATTTGTATATTGAAATACATGTTTATCATAACCATCCTTTATTTGAACTGGGTAACAGGAGTAATATAACCCTCTGAGGTGCTTTAGCTGCAGAGTTCAGCCAGACCATGTCAAACTCGGAAGAAACACTGCATGGCTGCTTTGGAGAATGTGGTAGAATTCTCAGTTGAGGAGATGTTGGAGTTCATTTGGATGCCAGGAACCAAAACACTGCAAGAAAAACACGAACTTTGACATTTCACAGAAGTAAGAAACAGGTATCGTTTTAAATAAACAAGAATACTAAGGCGCCACATTGAATGCTGCTGTGTTGGAATTAGATGACAAAAAAATAGCTTTCACTATTCTCCACTAGATGACAGCAGTGAGTTGTGTGGTTTCATTTATTGTCATTTAGCCTGGTGTGATCTTTTGTAAGGATAAGGATAATTCCTTTAAGAGGTCCGTTCATGAAAGTCCTTGCGGTCTTGTTTCCAATGAGGGCCTGTGAGCAATTAGGGGTTAAGAGTCTTGCTCAGGTACAAATTTCATTTCATTGACACATTTGCTGGGCTGGCCTGGAATCGTACCTGGGGCAACCAGGGCCTCTGGCTCTCTAGGCGGGCTCACTAACCTCTGGCTCCCTAGGCCTAGGCGGGCTCACTAACCACTCAGCTACGGCCGCCCCTTTGTCATGTTAGTTAGTGCTTCACCAATCTTAGATCCCAAACTCATGATTACTGTGTGAGTGCTTTGAGGCATATTCTAATCACTGTGTTTTAAAAGTAGAGGATCTCATCCTAGCATTTTGAAGTCAAATTTGGTATATTGGGGTTTATGTGAGTAGTTATAAGTCTACTTTAAAAAATATATATATTCTGACACAAGTAACATATTTGCCACTTTAGTCTGTATTTTAAGAACAGGTGCTATAGCGTGCTTTGAGGCTTTCACAAAGCTGTATGTCAGCTTGAGACTGAAGTAATAATACAAAACCTTGGCCCATATTACAATTCATTGAATAGCTGTGTTGACTTTGGTATGACCCACCTTTCATAGCACAGTGGATACATTTTATAAGAGGAGTGAGACAGTGAACTAAGACAAACACTCACCCTCATCGAAACAAAACATCATTACTGTTTCTGTTGGAAGATGAGTCACACAAGTCAAACCTCTACACAACCAAAACAGACTGCCCCCACACCTAAAACTACCACAAAGAGTGTCTGTTTGAAATATTTTAAGATTGCACAAGTGATTATGAAATAATCTACGCTGTACTGTATGTATGTTTATCTCACACTGAATAGCTCTGGACATACCATGCATTTCAACCAAATGCTGTCTTTGAGCACTAAGCAGGAATGTACTTGTGTAAGTAGGCTACTGTAAGTATGCAGGCATGTGTATGTTAATTGCTTACATTTTGTTTTGTCTTGTTTTTTTTGTCTCTTTTCCCTCTACACTGCTTTGAGGGAGCCTAATGATGAAGGTGTTCAGTAAACCTGTTTGACTGCTGGCAGGGACTGACTGACTGACTGACTGACTGACTGACTGACTGACTGACTGACTTGAAACTTAAGCTGGATCACAACATCTATTGGAGTCCCGCCCCTACCTCCATTACATCACATTGCAGTAGCAAAACTGTCATCTGAAAACAGTGCTGCCTCGGGTCATGGCACACCTAAAAATAAAACTCTTAGTCAGGAGCTGCCTGGATTACAGGGTCATCAGGAACTCAAAAGTAAATTCAGATTGAGTGATGAGATTGATTTTTGTTTTTAGCAAGTGTTTGAGTTTCAGATATACGTATATAATGAAACTAGAGGTTCGGCCTATTATATATGTGGCCGCACACCTAGGTTGCACAGAGGATCTGACTGCTATGCCCATATATGGAGATCTCTGGATTTGTCAGTCCTTGTCCCTTTTATGCCCATATATGTAGAGTCCCTTTTATGCTCATATATGGAGATCTCTGTGTATGTCGGTCCTTGTCACTTTTCTGCCCATATATGGAGATCCCTGATGTCATCAGTATATATGCCCATATATGGGCATGCCCCCTTTTGTGCCATGGTGACATGAGCGTGATGTCAGAGGTCCGTCCGTCTGCCCACCGGCCCGCCGGCCGGTGCTCCCTTGAGACAATTTTAATATAGGATAGCATAGCTTCTATCTGGACAGGTACATTTTGAAATCAGAATGAAAGATAACCAGTAAGGAAAAAGGAAACAATACGATACCTTGTTAAGTATACTTCAGTTGATAAGTAAACAACAGTTGAGGGTGAAATGCTTTGAGAGTATTCTCAAAGCAGTATTGAGTAGCAGTATTCTCTATAGCAGTTTTTGAGGGATGAGAGTTTGTTACATATTATGCTCCAATTTCCCAGCACAAGATTAGTCTTGGCTACCACTATTGCATCAAAGATCAGCTAATTTAGGTTGTTTGAAAGGCCATGTTTAACCCCAGAGTTCAATTCTATTTTGTGGAATCCCTTCCATATTAAACCCTGAACTTCAGAAACAACAGAATGACGTTACTATGGCAATTTCTGTCAGCTCTAGAAAACACATTACCCTGGCCTATTATCTATCCTTAAAGTAATATTTTCACTTACAGTAATTAGTATGGGAGACTCCAGTATGACTGTAAATAATGTGAATCATGCTTATCAGAGGATTCAGGCAGTATCACCAATGGCATTTTTGGCTCACTATGTCCTTGACCTGTTCTCTACTGTATCTGCTACAGGAGAAGATACATTTTACATTTTTGTCTCAACAGAGCATGCCAACAAGTTCAAAGAAGGTACAGTTCATAACTAATAGAGCAAAGATTGAAAACAAATATGAAAGAGTATGAATTGCATACTGTAGGCCTAGTTGATTGTAAAGCATACAAATTCATAGCAAACATCTACATTAACTATATTTTAGTGCGCATGACTGTTTAAGTTAAGACTATACAGCCTTAAAGGAGCACTTCATCCATTTTCAACCTTATCATCATATCATTTCTAGTAATGCTCATTATTAGATGGCACAATATCCATCTACTCACCTTGTGTCTCATTGGTGTGCTGTGGACAGTTCAGAAAACAGCATGTCAACACACCAATGACATCATCAATGGGGATTCTAAGCTAATAGAAACTACAGTTTATGGAAAGTTTGCATGCTGAAATAGTGGTCCTTTAAGTATAGCATCACATCAAGGTGTGTAAAAGTTTTTTTTCTTCTTTTTTTCCCCCGGAGAAGCCCATTGAGAGCAAGCTCTCTTTTTCAAGGACGCCCTGATAACAGCATATAAAACACATACATAATGAAAAACAATAACAAACACTTGAATCACTTTACAATGTCACAGATGCAAATAAATATAATGTTACATGACACAGGTGCAGTCACTATGTAGAGTGTCCTCAAGAAGCACCCTAAAATTAATAGAATAGTACACACACAAACACATTAAGCATGCAAATCACAGAACAATAACTGACCTATGTGGAAAACCAATAATTTGATATACTCTATCATTACAAACTCACTAGTGAAATAAAGACCTATTTCAGGAGGATACAGTTTGTACACACAAGCATGAGTACATGCAAAAACAGTATTCACTATTTGCATGTGACATTAAGAATTCTCTGCGCAAGCAGGTGACTTTGATCATGTTGGCAGTGCCCTGGAATTGCCCCCAAAATGCATATTTCTGCATAACTAGCCTGCAAGTTAATAATAAAATTGACATGTTCAAGCAATGGGTGAACAAAGGTTGTGTTGTGACAGCAACACACGCACACACAAAAGCGTGAGTGTGAGGAATAACACATGGCCAACACATAGCTTGAGTAACCAAGGGTTCGATTGTGGGGGTGATCCATGCATCTGTTTTGATATCTGGTAATTAATTTTGATCACCAGTGAGGATAGGTTTTATCCCTGCTTCTGGACAGAATTAAATACATGCATTTGCTTTTGGTAAATGTATTCTGTATTATAGAATGTCTGATATTCTTTGACAATATCACTATTTAACTATTTAATAAAAACAATTATGTTAAACACACCCTGGTATCCCTATTTTGGGCACATTTTTCTAAACCCTTTATCTTTTATTATTATTATTGTTTTATTTATTTTCAAAAGCAGATCTAAAAGCTGACAACCTACATCACTAGGTTCTGGGTTTGATAATAATACATATCATCAACTAAATGCAAGGCTCTGTTGTTTGCTAGACAACACTTTACCAATGTATTTGACCAAATATATTGGTCAAATGCACGTTTTGAAATAAGAATATTTATAAATAAAATCCTACCTAGTTAAAACCTTAAACTCATTATGCCTTCAATAGGACCTACATTTCAAAATGGAAAAATACAACTATACAATGGATAGGAACTATAGGCTATGTGTTCCATTACTGACCTATGAATTTGAGGAAACTTAAACCTCACATAATAAAGTAGCCTACCTGTTTTGGCTGTTGAATAACATTTCCATGATGGTTCTTTTACACTGACCTGGATAAATATCACTTGTCATCAAGTCATTTATGACTGTTAAATATTTTTAATCATTATTATTATTATTATTATTATTATTATTATTATTATTATTATTATTATTATTATTATTATTATTATTATTATTATTATCTATAAGCCCATGCTGTGTAGACTGAACTAATATAATGGGAACTAATGTAATGGGAGGGACAACAGTTAATGTGGGATAGCTACACTTTGTAAATAAATAATTGAAATAATAAATAAATAAATAAATAAATAAATAAATAAATAAATAAATAAATAAATAAATAAATAAATAAATAAATAAATAAATGCATAAATACATAAATAAATAAATAAATAAATAAATAAATAAATAAATAAATAAATAAATAAATAAATAAATAAATAAATAAATAAATAAATAAATAAATAAATAAATAAATAAATAAATAAATAAATAAATAAATAAATAAATTACCAAGCCCTACACAGCAAAAAACTAACAATCAATATCAACATAATGATGTGATGCCACAGAGTGAGGAAACAGAGAAGTTGAAAGAAAGAAAAAAAGGAAATTCATAACAATTAGACTATGATTTACAGATTCAGCATCAGCAATGCATTTGACAATAAAATGATAAGGAAGGCAGATTGTGTGAATAGTTCTTCCTACACTGTTTTTTAGAAAAGCATATTTAGCTACATAGATGTCTCAAAGCGTCATGATATGGTTGTGTATAGTAGTGGTGGTAAAAGTACTTAAGTAAAAGTATCAATACTGCAATGTAGAAATATTCTGTTAAAGGTATAAGTCCGGTATTCAAAATGTACTTGAGTAAAAGAACAAAAGTATGGGCATCAAAATATACTTAAGTACTAAAAGTAAAAGTACTCATTATGCACAATGTCCCATTTCACAAGTTTCCAAATGTATGAAATCCAAGCAGGCTGTTTTCAAATAGTCAATGTATAGGTCTGAAGTGTTATTGTATGTTTTACAAAGTAACTAGTGACTAAAGTTTTCAAATAATTGTAGTGGAGTAAAAAGTGCAATATTTGCCTCTGTGAGATGTAGCCTAGTGGAGTAGAAGTATTGAAAACTGGAATAACTCCAGTTAAGTAAGATCATAATTGTACTTAAGTACAGTACTCCCCCAAATCTCTATTGTGGACACAATTATGTACTTAAAGCTATACTTTCCACCACTGGTGTTGTTGTATAGTTGGTTTTGTTTACTTTTAGCCTAAGGCAGCCCATGATGGGTTATTTCAGTGCCTTTCAGTGTGGGTGCGGGGGGGGGTGGTGCAGGTGGGCGCACCGTGCAGGTGGGCGGATGAGACGCAGTGACATCATGATACTTCAGCTCGCAGGAGAAGACTCTGATGAGTCGATACTACGTGCGCGTCCCCGCCCCCTTGGAACTGAAACCGCCTAAAAATGCTCGTCCCCGTCGCTCCTCTCCCACAGAAGGTGCTGCTGAGGATTGAGGAACAGGTGCGTTTAGAGGAGTTTATAAGCGAAAAAATCTCTGCCGCTTTCCCAATTTATAGTGTGGAAAGCCAAAAGAAGTAACTTTCTAAATATTTAGGCATCGCCGGCTAAACCTTTTCTTTGGAAACAAGTTAAAAGATTATTTAAAAAACCCATCAGATTTGAGGACCATCTTTTCAGCAGGTGGACATAGTTTTTTTTTTGGGTCTTTGAGCGAGTCGTTCCAAAGGACTTTAAAATGGCCAACTCCGGGATGCAGATTTTGGGATTTGCCCTGTCGTTATTAGGCTTGATCGGATTAATAATCGGCACGATCCTGCCTCAGTGGAAGATGTCCGCGTACGTCGGTGACAACATCATCACCGCGGTGGCCATGTACTCAGGACTGTGGATGTCGTGTGCGTTCCAGAGCACGGGCCAGATCCAGTGCAAGGTGTACGACTCCATTCTACAGCTGGACAGTAAGTGAACAGTGAACCTATTCATCCGTTCTGTTGGAGAGTAGCAAAACAGCATTGCTGAAACAACTGCGTTATGTAAATCAGCTGCACCTTTTGTAGGTGTAAAGTAACTTAAGTACATTTACTCAAGTTCTGTATGTACAATTTTGAGGTATTGTCACTTTGCTGGAGTATTTCCAATTTTCTGTATTTTTACTTACTCTACTTACTACTTGCTCTCTACATCTCAGAGGCAAACTATTGCAAGCACATTTTCAATTCCGGACTTTTACTTGGAACAGAGTGTGTCTATAGTACAGTATTGATACTTTTACTTAAGTAAAACATGCGAGTAGGCTACTTTTTCCACCACTGCTGCTTCCCATCTTCTATACTAGAGCTGAGTGTGGATCTTGTAGCTACTAGGCCTGATTCCTGTAACCAAGGCCTACACTCATTAACCCAGCCAGTCCCCATGACATTTACCTCACAGGACTTTCTTGTTATGTGTAGCCATACTAGCCTACACTGTATGAGTCCTCATCTGTCATTTTAGGGTAAAATCAGTAAGTTTAGCCTACACTACAAAGGCATAGGCTATTCCACTTTCATTGCCACTAAGAGAAAGCCAAAATGAGTTTCAGTAAATGTGGCTGACTTGTCCTCTAGGAGGTAATGATTACCTAGAGCCCATTGTCTGTACCTGTATTGTGGCAATTCCACCACCAAGGAAAAAAACCTGTTCTAGATGTTTGCATCGTGTTCTCAAGTTGGTAGGCCTAGATAAGGGCTGGGCACTGTGTTAGGCAAAACATCACATAGCCTACAGCCCACTGTTTTGTCAACATGGATAAATACCCCACTGGGTCAATACATGCATTTGACTGGTGTCAAATAGCCTACAGTAATTTACATTAAATTCCTTGACATTTTGCGGCTGTTGGGAGTTGGGACTGACACTCATCTGACTGGTACAGTGAGTCTGTACTGGACAGTCCAGATGCAAGTAGCTACTCCAATAATCATCATAGAAACTGGCTATAATATTTATTAAAGGTGATTTGTCAAAGTGGCTATTCAAACTGTTGTTCCTTATACTCCCAGACTTTTAGCTGTGTGCTGTTTGTGGCAGTTATGAACCAAACCATACACACCTAATTATTTTAACACAAAATATAACATGACATCACGTTACCTAACCTGACTACAACTATACAATCCTTTACCATTGTGTTTGTCACTACCAGTACCTTCAAATGATTATCACCCTGTGCAGTCATAAGAATTGGAGTATTTGTTTCTATTTTTGTATTTTTTTTTTTTTTCTTTGAATGCATTTTTTGACCTTAAGGGCAGGCAAGGCATATTTGTAGCTGTATAGGTAAACATTTGAGTGAGATTAGATAATATACCAATTTCCTATGTTTTAGTGCCTGTAAAACCATTTCAGTTATCAAAACATTTGATAAGATGTCTGTAAAACAATATATCTTATCGCCTTTGTAAACATGAGCACAAGCCAATCTTGATAAATGTGGTGCGATTAAAGCTTTCACCAGATACGGAGCAAGTCCATAAATAAATAAATAATGTATGTGACTACTATTATGAATAGTGGAATCCTTCAAATGGTATCTTTAGAATTAATCAGGCTTAGGCACAATATGAAATAGGAAAGTAGCATTGTTTTACTTCACTACTTGTCTTTTGATAGAAAGATGAAGGTGTTAAGCCATGACCATAATATCTACATTACTGAAATTTACCACTGGATACTCAGGCCTGATATTTGATTTTAATGCTAAAATCAAGTTGAGGGAAAATCCACCTGTTGAAAGGCAGGTTGTGTGCAGCACGCAGAGGGAGTGTCTTGGTTGGAGTGAAACCTGAGACCTTACATGCACTTAACTGGTTAGACCTGTTCTTTCTGACATGACAACCTACACCCAAGAGAGTTTCATGGGGCTTCCGGTTAGAGGCTGTTTCTGCTGCATGGGGGTGGGGTGGGGAGTGGCTGAGCCAATGTGACACGGGAGCGAGGAGTTGTTCAGTGTAAATTTAACTCTTGAGATTGTACCAAATGTTACCAAATGCATAGAATGTTTTAGCTGGTTTATGTGTTTCCTCTTTCCTCAAATGGTTTGTATCCGAGTACAATAAATATAATTCTTGTGTTAAAATGTAAGCAATCCTGTGGCCTAATCAAAGAATGCTTTTTAGGACCCTGTGTGGGCCGTTATCTTCAGAAATTCATATCACACACCAGTCAGTTCAGTTAAGGGGGATTAAGTTATTTGTCTAGTAAAGTCTTGCGATTGTTCCCATGTGTTTGATTTTTGTCACATGACTTGACTGTCTAACACCTCCCTTTTCACCTACCCAGGTGCTCTTCAGGCTACCCGTGCCCTTATGATCGTAGGCATCCTTGTAACGGTGGTAGGACTCGGTGTGGCTACTATGGGAATGAAGTGCACCACCTGTGGAGGAGACGACAAAACAAAAAAGTCCCGCACTGCCATGGCTGGCGGCATCATCCTTCTGCTTGGATGTAAGCTCTACTTTTTGTTTTTATTTATTTTTGGTATTTGTTTGTTTATTCTATAAATTGTTGCTATTTTCACTCTCCTCAGTCATAATTAAGATGCCGTTTTCCCCACCTTTCCACAGCTCTGAGTGCGATCGTCGCCTGCTCTTGGTTTGCTCACAACATTATCCGGGCGTTCTACAATCCATTCACTCCTGTCAATACCAAGTAAGTCGGAACACCGTCGTACGAGAGCATAAACTATGCATTATGGGGGGTAAATGGGCATTTCTACAATATGCACCCATGCATATATTCCTGTTCGCCATACCTGATATTTTCTTGGGATGCTTTGATTAACGTTGTTTCATTGATTAATATATTTTAGTGGTAGTCAACTAACCTGTTAAATTGAACTATTTAATTTAATCGATTATATAAAATAATTGATAATTTAATCAAATTAATGAATCAATCCCCATTTTGGGCGTGTCAGTATAGGTGGAATGCTTCAAAAGAGTGTTACACTTTTTTTTGTGTGTGAAGTATAAAAATGTTTGAAGGGGTGAATCGATTTATCTAAAAAAATATCTTCTCGATTAATTGAAAATGTAATCAATAGAATAATTGCTAAGAAAATAATCGATAGTTGCAGCTCTAGTGGAATCAATAGGTAGGATGTGGACAGAAAAGACATTGATGAAACCGGCTAGAATGAAAGCATAGTTATCTTTACATTTCTCTTTGAATGTCCTGTTTTCACTGTCAATGTTCCTCTTTAGACTTGTGGTTGAAAGGTTTCTCTTGTGTTTAAAATATGCCTACAATAATAACAATACACTGTTTCTCTCCATATCTAAGAAGCGACATTAAACGGTGAAAGAGCTCTTGTTTATCTCTGTTCAAAAAGGAATGACTGTCCCCAGATACAATGGGCTCTTAGACTTTTTAATGAACTAAATGTCCTCCAAGGATGTGGTCTGCACAAAATGATTGCACAAGCATTTCTATCTGCACCTGTAATATTTTACACACACAGTTCTCAGTATGCAGTTATACCACACATCTTTATTAACTTTTATAGCAATATATAGGTGGTCTTTTGCAAGTTCCAGCTCTTGAATTAGCCATTTATTATGTTCCAGCCCACCGTCCATTGGCTTTGAAAATAAATTAGCCCCAGGTCAAACTAACTCCACCCACTCTATATTTCATCATGATGGTATGAATTGCACGCATAAAATTTGAATTAATTTGACATAATTTTTTTTCCCCACCAACTCTGCAGGTATGAATTTGGGTCAGCCATCTTCATTGCCTGGGCTGGGGCTTTCCTGGATGTAGTCGGGGGTGGCATGCTGGCGGCATCCTGCCCGAGGGGCAAACCTTCACCCAAATATCCCATCTCTAACAGACCCCCCAGCAGCTCCAAGGAATACGTTTGAACAGGATGGTAGCCAGTGCCTGGAGCTTTCACATCTACACTGGTCCAACTCGATAGCATATGGTTTTAAGTATATTCTAGTAGCCGTGTACAGTGTATGCTTTATTTTTTAAGTTGCTTTTGATGATGCTGTTTTTTTATTGTAATGTTATTTTAACATAAAACAACAAATTTAGACCACAGCTCATGTTTACTTCAACTCGTGTTCCCTGTCCAATTGGAGTGACTGCTAATCAGAAGAGGCTTTATTATGTTTTTTTTTTAGATGGTAAATTTTAACTTGACACACTTCAGTATAACCTGACTGTATGTTGTTAAAATTGTCATGTAGCATGTTGACATTTTTCACGTGCTATAGTATACAGCCTGGTTAGTACACTGAGTGTGCATGCACTGAACAAAAATGGGACATGGCAACAAAGAGCTCTGAATACATGACACACAAACACAGGTGTACAGATTTCTTGTCATTTAAATTCCAGCATTTAAAATGTGCAGAAGCTATTTTCTGTTTGTGCCTTATTTCTTCTTGCCTTCATTTTATGAATGTAATTCAAATGTCAACAGAACATAATGGCACTATGGCATTATCTCTCAAGTGCCTAAGTAGAATGATAAAACTAAGTCGAATAATCCAGTAGTACTGCTATTATACCCAGCATTTGCCTTAAGATTGCCAAAGTTTTTGTTGTCGGAGGACTGTAATACCAATTGTCAGGTAGTATATTTAAGCACCATTTTGTGCCTAACTGGATACTGCCATTACCATACACTTACAATAACTATTTCCACACTTACAAAATGTAATGTTTTTACATGTGTTAGGAATTTGATATTTCATGATGTACATAAAATAAAACTGAAAAGTTGTACTGTCATTGATTTGTGCACATTTTTCACTGCCAAATGGAGGATACCCAGACACACATTTTCAAAATTAAGGAATCACCAGTATGAAATTGTCCATATTTAATTGGCTCATCTACATTTTGATTGTAATTGTTGATGCAAAGCACCATTCCACATTGTCATCAAACCACTCTGTGAGGAGGGGAGTATTATCTGTCTTGTGAATCTTGTTCATTTTAAACCTACTAAACGGTTTGTTAAATATCTAAGTTCTTTGCTTTTTATTTCCCTTTGCTTTACCATACACACAGTAGCAGTTGATGGAACATAATGAACTGTGTAACATTTAGTGTAACACTTGATCAAACAATGTTTAGGAGTTTTAATCCTTGCTCAAACTTGCACTCTGGGAAGAAGCCTATGCTGCCAAACCGGATCTGTGTGACAGCCACAGCAGGATGATGTTGACTTCACAGGAATGGTTCACACAAGGAACTTGGGCATCCTAAGATGAATGATTTTTAAGTTCCTTTGGCTTTATCGCCATCTTGTGGTGTACATAGGCAACAACACAAATACAAAATGTGGAAAATGTTTAATTTAATAAATGTAATTTATATGGATAAATCTGATCAGTTCTTTTTTTTACATACTATATACTGGCTATGTTTAAAATAATATTGCTACTGTAGAGCATGTTTACTTTTCATTTTGCAAAAACAAATGTTCAAGGATGGCCATGTACAAGGCCGGTAACATTGCAATGGATACCCTGTGTGTGTACTGTATATATGCTCTACTGTAGATAGTGTGAATACACATGATTTATGGTCTTCACTGTAACTGTATTCCATTGGATGTCCTTTTCCTGTCACAAAAGCCCACATCTCGCTGCTGTGCTTGCACATTGCTGTACTTCACCCAGCAGAATTTGTTAGTCATGTTTTAATTTTTGTTGGGGTGTATGTAGTCCGTAGGAACTACGTTTCTCTGACTTGGTACAGTTGGCAGGTAGTTAAAAAGTGCAGCTCAGTCATTGGAGTCTGTCTTCTCTTGGGAGCCAGGTCTGTACTTACTGAGCACCTGATTCGAATGCTATCAATGCATTGAATGGGGAAATAGGCGAGTGTATTAGACCTTCGAATGGGCGAAATAGGCGACCTACTTACCTACCCGCGATTTATCAGACCATTCATTGGGTGTTATCAAGACATACTGACCTACCAACTGACTTTTGAAGCCGGTGTACGGAGTCTATATATAAGGATGCCCTTAGTTTGAGATCAGTCAATGGGCAAATATTCCGTTTAGAACAAAATAGCATTCCAACTTGCTCTGGTTTTTGGTTGAGTCTTTCCAAATGTGTCAGAGTTTCTTTTTTTGTTTCTTATAATTTGATTTAGTCTAGTGGGGTATCTGTCTCAGAACCAGCTAGCAAATGGGGCATCTCTCCCTCTCGGAGATGGCTTTATGGAATACATGTATAATTACTGTGGTGGGTACCGTCCCATTTCTAGTCTGCATGCATCATGTAGTAGTGCTTTCCATTGGATGCAGAGAATTGATTTGCAGAATTCAGCATATATACACTCACTTCTCAAAACAGTCACTGAAGCTTGAAGTCTTACTTGGGAAGTCAATATATTTGTTTATTAAACAAAGCAGTGAACAATTTCTTTCCTGTAACCTTCAATGTAGTACTAAAACAAATAGCAGCACAAGGATATAAAATCTAATTTACAGCAACAATAGATCAAATCTTGAACTTAACATAAAATTGTTACATTTTGTTAAACAGCAACAGAAAATGATTACATGCAAGAGCCATTGAAGGACCTGTTGCTGCGTTAAGCATCTCTGTAATGCGATTCCAACATACAGTATTACTTTATAGCTCGCCCTTCATAAAGAAGACAATCTTCCTTCCGAAAGTGTACAAAGGGATGCTCCTCAACACTACAGTAAATGTTTTCAATGGACTCGCATAAGCATTCATTTATTAAAACTGAGCCCACACTAACCACACAGCAAAGCAAAATTAAATACATTCTTAACATGGAATGGCATTTTACTAACGGAACATTTTCTTAATCTCAAACTTTTATGAAAAAATAAGATTGGCAACTGAACCAAGAGGTCACACCCAAAATCCACATATGTGCCTGACCTAGATTGCAAAGGCCTAATTTTATGGTGATGGAACTCTTTTATCCTGATTAAATAGAATCGTGGACGGCAAAAGAAAAACAAGTTTAGAGCAGTTCATTTCAGATTTTACTATGCAATGGGCCATTAGTTGGTTTCTATGTGGAAAGACAAATTGAACAAAAAAAAATAAGTTTAATTATTGAATTCAAGAAAAGAAATAAGACTGGTGTCTCAAATTGGTTGGGGCTTGAATGTTATTAAAACTGCACTCAGAAATTGATGCCAGAATTTGTGCATGCACAGATCCTGCATGAGGCCCAATCAACCTATCAAAAGAAAGACAACGGAAAGCCTCGGGGCAGTTCCTGCATGCTTTCTTAGGTGCCATACAATACAATAATAAAGAAGCCACATTATGCAACTTTCCAAGTTGGATCTCCTGATCTGATTAAACCTGGAACAATATCCACATACTGCGTACCGCCCGAGAGGGTAGTTCAAAGACAGGACTTTACAGGTCACTGCCCCGTTGTGTTCATACACATGGCATCAGTTCCTCTCAAGTCTCTGATACAGCAGGGTGGTGGGAGCTGGACTCAACTTGAATGGATACAATGGGAAAGACGAGGCACTGGCTGAGACTCCAGAAGGGTTTGCGAGGAAGAATATGTAAGGAGGGAAATGAAGGAAGTGAAAATCCCTGGACCACATTACTTAGCCACAGTCACGGTCTCAGTCACGGTCTGTCTCCACTTCCACAGGTCAGCAACAATCTATAGGGAAATAAATACATACAAATATTTGGTCAACATGTTCACCATACATGCTGAAGCAAACATATTGTAATAAAAGTGTAATTCTTTTCATTTAGTTGTGGTGGAACTAAATGAGCTTAATTTTATAATACATTTGTTCTGATGACAGTGAAATGTCACCTCTCAACCATGGTGGTTGTCTGATTAAGTGACAACAATTTCATATCTTTGTACCAAGTTGCACCATTCACCTAGCCTGGACTGCATAACGTCTAGGAATGCTCCTTTCATCTTGTGGCCATATTAGGGCTGGGTGATATGGACACTTATCAAATATCTCCATTTTCGACCAAATACCTCAAAAGGCAATATCGTGACTGGAATATTGTATGATGATTTTTTTTCTTTCGTTTTTTTTTGTTGTTGCCAATTCTGAAGTATAAAATATGGCTTAAGTGATCATATAATATTACAATATCCAAAATCCCAGACGATATCTAGTCTCACATCACAATATTGAGATAATATCGATATATTGTGCAGCCCTAGGGCATATTAAATAGATTATGAAGGGGATGAGCCAGTGGGGGTCACTGGTTGGATATTCCCATCTTCTATTATCTCATTCAGTGCCACTCGACGTCTAAGACGTCCGTTGTATCATATGCCCTGTGCCACTGGACGTCTAAGACGTCAAAAAAGAAAAAAAGAACTGCCAGAAATAAGTCAGGCACTGAATGAGTTAACTTGCTAGCATGAAGGCTAATTTACACTTTATTGCATGGCAACAAAAATAACATTTTCAACTGACTGCACGCACAAGTCATGTCAGAAAACGTCACTGGAAATGAAAGAGGCTTTAAAGATAACATTTGCAGATTTTGAATCCAAATCCAATTGTTCAGAACACGTGAGGAGATCATACACGGTATATGTGAAATACACCATGTCTTATATATTTCTCCACAGAATGTAATCGTCATATATAATGTGGGAACAAATACACTATGTCTTATGGTATGTCTCGACCGAATGTTATTGTCATGAAATGATTATGTCGTTTCGCATCATCGGTCATAGAAAATGTACTAAATGCCTGGCAGGCACTGCACATTAAAAAACAAGTACCAATCAAAATGCATTCTGTGATTAAGCAAATACATAAACCTAGTGGTAGACATTTATAATATGTAACAGAGTCACAACTTAAAATGATCCTTAGCATTGAGAGAGCTTGTCACCTAATAATGAGTGTTAAAACATTACCGAGGTGGTATCAACAACGCTTCAATAAAATGTATGAATATGTCACACAAACAAAATGTCGTTACTGCCTATGCTACAATGAATGCTTCCATAAAAGCCTAATCGATAACTCCATTAACTTTACCTTGGTGTCTGCCACTTTAAAGCCATTCTTTGCAAAGTTCTCAAACTTGAGCTGGGCTTTTGGCAGTCCAACTCCCTGTAACAATGGAAGAAAAAAAGACCAAAATGAACAGGTTTTCTGCAAGTTACAAGACAATAATAATAAATCCATGCATTCAATTTAAGTTGTGTTAAATGAAAATAACAAAATTCTAGGGCATTGCATGAACATTTCAGACAAGACCCTTCATCGTGCCAGTAGTGAATCTCTTTTAACAATGAAGTAGTGTGTCTTGCCCGTGACATTCATGTGATATTAAACAGTAGTGCTGTCCGTAGAGTACATTGTATCAAGTTGAGCACATATTCCTGTTAAATAAAGGGACCATTACTGATACCAACCTTCTTCATCACCTCCAGCATCTTGGCTTTTGTTCCTTCAAATGTTGCTGGTGTACTGGGAGTTTGGGGTTTGGGGGTCCTAACCTTATTTTTAGGAGTTTTGGCCTGCGAAGAGTACAGGATGACAGAATTTAAGCATCCAACAATTAAAACATATTTCATAACTAGAAAAAGTGCTCTCCCAGGTCAGGTAGGTTATAGGGCATAGCAGTGGCAGCCATTTTCTGGTTCCACTTCAAAATACTCAATGCATTTTTCCCATTGACATTTCCAAAAATATTTACCGGTATATCAATTAATTTAAGCATAGAATCAAGCCATCCAGGGTCCTAGTGAATCATGACCATAACACGTTTGATTCTGTGAACAAACTTCTTTGAAAACGGCAAAACAAAGGGTATTTATTAAATATAGTATATCATATAATTAAATATAAAATAAGTCACCGAAAAAAAATTTTATGGTCATGATTCACCAGGACCCTGGATGGCTTGATTCTAGGCTTAAATGAATGGATATAAATATTTTTGGAAATGTCAATGGGAAAAATGTATTTTGAAGTGGAACCAGAAAATGGCTGCCACTGCTATGCCCTATTGTGGCCTCCTGGTGGCACTACAATAGGCCAATGTGAAAAGGGTGCCATTTCTTCCTAGGCCTTTCATTGAGGCATTTTGTTCCAAAAATGTGTTTTGCAAAAATCGACCTGCTGGTGGCGCTATAACAGGACAATGTGAAAAGGGTGGCATTTCTTCCTAGGCCTAGTGGGAATGTGCGTGCAAAATGTCATGGTGGGAAAAAAAACTTTAATTTGTTCATGTTCACGGCAATGATCGCTCAAGTTCACCGTCAGTTGCGCTATTGTCTAGTGAAAAACAAAAAAACGCACCGCTGTCTGTCGCGAGAACAGCCCGCCCTCCCGTCCTGTGTACCACCCGTACACAGGACGGGAGGGCGGGCTGTGAACAAAAGCGTCAACGGAACAGTTTCAGGAAGTGAACTAGTTAGTTCCTGTTCACGGCAATTAACTAGTTCTTTTGAACGAATCTATCATGAACGAACAATCACTAGTGGGAATGTGCGTGCAAAATTTCATGAAAATGCATGTTGAGTTCATGATTTGAGGTTATTTTGCTCAAAACGGACCAATCCTGCAAACTTTGGAAGCCAATCAGGATAGAATATGAAACATTTGACATATCCGTCTTGATCACATGACTATAGAGATACTGTGTACCGATTTGCATGATGTATGGATAAAATCTGTAGGAGTAATATCTTAAAATGAGTTTAGCAAAGACTCTGCCTCATTGTGGCGCTATAACAGGCCGATCAGAAGAATTTTGGACAGGGGTTCTGCTCTGGCACCCAGGTAGTGTGAGTGCACAGTTTCGCTGCAATCGGGCCAACAGGGCCGGAGATTAGCTGTTCACAGACAGACGGACACACAGACGGACGGGCGGGGTGCAAAACAGTCTCTGCCACAAAATGTTGTATTGCCTATGACAATATGTTCTGCTTTGTTTATGCACACAATTAGCTTCACATACTTCCATAGAAGTAACCTCGTGTAACAGCCTTTCCACAGTACCTGTGGAAAGTCTGGCTTATATTACTGCTCAGTGCTCTGATCCGGTCTAGAGCCCGCCTACTGTATCCAGTCATTTCCACATGCATACGTTCACATTGCGGACGTTGGCAACGAATCGATTACTGAATTTGTTGGCAACTAATTAGATTTTAATTGATTAATCGTTACACTAAAGTAAAAATAGAAAGGAACAGTAAGTGTGTTGCATTTAGTGTGTGCATGCTGTGTACAACATGACAAAACAAAGGAAAATAATTTACCGCAGGTGTACTGGGTTTAGGACTCTTCCCATTCTGAGCAGTGCCTTTGCCTTTGGGTGTGGCTGCCTTGGCCTGTAAACAAAGTCATGCCATACTGTTAATGACTAGGTTAAAGTAGACTTCCAAGGAGCAGTAAGTAGGGTTCAACCTTATTTAACCCTTTAAGACCAGGAACGCATCCGTGTCATTTTCATTTTTCTTTGGCTATTCAGAAATAGCAGATCTACCAGTTCATAGCGTGGCACCGAGTGCCACGTTATGAGCTTGTAGATCTGCTATTTTTGGAAAAATCTTTAACTCAAATCTTTGCTTCTGGGGATTCTACAAATATCCTAATAGTTTTCTGAAAAACTTATGTTACTATAATATCAGTGGTTCTCAAACTTGTCAAGGACCTCCAAAATGATATGCATGTGGCCGCGGACCCCCCCCCCCCCCCCATCTGAACATATTCTAGGGACCCCCAGAAGCAAAGATTTGGGTAAAAAAAAAAGTGCTTTAAAAAAATATATGTTTATTCAAAGATTTGCACAAAATGTCACATTCTTTCTAAAATAGCAGATCTACAAGCTCATAGCGCGGCACTCGGTGCCGCACTATGAGCTTGCATATCTGCTATTTTTGAACATCCAAAGTACAAAATAATGGTTTAAGTGGTTACACAGATGCGTTCCCGGTCTTAATGGGTTAACTGGTAAAATGATCAGTTTTAGTGCCCCTTGCCTTCAGAGGGGATTTTTCTGCCTTCTTGACCTTGACGGGGGATTCTTCTTCCTCACTTTCCTCATCATCCTCCCTTCAAAAAGGAAAAGAAACAAATATTTAAAATCACCTGCTGGTGTTAGTACTATTAACAGTGCATGAGTGGAATAAGTTATACACCCACTCATCATCATCGTCGTCGTCATCATCGGCTTCCACCAACTTGATTTTTTTCTGTTAAGAAGAACAGAGATGGTTTATTTTAGATACTGATGAACTATTGATAAAAAATAATAATCTAACTGTAAAATATATACACACCGATGACTTAGACGCCATCTGTGCAGGTCTTTTCTTAGAGGATTTCACTTCTTCCTCTTCTTCCTCCTCAACATCATCATCATCCTCATCAAAAGATTGGTCACCTCCCATCACTAGCAATAAAATGGCAAGCACAAGAAAATTGTGAAATTGCAATTATAAGCCAAATGGCTCTACTAGCAGAATAAAGGTTATCTCCTTCAGCTATTCTTAAAAACAAGACTAACACAACGAACCCCACCAAAAAGGCGTCTGCACATGTGCTTTATAGAGCAGAGGGCACTAGATGGCGCCATCCCCCTGGGTCAGTTATTTTTTACTTTGAAAATGTATTTACTGATATGGATTTGAAGCATCAGCTGAAAAAGTAAATATAGTTTCTCTCCAAACAGATGTACAAATGTAACTCAATACATTTTAGTTTATTTTTTAGATTCCCAATGTAAAAAAATAACTGTAGCGGGAGTAGAATGGGGGAAAAAAAAAATATATAAACTGCTAAAATCAAGGGAACACTTTGATCCCTTAATTCTTTTGAGTTTTTTCGTTAGCAGTATGTACACAGTTCATGAAAAAACTCAAAAGAATTAAGGGATCAAAGTGTTCCCTTTATTTTTTTGAGCAGTGTATATATATCCAATCTGAATGGGGTACTTTTAGCATTATATCATACATTATTTTAATCATTTGCTTTATAGAAATGTAATGTATAGTAGCTAGTTTTAGAAGTTATACAATTTACACATGAATTGAAATAGGGTTCTTTTGGGGGGGGGATTAATAATTTGTATTTGGGGGGAAATTCGGGATCAAATTAGTTCATTTTACTTAATATGGGGATAAATACCGCACAAATGTCCTGAGCCAGTGGCAAATTTCCCTTAATGTCTACCCTTAACAAGCGACAACCCTGGACTACAGTTATGCACAGAGCATATCGTTAGTTTTTAGCAGATGCAATCTGCTCTACAAAGAGACAGAGACATCGTCATCTGCGACATCTATTTCATCCGCGACACCTATTTGTCATTGGCTGTCCTGGCTGTCCTTCACTACTTTAAGCCAATGGGGAGCATTGGGGACACTTCCCCGTTTAAGCCAATGGGGAGATGGCCCGTCGTCCGCAGTACCACCCCTTCCGCCCCCTCCCCTCCCTGAGGAAATCAAGGCTTCTCAGTCCTGATTGCGGACTACAGACTAAATGCTAGCGTGCTTCCTCAGACCTAGTTGGACTATTAAGTTATTATTTGGCCATGTTCACCCTGACTTTTATCTTCGCTATTGTTGGGAAGACCTGTGTGTTGTCTAAGAAGGTTGCCAACACTTATATAAAAAACATAATTAGCGTTTAGCGGCGCACATTCAATGTGCCTCAACAACGGGGGAAATACCAAAACGCTCACCCCAAAACACAGTCGCCCATGGGCAAATCCGGCGGTATTACAGGCAAATCGGCAATATATAGAATGGGGGGCGAGTGTGTTTTGGGGCGAGTTTTTTTAAATTTTCTCATTTGTTTTCCGAGGCGAACTTGTCCGCCCAGCCCAATACTTATGGAATACTTTCATTGCCGTAAGCAAGGAAATACTTCGTTTTGTTGTTACTTTTGGGTAAATGTATTTATGTATTTATTAAGTAGCTGTGTAATAAGCGGGATAATGCATGGGGAGGTAGTCATTATTGAAATTTAAAGCCCTTCAGGGCGATTAGGCGAGAAACAAGCAGGTCTATGATAACAATCACACACACACGCTGACAAGCCGCACACACACGGCGCGCACACACACACACACCGACACACAATACAGCATGCATCTGCTAATAATATGACTGTCAAGTCATATTCATTCTTGTTAAACAATCATCACTATTGGCATGATCTATGAGGAATGCCATATTGCAGGTAAACGTTTAACATCAGACTTGACTGTCCATTATCAACCCTATCATAAATTATTCTTGGTAAATGTCATATCTTTGCAAACAGTTCCAAATCATATCCCTGGTAATACTGTAATAATACTCACTGATAAGGTGCTGCCCACTGATATGTATTGGACCAGAACCAGCCTTGAGACGGAACACAGCTGGGGGAGTGATATTGAAACCACCAAGACACACCTGTAACACATAAATCAGCATACTGAAGTTGTAACAATGATGAATATCGTTCATGTTTTAACACATAAATCAGCATACTGAAGTTGTAACAATGATGAATAACGTTCATGTTTTGAAACCTTGAGTTCCCAACAGTGAACTCAGTGTCTAAGTGAAGAATATAGGAATAGGAAAAACAATTAGCCTATTTCAAGATTTCCTTGATGAGGTACATTACTGAGGCGCCAGTAATTCTACAGAGGAGGCTTTGTGTAGCCCTATCTTGTGATTGATTGAAATTTTATTAGGCAAAAGAATGTAAAACAACAGTTACATATATAATACTTTTGTCTAAAAGGTCCGACCAAATAAGTCCTTGCGGACTTGTTTCCGTTGGGGTCCTTGAATTGTGTATTTCAACATTTGTCTGAAAAATATTTTATACTCACACTCGGCAGTGCAGAGGGCTTCAGTGTAACCAACACAGCTGTGACTTTCTGGCCTTCTGGGTCCTGTCCTTCCACTTCCACGATGTGAAGTTCATCTTTGGTGTTTACGTCAACACATGCCTAAGGAAGTCAAGGACTAATGTCAAACCTGGATGAAAAGGCCCACTACTGCCCACTACACTACTGGGTCAACATTCGTCGACTCAACATGTACAGTAATGGGTCAATACTAATTTCTCTTAATGATTATTAGGATTCAGAGTGAGCCGATAGCTGGAAATGTGTACCAATGTTTAACTATAGTAAAGTAAAATGTCAGTACACGTTTATTTTGTCTTCAATGCCACAAAATTGCATTTTTAGTTAAATGACTTCTCAAACATGCAGCTTTTGAATTTAGATTTCCCAGCAGTCACTAAACTAGACAATTTATCTAATATTTTAAAATCTGCCAGCATATCAGCCGATGATATGGAAAAGGTACAAATTATATCTTAGATCGTTGATGACCACTAATAACTAGCTTGCATGTAAGAACATTTGTTTATGGAAAAATGTATACAAATACAATTTAAGCAACTTATCCAACAAATTGGATATTCTAACACTCACCATTCTCAAGTCCAGCTGATGCTCAAAGTCATCATCCTCAGGATTGAATAGAACCTCCTTCCCAGATTCTAATACACACCCTGGTGGAAAAAAGGTTCAGTCAGTACTTGCCAATAAGACAAAGGAAACAATATGACAATGTTCTGTGCATTGACTGCTGTCCTGGGTTTCCAGAAGATGACATCGTTTCCTGTTCCATCTTCCGGGACAGTTTCCCATATCTGGCTTTGATTGACTCAGGTGAAACAGGTGAAGGCATCATATTTGTTACCGGTTCAAATCTGCTGCTGAGCCAATCAAACAAAGCTATGGGGAACTGACCTGAACAGTAACGTAAGCAACCTTCCTCAAACCTGGGACTACAGTGCAGAATATGCACAGAGCCTCTTAGGCTTTGGAGAGCTGTGTGCATCACACCATGCGTCTTCAGGTAGGACCTTGAAGATAGCGTTCTAAGTAATAGTAAAAACTCAACTGTACAGAAGAGGGGGGGCATATCTGTGAATGCGAGGGACAATTATTTTTAGCTGGCCACCGTGGCACAAAAAAAATAATCACAGCACTTTAAAAAAAAAAAAAAAAGAGGGAAAAAAGAAACACGCTAGACTCACAGCTCTATTTTAGTCAAACATACTTTAGGATCTGTGCTGACACTTTGATGTGGGGTGATATACAACATGTTGATTTCTCTATTTGTCACCTGAGGTGCTAGACTGACTCTGGCTGTCCATCACATTGAGCTGAATATGTCAGATGATAGTTGCCTTAAAACCTTCTTTGAATGTCAAAATGTAGTTTCAACATAGACAATATAACTGATTAATGTATAGTCCAACTAACAAGTCCAAGATGAAACACAGCGGTCGCAACATTGAATGCAGTTATAATCTCGTAATTGGAACTCATAAAAATGATAATTCAAATAATTGGATTCAAAGCATATAAAACACTAAAGGAACAGTACATTTGACTTAACATTTACCTATTGATAGTATACAAACCCCTCAACTTAAAGGAAGACGTATGTATTTGATTATTATGTGCTGGTATGTTAGTAAACTCTATTAAAAAGGCAACATAGTAATAAATACTGTACATCAATCACTGATTTGATTGATAAGTATATTTTGGGTAATGACACTCGAAAGACTAAACCATCATTTGAAAACGTAATCTTTGGTCACTTGAAGCTAGCTGATGTGAACCATAGCTCTGTGGGTGAAACGAGGTTAGTGGGTCTCCATGAGGGGTAACTGCAGTGTTGCCAGGTTTAGCGAGTGAAACAAGCAACCCGGTCTAGAAAAACAAGCCCAAAATAATCAACTTAGGCCACATCATGAGTACTTTAAAACTATATGCCTCGACAATTTCAAAATAGCCAATCTACAAGCTCACAACGTGTCACGACGTGTTGTGAGCTTGTAGATCTGCTATTTTCAAAAACTCTTGCAATAAAATGTGGAATATTTTTTTGAAACATTTTACCACCACAAATGCTCCCTGGGCACAAAACATTTATGAAAAATATTTGGGAATCACTGGTTTAAATAATTAAAAAAATTGAAAGCAAGCCTAAATAAGCACACTTTAGAAACAAGCCCAAAAAACTACCTATATTTACAAGCAACTTCAAAGAAAAAGAAGCCCAACGTCGCTTATAATAAGCCGACATGGCAACACTGTTAGTTAGTGGGTCTCCATGAGGGTTAACTGAGGTGAGGACAACTCCACGTGGGAATGAACCCACATTTACCATGATGGCTCCCCCAAATCTTTGGAATAATACACTACTACTTATGTCAAACACCATCAGCTAACACCGCTTACTGTATGCTGGAGCGGCAGACATTGTCCCGATGTGTTGAAGCATTAAACTGTGCGATGTAAAAGTCTTCACTGGAAGCGTGTGCACAGCACAAGTAACAGAGACGCCGGCCGCCATGTTGCCGAAGCACGTGGTTCACATTTATAGGCAGTGAGTCGATACAAGGCTGTAGAAACGTGTACAAATCAACCTTTTTCGCGTCAAGGACCCCCAAATCGACACATGTTAGCCCACGGACCCCCATTGGAAAAGATATGCCAGGAACTCAAACATTTTAATTTCTTGGGGGGGTCCCAATCTACACGGTATCATCATCATTAGTGTTCATTTAACTCTGAGAGTGTACCAAATGGACCCTCTCAGAGTTACAGACACATAAGGGTCAATTTGGGTTTCTAACTATTAATTTAGCTGGGGACCCCCTGGAACCCCCTCAAGGACCACTGATCTATAACATGCTGCCGTTTACTCCGCAGTGTCTCATCCATTCAGCATCGATGCCGGCCGGCACAGAGACGCCTGTAACGATGGCATGAAATTAAATCAATGCCGTCAGGCTTGATGTGACAAAAAAAAATAGATGACAATCTTACCATACAGAAAGGTCTGTGGTGACATCTGCCCTTCGTCGATGCCGTTCATTGTTGTAGAGAATTGTGTGTTGAAGTTGAATGAGCAGCGGTAAAAGAACACTGGTAGTGTTAGCGCCACAGACAGCAGAATGTGATCGCTACTCAAGTGCTCAACGTGGGACTACTTTCTTCTTCTACTGCATGGATGCTCTTCCTGGTTCCTGGTTCGTCTTCTGCGTTTATTTTAATGGCGGTTGGTAAAAACGTTTTCAGGTGCATTACCGCCACCTAGCCCTGATACATGGCTGTCATATTTTATATGACAGTCGTGGATGATAGTGTTTGCACTTTCTCCCCGTTTGGTCCCACATCTACACAAACGTCCAAATTTCAAATATAAAGTGCTAACCCCATGGCCACGGATGTTACAATTCTTTACGGCTTCTCAGAAGTACCGGCATATTACGTGCTGTTCAATAAAAAGCATTTTTATCCGATTGGTGGCCATTTTCCCGTATTTTCTCCATATGATTCAAATTGAGTGACCCTATCGATTGGGAGGTGTATTGCTCTATAATACATTATTTATAACTCTATGAGAAAATGGCCATCGATCGGCTTGCTTTTTATTGATCAATCGGGTACTTCTGATGACCCGTACATAACTTTAACATCCGTGGCCAACGTTTATGTGTTTATATCTTTAAAGAAAGTGCAAACACTATTTTGAAGATTATCCATGACGGTCTGGTCCGTCTTGTGATCCATGGCATTACCAGCACTAGCCTTGGAGTAAGACTATCTATCATCATAGTATATATAGTTTAATTTCTCTGACATAAATCTACACGGTGAAATCCTCAGTGTTTATTTAACAGTGTGTGTACAAAATGGAATGGACCTGGCCTGGGTATATTTGGTTCCATTTATAGACATCCTTTTGGTTCCTTACTATCAGTAATTTATCCGATGTCACTATCCGATGTCACCCCCTGGCCTGGAACCCGCCTCAAGGACCCCTGGGGGTCCCCCGAATGTTCGGAGATCCCCTGAACTGAACTCCCTCGCCTCACCACCAGTCAATGACGAAACTCTCTCTCTCTATACGGCGCTGGTAAGAAGCCTACAGCGCCAGTGGTGGAAGTACATTTACTTAAGTACTGTGCTTAAGTACAATTTTGAGGTATTTGTACTTGAGTATTTACAATACTTTTACTTCTAATCCACTACATCTCGACTCGGATCCAATTCATCCACATATTGTACTTTTATTTGACATTTGACATTTATTTGAAAACTTTAGTTACTACTTTGTAGATTTACTTTTGGTACTTCAAGTACATACCAATGCTTTTGTACTTTCACTACTTCTCACTAGCTTTTATGTAGCTCGTGTCCAGAACTCGCTAACGCTCTGACACAGTGCTAGCTTTTCTGGAGCATTATTGCCATCTACTGTCGTTGTATAGAATTGTTATAAATCAGATCTCTTCTGAAATGTCCATATCAACTTGACGATTGATTGAAAGATCATGTTTACTTTACGAATCCCCTTTCCCACAGCAGTTGAGCAATTGTCTTTGTAACGATGCTATTTTAATGATATATGACGCATCCTGCACTTTAAACATTATGACATTAATTGCATTTAAGATGCGGGACGATTTGCACTGCCTCAACTTGCACTCTTCTTTGTAAACAACCACTCCTGCGTACCACCTCCAACTGTTTTGAAATTGCAGGACATTGTGATCTAAAACGAGTGCTTCTAAACTCCAACACAGAAAAATCATCATCAGAACTTGTCAAAAAACAACAACAACCAAAGACTGACACAGACAAAGAGGATTACCCTAGCTTTCCAGTACCGTACAGCTGCAATATTGGTGAGTTTACCGTCGTTTGGGACTTTTCTGTTTCATAAATGGGCTGTCAATGGAGCTTGTTGCAACTTAGCAGATAGCATGATCTATGTTGATTGCAGATTTGCAGCCATTGCTGTAGCCCAGGGGTGGGCAACTTTGATGAAGGAGAGGGCCAGGGCCACTATTTCCACACTCACTCCAGAGGGCCACATTGCATATACTGTCAGGCAGAAACCTCTTATCTCCAAATGTTCCACTTTTTTCGTAAATTAATGCTGTACTTTACCATTCTATGTCACTCAAAAGTAGCGAAAATAGCCGGTCTACAAGCTCAAAACGCGTCTTAGATCTGCTATATTTGCTATTTTTGAATTGGAATCCTGAATCTCTTTTTGCTATTTTTTAATTGCAATCCTGAAAAGAATTTAAAAAAAAATCTCAAATGCATTTATTTATACTTATGTTACACATTGTCACACATTGCCCAACACTGCTGGACATACTGTAGTGTAGATGGAGACTCCTGCCATCACCTACAATGCAGGAAAAAATAACAAAGGCCACTCACAGGCTGGGCTCCAAATGCAACACCTCACAGCAGCAGATACAATGTGGATCCCTGCTGCTTGGCCACTTTCAGTGAAGGGGAAGCCATGGTGCATTGATGGGCCCATGTCTTTGAAACATTGCACCCAGGCTTAAGCAAGGTTTTGAAGGGTGCTCTGCTCTGTCCATATTCCATGGTCCTTTGGAGAAGTCATTATTCAGTACCATAGTGTTTCTCAAAGGTGCTATAGTACCCCTAGGGATACTTTGGGGTATTCCACTCAGAGAGTATATATTTTTTCTTTAGTTTTTTGTTAGTTATTAAAATAAGTTAAATATGGAAACTAACATATACGTTAGAAAAATCTTATATGCCATTTATTTTCAATACAACCAATTGCTAATTACCTCAGCCACCCGCCAATAAACAACAAGTTGCCGGGTGCTGGGTGGTGCAGGGGTAAAGTACCTGCCCAGTGCCCACCTCAACAGAGTCAAAGGGGTTCAAAACCAGGTGCATCTGGCTTGCCGAGCAGAGCGTCTGTACGAATACAATTGGCCGTGTTCAGGGGAAGGGGATCTTAGGGGAGGGAATTAGGGAATTAATTGGCATAAAGAATAATTGGGAGAAACAAGGGTGTACACATAATTGGGTACTCTACATAAAAAAGCTATAGCTATCTGGCCTGAGGGAGTTTTTAATAGCAGCAACATATATTTGTTGATAGACACAGTATATTGGGAACAAAACTGGATATTGGTCGATTACAAACAAACTTTTCAAAATGGCCACCAGCGGCTGGTCAAACCTTCCTAACCCACCCTCTAGCCGCTAGCGGCTATAGTTTTTACCCCAGGAGTTAGATATGTTGCATGGAGGTCAAGTGTGTGTGTGTGTGTTCATGCCAATTGGGTAAAAGTGGGCGTGGCAATTGAGATTTGCACACAATTTTGTGGAAAGGTTGGTGTCATCCAAAGAAGAGCTCAGCTGAGTAACTATTTGAAAAAGGTGTGTGGGAGTGACCTATATGGGGATGCATAGCTCAACATATACAAACAATCATCAAATTTAGTTTTGATCCCAATATGTCTTTCAACACATCTGCCAATTTTGGGGATCTTTTCACAAAATGAACCCACTATTGTGTACTTGCAGTGACACAGAACTCTCCTATGGCCTAATAATGGTATAAGCATTGTCTTCTTCCAACATGACATTCAGTTGTATTCATCATTTGATAATAAATGTATTCACTGTGTCTTTGAAAATATTGTCCTTCGCCATTAGGTGGAACCCTTGTATGTTCACAACCGTTATTTTTCAGGAAATGGAAAAAAGAACCTGTGTTAGTGTGTTCCACTGGACACAATGTAGTTATTTAGTCACAAGCTCTTAGTTAAATTGTTATAAAACCCACAGACAGACTGAACCACTTCACTCTGGCGTCCCTATTTTGGACACATACGCAAAGATTTTTGAAATGTCAACATTTTTGAAAGATGGCAGATCAGCTATTCACTAATTTATTTTACAAGAAGATCAAATATAGAGAGGTTTCTAGTTTCTACCTGACGGCGACATTTTGCAAATATCAATGACATGAGTACCACCAGCTCAGTGAACTGTGTTGGATAATATGACAGCAAGCCAATTAAACCATACAACAATATGCTGTCCTTTTTTTCCATGGGCACTTATTTTTGATACAGAAGTCAAACTTGCATTATACATTATTAGATTAGATATTAGACAAGCAACCAGGAAAAGATGCAGTACATGACAATTTAATGCACGTACTAGTGCACAGTTTGCACACCACATTACCCTCGTTAAAACGTACAAAGTAAAAATCTCAAATCTTCTTGAATTTCTTATGCATCATAACTGGCATTCAGACAAAGTCATTGCAACAGTGGAAACAAAACACAACACTTCACTTTATGCCAGTCGCCAGATATTTGTCAACCACTAGATGCATTAAATAAATAGACTAGTTATCTTAGACTAAGACTTGTTAAGAGAAAGCTTTTTAGAGGGCAATTCAAAACCTCTTGCATGCTATTTATTTTGGCATAATGAACACTGTGGCAGAAAACAAATGGATCTGCTGGTTGAAATATCTCTTCACTTGGAAGCAGACTCCTAAAGTAGGAGTGTTTCCATCTATAACAGACCTATCTTGATGGGAGGACTAAGAAAATGTTCCAGGTCCAAGTCTTTTAGATGGGTCACACTGTATTGTGTTACAAAACTCCACAAAGAGCTAAAAGCATATTGCAGGTTCTAAAGAGTGATCAGTAATTATTTCCAGTCCAGGGCCTTCCTTCAGGCCATTGTGGTCATAGTGTATCCGCACTATGAAAAGCACAAGTTGGACATGATGAGAGTAGGATGAGAGATATATGTTGCACATATTTATCAATACACATGTACACACACCCTGAGCTCTCCCATTCTGTCTGTCTTATGATGTCCCCTCCTACATCACATTTTCGAATAGCTGCATGGATCGCATCATTGTTTCATCCTGGAACAATGGAAGAACAATCATGACAAAATGATTCAAGAACCAGCCTCACTTAAAGACATGTAACAGGTCGGAATTGTGTATATTATACGCAATATTGTATAAATATTAGAGCCTACATATTTCATGTGGTTACTAGTGCCACAAGTTCACAACACAGGAAGTGAACGATTCACTTCCTGTGTTGTGTTGACGTTCAGGGTTCTTTATTGTTATGTCTTGTGTGAGGAAGGTTCTTGCTCCTAAGTTATAAACATCTATTCTAAACATCTGTGTGCATGCAAAAGCTGTAAATTGACCTGTGTCAAGGTCTTAGGCATTGTCCAATATATGCCACAGGCTGCCTCTCTGACCTCAGACAGGCAGTGTGTGTGAAAGCTGTAAAGTGACCTGTGCATGTATCTTCCCCCCCCCCCCCCCCCCCCCGACAAGCTCAGAAATAATTAAGGAATGTTATGATGCAGTTTTATCATTATTTTACATACTTTAAAAATATATTGTTGGTCTATAACATGTTGGGACCCTGAGTGACAGATGGTACTTGTTTCTAGGTTGATGCTTCTACAAGCTATTGCTTCCAAAATATAAATAGACACTAAAAGTTGGCAAGTGGCCAAGTGTGAGCTGTGCTATTATTGACAAACATTGCACTCTGTGGAGGCAACTCTTAATCTAAAATTACCATCCCAATTTCCATACTAGACATTGGAGCAGCTGAGGACATGATGCCATCATCTGCACTGATGGAAGATGCTTTCTGGTGTTTGACACTGCTGCTGCTGCCTGCTGGTAGGTGTTTAATGGTAGGTGACAGTTTAATAAGCTTTTGTTGTTGTTGTTCGCACAGGATGTTTAACTTGAGGCCCCCAGAAGCCAACATATTGATAATATATATTATTTTAACCACACAAGCCTGATTTATACTTATACTTATACTGTTGTATGACGAAGTGTGACGGAAATTACATTTGTAAAATGTTTTAGGTTTTGGAAAATGTCCACCTGTAATGACATGCCCATAACAGCTGCAGCAGGGAGGGTTAATGTGGTTGATGTATTATGTAAATAATAAACCAGAATGTAAACAATCCAGAGACACACACATCTTTGGATGTTGGGGTTAAACGTGAGCAACAGGAGGTCAGGATAAACGGAGAGAACTATCCGAGCTGGTGGATTTATTTCTAGTTGTTGTCTCTGCATATCGATCACTTGGGTTGAGTACAGTAAGCAAATTGTTTTAACAATCTCTGCACACACGTTATGGTCATTTCATATCAGTAGAGCAGTCTACATTCTACACAGTGGTCCGTTAATTCTCAATTGTGTGTATTGCATACCTCCTGGCATGCCAGAACGAACTCATCCAAAGTGACAACTCCATCCTTGTTTTTATCCATTTTCTATGGGAAAACAAAATGTGCAAACAAAATCGACATTATTATTATTATTACTTTCAAGCTGAAAGCAATCTCTTGGAACTTAACTTGTGAACTCACGTTAGGATGCTGAACATTAAAGGTTGTTGTTGCAACCTTTAAAATTTGATAAGTGGCACATTATTAAGCCTACCGTTCGTCCATGCTGGAATAATGAGACGGAAGGTACGTGTGTCCTATCAAATTCAGCTCCTATTTATGTTGGTAAGTCTCTGGAATTGCCGGCTCTTAGGGGGTAGCACTAACACTAACTCAGCAATTAATTTGTCATAAGGAGTGGTCACCAATAATGCCCGCAGTACCAGACTTTCTTTGATTCTATATGTTTTGTTGTAAAATACATATTTGATTTGCTTACTATGGTTTTAACATCAGTGGTGGTATGTATGAATATGGTCAAGCTTGGTTATGCATCTTGCTTTCCGTAGGCGTACACTAGGCTATATGATGCAGTAAGATTATCATATTTAGTATAGCTAAATTGTGGACCCGTGATATGCGAGTAGTTTTGGGAGTAGATCGAAATATCAGATTGAGAGCAATATTTGTGGCAAATAATAAATTTTGCAGAACAATTAGCAAATTCACAATTGCCTGGAGGACAATTCCTTAAATAAAATTACTATGTATCTACTATCTACTAGTGGTTGCAGAAATATAAAAAAATGAAGTTATGTGGCATAAGGGTACATTCACACTAGCTGCCGTAAAACAAACAAACAAAAACAGTAATCACCTTTTTACATGAAACCCCTTTTTACAAGAAACCCTATGAGAAATGACCAAAACGCAATCGCAACCACTAGGCCCTGGTCAGAGCGCTTTTTCTGGATTTTTAAAGTTTTGAGGGTAGTTTAACGTTTTCAGAAATGCGCTTATGATGTGGATTGCTTTTGATCAGCTGTCCAATCTCGACTACACGAATGCAGAGCTGCTCATCAAAGCTGATGGTCTCTCTCTCTCTCTCTCTCTCTCTCTCTCTGCACACCCACACCCAACTACCACCACCAGTGTGTCCCTCCTCCTCTTCTACCTAACAAAAACAGTATATTAAACATATCTGATTACAACATTACTGATTTATTTACGTTGTTTGTGCTATATTCATCGAGGATCTGTATTTTCTTAAAGGCAATATAGCTCCCATTCACCAGCTGCACTGCACTACAGAGAAAAGCAGCAGAGAGAGGTGACAGCCAACAAGGACAAACACAGACAAGTCGGTGTTCGCCTGACAGCTCATCTATGTCATCTCAATTGAAATTAATTGCTCATTTATACCCATTCGTTTTAAACTTTGTTGTCAATATAATTAGGTACTTTCCATATATTTAATCCATTTATGTTGATCGCATGACACCCCCACCATCTTTTTTTTCTTCTTTTGTTTTAGCAGAAAGAAAATTCATTTAAGGTGCCTAGTGTGAATGTACTTTATACTATAAATGTTTTAACCTGTTTAGACCGGAACCCCTTTTGGGGTTGTTGTGGCTATGTACAGTACAGTATATAGCAACATACATTTTTAGATTTTTTTGGATAAATATTGTTTATTTCAGAAAACTTGGGTCAGGATTTAGAAGGCGTTTTTAGAATCGGCCTCAGGTCTAAATGGGTTAATTCCCTACATAGAATAATGAGATGTTGGGGTTGAGAACATGTATTATGTTATGGCTCATGCATGCTGTAGGTGAGTTAACCTGGAAGAAAGCATCCACATGCTGTTGTGGGTCATCTCCCTTAAGCTTGGGGTAGGTGTATTTGCCCATCATGTCATAAATGGCGCTTACGATCTCAGTCATCTCCTAGAATGAAAGAAATGTAGGTCACAATGTTTAACAATGTAGTACATGACACCAATAACATCATTTCACATCCGCCACTTCTATACCTCTCTGTTAATGTATCCATCTCTGTTAATATCGTAAAGGTGGAAAGTCCACTCAAGCTTTTCTCTTAGTGATCCCCGGAGCAGGGTCGACAAACCCATTACAAAGTCCTGTCAGCAACAGACAGGGACAGAGGTAGAGAACAATGAGGCCAGAGAGCGAGAGACTTCATTAATCAATATGTAATCTTGATTAATTTGTATTTTATTTTATATAATTTGTTACCTCAAATTTAATAGATCCGTTGTTTGCTGTGTCAAATGCATTGAATAGATAATGTGCATATGTGCTTGCATCTGCAAGAAAAAAAGAAAAGACAATTGTAGGCCATGAAGTCTTGAGGTTGTTATATTATATTCTTGTTTAACATGGGTGAACAGTATCCTACCTCCATGGGGGAAGAACTGAGCGTAGATGTGTTTGAATGTTTCCTCATTCACCACACCACTTGGGCACTCCTGAGGGAAAACAACACTCTGCTTGCTCATTATGCTCAACATGTTGCTTTTAAAGCCACAATACAATACATTGAAAGAGAATTAAGGAAACTACTTGGCATTACAGTATCTCAATGGCTATCATTACTATCATCAGTTTCAGATTGAGGTCATTTTTGCAGATTTGTTGACAGTTTCTGTGTCATTAACACATTTCTGTCACTGTTGTCAGATAACCGCACAATTATCAGAAGTGATTTGATCAAGGGTAACAAAGTGTTAAATGGCTAGCAGAGGCTAATCATGATTATAATGATCTGGGCTGTTACTGTTTTGCAATGTCTCAAACAACCCTCAAGGCACATCAAACTGAAATATGTTTGCTGACACTACCAGAGCAAAACAACTATAAAACTAGCAAACATGAGATGCTCGTGCTCACATTCTTGAATCCACGGTAGAGGATCTGTAGCTCCTGCTTGGTGAAGTTGGTCTGTGCTTCCAACTGCTCAAGACCCTCAGGTCGGTGACACACCATGGTCATCATCTCCAGCTCATCATCTGTCCTATCTGCAGAGACGAGAAAAATGCAAAGCGATGAATGTGTTATTGCTATAGCAGGATTAAAGGATATAACCCCTGTCTAACAGAAAGGATAACTCCTGTCTAACAGAAAGGATAACCCCTGTCTAACATAAAGGATAACCCCTGTCTAACAGATATCCACAAACACCTGTGGTAGAACTGTGAGAACTTGGTGAACCACAGATGCTCTGAAGCTGTGTGACATAGACTGCTGCAGTGGCGATGGGAAGATTGAGTCAGCAGGAAACGTCTTAAAAATACGAAGAGGAAAGCAGAAATAAAGCTAGCAGAAAAAGTTCAAGGGGACATAGCATAGAGGTTAAAGGCACGTGTGCTCATACTTTATTTATATACTGTAGTGCAGGGTTGTCCAAACCTTTTTCAAATATATTTCAAAATATGAAAATACTGTGTCGTAGGGCCGACTGCATCTCCTGTCATACTGGACCATAACAAAGTCACTTACACAGTAAATGCATCGCATTACGACAATTTAATTTAACTACAGTGCAATATCAATAGTATTTTTTGGGGGAGGGATTTGTATATTTGTAGGTTCAGTTTTCGCCCTGATGAAGACCCTAACCGGTCGAAACATGTTGCCATTTTTATAGAATAAAATTTGTTTTATCTTTACTTCCTCTCCTCCACATTTTGAGTGCTCGGATCTCTCCATTTTTAAGTCTACCTTCCCGCTGATCCTATAAGCACCTTCAATACTCTTTTATCTCCTGTCAGCACCCGCTTGGCCTTTTTCTCTGCAAATCAATAGTCTTTTCTTTTGGTGGCAGTGTAGCCAAATGTAAGTCATTCATCTGTGCTGTGAACAAAACAAAAACAATTCACCCTTATTTCACATGCATGCACAGCATTACTATTAAATTTACAGTCCAATAAATTGTCTTTTGCTCAAATAACAGTGTATCCAGTTGCAACCACAAGTGAGAATGTCTGAAGAAAATATTTATTATAATGATTATAATTTTTAAAAAAAATGGTGTGGCGGTCTGGGCAGGCTGCAATGCAGCATGACAGTGTGTCACAGGTTAGAATCCCGTTCCCGATGACCTTTGCTGCGTGTCACTCCCCATCTCAAATAATAGCCTCAGATTAATGTATAGAGATCAATAAATTGTTTTACTTTTCAAATAAGAAAACATAACTTTTCTGTGGTTTCACATTCAGCCCATAGCGATTTCTATTCCTCTTGAGATCAAACATTGACGTCACCTTATTTTAGTTGTTTGCAAATTTGAACATAAAGACCTGAATGCTTAAAATGATTGTGCCTCATTCCCAGACCAGTCACTATGTGAAATTAAGATAATAAAAATAATAATAATAATAATTTCCCGCTTTGGTGGCACCTTGGTGTCTATGGGTTTGAATCCACCACGGTGCATTCAACTTAGCCGAGCGTCTATGTGAACACAATAGTCTGTGCGGAGGGAAGCATGCCGGAGACTAGTTTGATGTATGTCACTGCACTACTCCCACGGGCTGGGGGGGCGGCACCTGTCAGCGGGGAATACTGACAGGCACTGCACCAACATTGAGTAGGATGGAGGCGTTACATCCTCTCGGTGGGGGCTCCTCACTGGCAGGTGAGCCAGTAGGGTACAACAGCACTGACACTAAACTGGGGAGAAAAAAGGGGTAACAAATTTTAAGAAAGAAAGGTAATTTCTCCACTTTACTTATAGTCTCTGTCTCTTATAGTTTCTGTTTTACTTCTGTCTTCGAGTTTTCTTTTCACTTATCAAAGAAGACGTCAAATACAAATGGATTATCTATCATCATTCAAGGCTTTTTGTTCATCTGCTCCTGCTTGACTCTTTGTTGTCATGGAGACAACCATGTGCATGTGAAAACAGGATGAATTATTTCACAGAGGAAAATACGAATATAAAAGTTGACCAAAAAAAGACTTGCCACACACTACCTAAATGTAAACCCCTGGATTAATTTGGCCTTGTGTGTCTTTATATCAGGCAGTTTTTAACCACTTTCAACCTTGCGTCCTTATTTTGAGCTTGTCATAGGCAAAACATTTAAAAAAATGTAAAGAATATATAAAAAAAATCCAAAATAGTGAAAATAGTAGAATAAGTAGATACAGTATACAAATTCACAATGCGTAATGTATGTTGCTCATCCTGCTCATGTCATGACCTTGTAGATAGACCTTTTTTGCTATTCATCTTACAACAAAGTATATAGAGCTTAAGTGGTTAAAGATAACCTTTGACAAATCCTTACAATCACAGTGTGAAGAAGAGGAAGCCGGCAGAGGTGATGATTAGAGGAAGGGGAGGTGAGAGAGTGAGATATGAGGAAGCAGGGAGAGCAGGGTGTAGGAGGTAGAGTCTGAAGAAAAGGATAACTACGGTAGGTTGATATCCACACAAACATTAAATCTTTAGTTAAGACGGGGGAAAGGCAGGATAGGGTTAGGAGACACTCGCTTCTGAAAATAGTCATTTTACCTGCTGAAAAGCATTGCTTAAACCAACACACTGTGTTAAAAACAACATATCTCTGAATACAAATTCTGAAATGATGACCAAAATGTCAGTCTTTTCTTTAATGAAACTTCAGCGTGGGAAATACTAATCCTTTTGCTGCCCACACTGTGGAGGCCACGCTGCTTCCCCAGGGTCTACTTAACAATCACCAACAAGATAATATGATGTTACTGTCATAGGATTCAGCTAAGGAGCCATTTGAATCCCATGACTGAAAGGTCATAGAGGGGTCACATGGATCTGGTAATGGTGAATGTCAGCTTGATCAATGCTTGATCAATGTCTTCTACGCGTGTGTTGTAGAATCTACGACAACCTAACCCAACCTTTTAACATCTAACCATTTGAAGTTTACAGTATTTTGAACACACTTTAGACCATTCTGTTCAAGCATGAAGGAAATTATTAGTTTTATCATATCGTATTTTTGGGATGCTCCTCACAATCCGTGCTTTTGAGTTCCCAGCGATGATCAAGGGCCAAGGCGTTATTAAAGCTTAAAGCTAGCTTTTATTAGTAGTCGTGATGAAATTGAAGATCAATCCCTCTGATTAACTACCGTATGCACAGGGGAATTGGTTATTCTTCTTTACCTCTTCTTTCAAAGGAGAACTTTGCAAATGCAGTGCTGTGAAATACACTGCATTATGAGATGAGATTTTTGAATGGTGTTTAATATTGTATGATTCTTGTACATCCACTTGTGTGGTACAGTACAGTGCAAGCTAACATTTCCTAGACATCCTAAAGCTCATAACCATCCAGAGACGCACTGGTATGTTTCAGTGTGTCTGTACCAATACGGTCATTTACTGCTGTGTCGTGCTGCTTTAACTTCATCATTCACCCAGTGGAGTCAGAGCAGAGAGTTGTTCATGCGTTCCACTTATGCCCCCACAACCCAGTCTCCATGGCAACGTGGTTCTCAAGCATAAGCCCAGAGAGAGGTATATGATATGTGAGCTGAGTGTTAATGCACATGGTCTTGTTCAAACACGCCCCCCCCCACACCCACCCTGACTCCATCACCCTGGACCTGGGGTGATGGTTTTGATCTCCGTCTTTCCCAAGGGCATCTGAATGTATGACATTTTATAACCCTGACATGATACGACATTGCATAGACCATTACCATGGTGATGGCAATGGTCTATGCAATGTTATATCCCTCAGCCATCACCGTGGTAATGTAATATTATCTGTCTCACACCACTGATTATTCTCCCTCCCATCTCTCACACTTCTGTTGCCCCTTCATTCAGTAAGGTTTATGTGTTTTTGTCCAACTAGCTATATTTACACTCCGTTCTGCTGCTTTTGATATTTCTTGTACCTTAACATTGCTACTTGTAACCCACTTCAGGTTTAGATAAAAGGAGATCAAATGTGGCTAAACGACAAATGAACTTCCCCATGATGGCATTCCGTATTCATTCCACAGTAATCTCACTAAGCTCTTCATAGTTAAGACGATTTCATGTAATGGACCTTTGCAAATATTTGACAGTTGACACGTGTCATTCTCCTAAGAGAAACATACATTAATCATTGACGGGCATTCCCACCGACCCAAATGTTTGTCTGAACGCTTGCATCTATTTATCTGTCTCCCCTTTCTTTCTGGTGATCATTGACGTACCTCTGGAGGGTCTCCTCTGCTTGGTTTGCATGGTCAAAGTGCCCACAACTGCACCCATGTTGTCACCGTGGAAACCAGCCTATTCAAGCAACCCAGAGAGTAGTCCTTTTATTTATTCCTGAATTTTTGTCGGAAGCCTTTTGTTTCTTTCCCGTCTATTGCTCGGTATCTTTGAGGGGCATTCCTTTTATCTCCTCTCCGTGGCTTTAGATCTATCTCTGATGAATGTCCTCTTCTTTCTCATACGGTCTTTCTCGGTTTACTGATCTCTCTCTCTCTACTCTCTCTCTCTCTCTCTCCAAACACACACACACGTTGCCCTTGCGTTGCCACTCCCCTTATTCTTTCATCTTTCTCCCTTTCCCCTCTTCTTTTCTCTCTCTGCCCCTGTTGTCAGATAACATCAGTAACTGTTGCAGTACCCCCCCTCCCCACCCCACCCAGCATATAGTGGCTAATGCAAAGCGTGTAACGGCTCAGAGCTCTTTGTTCTTTGCATTTATCATACTGTGCATTTCCCTCTGACATGTTTTGCTCTTGCCAGCCACACACACACACACACACACACACACACACACACACACACACACACACACACACACACACACACACACACACACACACACACACACACACACACACACACACACACACACACACACACACACACACACACACATTAAAAGTTAATGTGTATTTAGCTACTATGTTTAAAAAAAAGGTTTCTATGCAGTCCTCTACTTCTTCTCGTTTTGTTTTGGACATTAGTATCATTAGAAACATTATCTTTGAAAGCAGCCAGGCTGAGTCTATGAAAGGTATAGAATTATTAGAATAGTCTGTAGTAATTTGAGGAACAGAGATGGCAAGATATATAGACTTAGAGAGAAAGGAAAGTATAAGATATGAGGTCTGAGATAGTTATCTCAGATGGTTATATAACATCAGTATGCGGCCCAGCCACACGGTGTGCAGTGGTAACAACATCTGTACAGTCAGAGGTTCTAACCCATGTGCAATTATCCTGAACAAGAGATCATTCTATAGATCACAGTTGTCGGGTCAAGTCGTAAAATGTATTTATAAAGCACATTTAGAATTAAAAACCGGTGTTTTTGACCAAAGTGACCAGAAGTGACCAGGAGGTAGCTAAAATCATAAATAGAAATAGAAAAGTGTGCTTCTCGGAGCTCTCAGCCAGCCCAGGTTGCCTATACCCAGGACGGTGTCAGTTGTGGGGTGTCAGGACACGAGTTAACTGCGGGGGGAAGTTGTACGACAGATGTAGTACGTTTGTGGTTGCCCCAGAAGTGAAAGCTCTTTTGGAGGTTTTCCGAAAATATTTATATTAATTATTTTAAGCCTGAAATGTTAACAATTAATCTATAATCGATTAATTGCCGCTAAGAATTTAATCGATTAAATGTATTGATTTTCAATTAATTTCGTTTTTTTGGTGGTCTGGTGAATCATGACCATGATTCACCAGGAGGGTAGGGTTTCAGACTATAGAAGCACATGCAGTAGCGTTTTAAATGCGGAAGTCTTGCAATTCCAGATTTGACCACCATGCAGGCGGCAGCAGCTTCACTGTTCTGCCGCGGTTCTTGGGGCTTGGTTCAGAGTATGGGAAGCCATTGGCGGCCCCTCATTGGCTGGCCTTTAGCCAATAGGGAGAAAGTGAGAAAGTGACGACAAGTTGCAGGGTCTGTTTATTGACAGCTTTTCCAAGTTGTTTCTGCAACACAACAGTGATTTATAGCATTTGTGGTGCTCCCTATGGGTGGAAGTGAAATTGCTTTTTGCTCTGCGTTGTTCAGAGGCACCTCAATGTGATTATAATTTGGGTCAGATCAGGTCATGATTTGTGTCATTATTGGCAAAACGGGCCCCGCCCACAAACGTTGGAAGTCGATCGTAACTAATCGAATGGATGAAAAGAAAATCAGATTAGGCATGGTGGGGTGGGGAGTTGGGTGTTTTCAGGAGGGGATGGGCAACTGTATGCTTGAAGCAGGATGGAGAGGTACCAGTGGCCATGGACTTGTTAATAGAGAGGATTCTGAGACTGGCTATGTCACACACATCCCTCAGGAGGGCAATGGGGACAATGTCAAGGTTGCAGTTTTCATGGTGGAAACAATCTTTATAAGAGAGGATAGTGTAATGGGTGGGAACAAGTCCAATTTAATGCACAAATCACGGGGGATATTCATTTTAATGTCCTCTAGTTTCGTGATTTTTTTTTTTTTTTCAAACAAATTATTAACACTTAGCAGAGGACATATCCAAGATGATACTGGGAGCAGGCTGGATGGTTTTGCTCTCGCTGCCTTAATTGCTTCCTGATAGGTGTGAAGATTGTTTCTTAATATTTCAAAGGACATCACACTCCCTCTTCAGGGCTCTGGTGGCGTCATCAAGCCAAGGCAAACCTTTGGGCTTAGGCTGTATTTCTTATTAATTTTTTTATTTACGGGGAGCAATAGTATTCAGAAAAGCAGCACAAGTGGTATTAAATAAGGAAGTGAGTTCTCAGTGCTGATACAGGGAGCAGAAGCCTCAATAATGCAGGTATTGGAAGCAGCAATCAGAGCTTCAGATTGGCAGTTGAATAGTTAATGTGAGCGCAACTTAGTAGAGATTTACTAGGAGAGAATGACAGAGATTTACTAGGAGAGAAAGACAGAGATTTAGTAGGAGAGAAAGACAGAGATGCATCAAATGTAGCAGCACTATCTACCAGCATCAAGTATCTCCATAATTGCTGATTGGAAAACCAAATCATAAAAGGAGAATTATGGCTTAGCTTATGTGTGGGTCTAGTGTCAAGGAGAGTAACATTAATAGACTCCAACAGATGAATAAAATCTTTAACGAGAGGCTTAGCAGGACAACAGACATTAATATTAAAATCATCAAGAATCAGAACTTGATCCGACAGATGACAGCCAAAGTTCTGAGATAACAAAGTTTTTATTTCCATGAGCTTTACAGAATCAGTGCTACTTGCCATGCTGTGGTATTAGTTGAAATTAAAACTTTTATCACTAAAGAGAACTGTTATGTAGTGGACAGTGGCTCTTCCCCAGTGTGTGTGGGGATGGCTGGTTTACACACACACACACACACACACACACACACACACACACACACACACACACACACACACACACACACACACACACACACACACACACACACACACACACACACACACACACACACACACACACACACACACACACACACACACACACACGTGCGAGAAATACACAAACACACGTGCGAGAAATACACAAACATCCAGGTGGTGAATTCATTATTGAGATTACTATGAGAAACCTACTATTTTCCACGCAATCAAGCATGCACATTCAGTAAATCTCAGTCCCTGGTGTTGGTTTGTTCACTCTTCTACCCCCCCCCCCCCTCTCTTGTCCTCAGCATCCCTTTCCCCAACTGAACTCTACACATGTTACTCTCTTCCTACCAAATACCATCAGAGATGACTGCAAACTTCCATTCATGACTCAGTATAAAAACTGAGCTAATTCATGTTTAATATTTCCCCTGAAGACTCCCAGCATTTAAGGTACAGTATAGATTTAGCCTTGTTGAACCTAGCAATTATACAGTTGATATACAGATCTTATACAATTGTAATGATATCACTTATAATCACCCACATAGTCACAGCTTCTTTTTATATTCAAACTGCAGTAAACATACTCCTGTATTAAATTATTATTGTTTTTAGATTTTGAAACTAGATATGCGTTCACCTTTTGTTGTCATGTGCTCCTGGTGAGCTGAGAGTTGACAGCCTCACAGGTGACCTCACAAAGGAGCTTTTGACCACTGTTGTGTTACTGAAACAAAGCCACATTAATTTATGTGGAAAGTCACAACTATAAACTTGCCTATAAAGAATTATAGGCCTATATTAGTGAGATTGTTATTCTACTTCTTGAACAACAGGTGGCAGCAATGTAAGCTCTTCTTTGGCACAGGCTGGGCTGTGCCACTGCCAGAAGTTGTTGCATTGTTACACAATGCAGCACCAGAACCCTTAACTCTCTCAGTGCCACGCCCCGAGATATCCCGAGTACCCTCCCTGCCAGCACGAGAAATCCCGAGTTTTTACTTTTGACTGTGGTCGCGCTATTCTGTTTATTTTCATGATCACTTTTCGCTCCAACGGAGAGGTCCACGTCTACTCTCTTTGGTCTGGGTGACGGATCAGTCATCGTAGTCGTGTATCACATCGTAATTTAGCCCGATCAACGATTGTCGAAAATGTCAACATCCGGTTATGACCGGATGTGACGTGAGCCTGTTTGGGAGGGGGCGAGTGAGCCAGCGAGGTCATCAATGTGTCGATTTGTTGCTCTCTACTGGTAGAACTGTATTATGGGTTTAAAAACCCAATCAGATAATTTATTTGAATGAAAAATTACAAAATTAAATTGCTGGCACTGGGGGAGTACTTTATGAAAATACTCTTGGCAGTGAAAGAGTTAATAATGAATAATTATGGCCTCTAATTATGAAAGCCATGACAACAAGTGTGGAGGTAATGGAAAACGAATGCCGATAATGGAATGGAGGGTGAGAGAAGGCGAGGGATGAAAATAAACAGGAGTGCAGTGAGGTGTTACATAAAAATGGGTAGAGAGATTATTTAAAAATTAAAAGCAGAGGCACATACTGTCAGCTTCAATCCACTCCATACAGAGAAATGGAGAGAGCAAGAGAGTGTGTGTGAGAGAGAGGGTGAGGGTGATTTAGGGTAGATGATGAACAGACTATGTGAAAAGTTCATGCGCTCCAAATCTGCACTACACTATTGGGCAGGAGGTAGAGGAATGGTAGATGCTTTGGGCCACAGATGTGGAAGTCCTGACTGCCATGCAAGGCCATATGACAACTGTGGCAGGCTTACAAGGTTAATGTTAAAGGAGAGATCCGGCCATTTTAAGTGTTATCACAGACGCCAGGTTCTGTGAGAGAAACAAGCAACCAGCGTCATCTCGTTCTGCACGAACGGTAGCTCGTGCGCAACATTCAGCACATGTTTGAGTATCATGAGACACTCTTACACACGGCTCCCATTATGCCAACGGAGGGGGTCGCCAGACTGGACGACAGGGGACTCTCTGGAATAACTCAACGTCCCTTTCAATGTTGGTGAGTGATTAGCGACACATCAAAGATAACACTTAAAATGGCCGGATCTCTCCTTTAAGATCTAATGGATGTGAAGGGCATGTAGGCTAATGTCAGACAGGAAGTCTTAGTTGGGGCCTTGCAGCCATTATTATTGTGAGGTCTTTGTGTTATTATTCTTTCAGATGATTTCTTGGCATTTATGCTTTATTTGGATAGAGACGGGAAAGGTGGAAGAGAGAGGAAGGGATGACATGCAGCAAACGGCTTGGGTTCAAACCCCGGTCAGTTGCGGGAAGGATTTATACAGTACTATAGCCTTATTTGTGTGGTATGCGTGCTGACCAGGTGAGCCACTGAGGTGCCCTGTCTTAGTGTTGTTTTTGTCCATCATTTATCAAGAATGAATGAGTTTGAGAAAAATTGCCGACTTGTGACACCGTGGGCCTGTAGGAGGCATTTCAACAGCCATTTATGGATAACTGTGTGGGTTTATTGCATGTGTGCATTGAGTGGGTTTGCTCACATGCACACAGTTTCACAATGTTTGTCACAAAGCCTGCATGCATACTTTATGCACAATACAGTGTTTTAAAGATCTCAGCACGAACTGTACTATTTCCATATTTATAAATACACACAATTATTTAGGAGTGAATCCATGAAAAAATCTTGCTAATGTGGCCTTAATACTTTTTTAGTTTTCAGTTTACCCTATATAAAGTACCTGTTTGTGTGGAAAATATGCATTTCTAACCTCATGCATAATGTATGACATGTGCATGATGGTCCTCTAGTCTAGTGATCTAGGTGATCCCTCCAGAGAGATGCTCTTGCCCTTGCTTCTATGGAGTTATGTTACTTGGCATAGGGTTCAAGGAGCCACAGGGTAAATCAAACCAAGATCTGTGTGGAGTGGATCTTGTCATTTTAACCTAAAATGTTAACCAATTATTTTCGGGTGGAAACTAAATCTAAGAATTATTGCAAGAGTTACAATAATGGTTTCAATATTAGTATACTTGTGATGGGGAAATTATTGCATTATTATTGTTGTTATTATTATTATTATTATAAAACTTCTTAAATGTAACCATTTGTAAGTGGTGACTGGGGTGACTTGACGAACTTTTGTAAGTCACAGGTGATTTGGACACACACACACACACACACACACACACACACACACACACACACACACACACACACACACACACACACACACACACACACACACACACACACACACACACACACACACACACACACACACACACACACACACACACACACACACACACACACACACACACACAGATTTCGGTGGACTAATGTGGTAATCGGTGGATGATGGCAATTCCACCATCCAACTGAGGTTTGTCCATTAGATTAGGATCCGGGTGGCGTGGTTTGAATTAATGAGAAATAATGTAGTTGTAATAAGTTCACACATTTGAGATGGGATGGATATCTGGTGGGCTGAGAAGCCTTGGCTAAGGCTCTCAGACAGTCAGTGTGAACGACTGTTTGTTGTGATGACATGGTGCTGTTGTAACTGAACACCGACTGGACCACAGAGAGGGGATGGACTTATCTGAGTAAACAATGCATCTCTTGAGTAAACTATGCATTGACCTTATGGCTGATGTCTGTGTTTATAGGTTGAAGAAAGTGATTAGTCTTAAAACTGGACAGGTGAATGATGAATACATTCTTATGTTCTTGCCCCTTAAATCCTGACACATTACTGTATAATATTAATAGTGTCAAGGCTATGTACTCATTCCAGTGATCTATTCTGTTTCATTTTGGCTTAGATGTCTTATTGCAAACAATCTGTTGAGCAACGGAGAGAATCATCACCTGTTCTTCAAAAATTAGCTGCCTCATTTAACCTGTTCAATCCAGGAACGCATCTCTGTCATTTTAGATTTCTTTGGTTATTCAAAAATAGCAGATATACAAGCTCATAGTGCGGCACAGATTACCGCGCTATGAGCTTGTAGATCTTGTAGACCAAAGAGACTTGCACCTCAAGCCCCCTTTGGTCTTGTAGACCAAAGAGACATGCACCTCAACCTCTCTTAGTGAGGACCTACTCTTGTCCGTTGTTTATTTATCGGCAGCAGAAAATCGTATTTGTTTTAAATCTTTAAATCAACTGACCAGCTCAAAGGGACAGCAACATCATGTGGGGGAACATGGCAACTCTAGCCTTGATTAAAACAACATTATTAATACCTCCAGTTATGATAGATTATGTCTGACAGCTTCCATAAACATCACTGTCTCTTTTATCGGTTTCTTCTGACTCTCATAAATAATATACCATAGGAAAGTGACCCCTTGTCACTTGCACTTTAAATCAACTGCTCATAGTGCATCAACTCAGCAGTACAAACACACTCGGAGATAGATAAATCCAAGACACACAAATAGCCTAAGGGTTTCAGTGCCGGACAATAATCTGTATACACCAGCAATAAGAGACTCCCTTTAATTCATTTGATTTGATTTCAGCCCTGATGCCATTATTATTTGAGTTATTTTTGGCAGTGTTGAGGCAGCATACGATTGCATGGGGGGGCCTTTATGGTCTGATTATTTCTTCATGAACAAGCTAAGTAAAAAGGCTTCCACGTCTTACTGTATATACAGTATGCTTGACTCCCTGAGGCCCTCAGGTCACATTTGCATTGCTCTCCTGGCATGTATGAAAACAACCGAGGCAAGAGGTTTATTCAACTTAAATGTTATGTAATATTATTGAGGTCTACATCCATAGGGTGTATTGAGTATAGAAGGCTATTACTCAAATGAAAATTTTAGTTTTCATGGGAACGGAATGCAGTCTCTCTGCCTCTGAAAATAGCGTATCCTTGAATAATCAGTCATGCAGGTGCGTGTCTCAGCGTGGCCTAGTTCTGAACTGTGCTGACATATTATGAGCTTGTAGATCAGCCAGTTTTTGATGTGCAACAACACTGTTGTACGACAAATTATAAATTGACCATCACTTGTTTCTGTCTAAAAAGAAAGCCCTCATCTCCTGTGCACCGATCAGAGATAGGTACATTTTAAATGTGACAAAGAATGTGCACTTAGACTCTGCATTGGAGCTAATACTTTGACTCGAAATGGTTCCATCTTTACTGACAGTGAGAGCAGTGTTTAGCCCATTCAACCCGGGAAACGCATCCGTGTCATTTTAGATTTCTTTGGCTATTCAAAAATAGCAGATCTACAAGCTATGAGCTTGTAGATCTGCTATTTTTTTTTTATCGACGGCCAAATACATATCTAAAAATGTTTTCTAAGTCCTAACAGTATGTTGCTATATCAGTGGTGCTCCAACTTGGACCCCCAAAATGATATGTATTTGGCCGCGGACCCCCATCTCAAAATATGTTGTCCCAGGGACCCCCAGAAGCACAGATCTGAGTTAAAAATGTTCGCTTTAAAACATATATATATATATTCAAAAATGTGCACAAATTGTCCACGATAAAAAAAAAAAGGCAGATCTACAAGCTCATAGCTCATAGTGCACTCAGTGCCGCGCTATGAGCTTGTTTATCTGCTATTTTTGAATAGCCAAAGAAATCTTAAAATGACACGGATGCGGTCTTAATGGATTGATGGAGATTTGGCATGTTTTATCTGTAGTGACTGTGTCCCTAAGCAACTCTGAAGTAGTGACTCAGCATGTGGTGTTCCGATTGCTGTTAAGTTGAGAGATTGAAACATGAGAGACATCAGGTTGATAGATACAGATGTTGCTGGGGTTGTTTGTACATAAATTATGTGAAGAAGGGATTTATCGAAGAAAGTGATTTCAGATACAGATTGACCTTAAAAGAGAGATAAAGAGATTCATGGAAAGCGCAACGGGTGGGAAGTATAGAGAACACTACACAGTACAATACACTACTCAGTATTCATTTAACGCTGAGAGTTCACAAATGGAACCAAATTGACCTGTATGTACTGTACACTCAGAGTTAAATTAATTCTATGGATTCTATTGTGTACAGCTGTTACTGAAATGAAATGAAAAGAGGAGAGATGTGGTAATAACTTACAGTAAGCTCATCACTCAGTTTTTGGGGCTATAGAAAACTGGTTCTCAACGTGCAGTCAGGGGGGTCCCCAGTTAAATGATTGTACACTTTCAGAGTTAAATTGACACTGCAGGGATGTTGCAGTGTAGATTGAGGTCCCAGAGATTAAAAATGTTTTAAATGGGGGCCTAATGCATATCAAACTGGTGGGGTGTCCTTGAAAAAAACAAAAACCCTGAGAATCACTGAGAACATTCTACATCATGTCTTTGCTGGTCCTTCCGACAAGCAAGCAGTCATTTTCTAATCAGAATGGCAGATGTTTTGAGAGGAGTTTCTTTTTCTCCTTCATTGATAATTGTATACAGTATTTGTTAAATATAAGAATGTCATATGCTTAATGCTGTATAATAAGACTGTTCAATATTGTATCTCAAAATATGGCTCTTTTGATACTGTTTTATTGTCACATGACAGGTTTACAGAAGTAAAGATGTGGGTGAAATTCGTTTTCGTGCATAGTTAGGATAGCTACCCATCAGTAGGCTACAAGCTGAAACGACTACATGACAGACATATCCAACTACATAGTTGGAAATACATTAAATTGGCTTATTTTAAACATTAAAATGGGCTAATAAATTGGTGAAAAACAAAACAATGTTAAGCTATTAAGTCAAGACATTACAGTACCTTTCGAGAGGGTTCCCGACACAAGTCTTTGCAGAGACTGGATTAATTTGAGCACCCCCTGTCTGCAGCGGCTGGTACAACCAGCCATCCTGAAGCAAGTGGTGGTGGCTGATGGGGCTTCAAGAGAGAAAATGTATCCACTATCCTCCAATATGGCTTCAAATAATGTCAACACAAGGAATGCAAGAAATGCTTCCCTCTAGAGGAATATAAAATCCAGCAAAGAATGATCCCTAGGAGAGAAACAATTTAATACTTTATGAGATATGAGGTCGTAATGTCTTGAGGAAATCTTCAGTGAAAAAAAGATTGAACTTTTTCCAACCCAGGTGCAATGAATGATTTTAAAGTCATATAATTACTTCCAGGTGACTTCCAGGTATCTGTTTACTCAGACAGTTATTCCCAACATGTGCATTTCACTGAAGCGTACCACACGTGCTCTGAGGCTGTTGTGCTGAACAGGCATTAAACCACACCGGCAGCATTGGCGGGAAAGAAAAGCCCAGACCTTTGTCTCAAAAGAAGAAGAAAAAGTTGTGGTCCACAGACAGGGAAGAGGCAGAAGATGAATTATTGAAGAACTCCGGAAAGGAGTGCGTGAAGCGCCTTGAGCAATAAAAGTTCTGTATGTCTGGAGAAACGCACTTTGGTCCACTTCTTCTCACCTCGCCTGTGCAATTGCCCCACCAGGCATTTCTTCTCCTAATCTGTCTGTTTTGTGTCCCCTGTGTTCCTCCAGTGGTATGAGAGGCAGCAGAGTGTCTTTTGATATAATAGTAGTGTGTGCGTATGTGTGTGTGCGTGTGTGTAGGTGTCCTCTGGGCTGCAGTGGGAGCCCTGCGGCTGTGCTCTGTAGTGGAGCTCTGCCCCTCAGCAGATCCCTGCTGCAGAGAGTGCTGGCTGGCTATACTGTCACGGCTGCACCTTCCCTCCCTCTTTTATGCTCCCCCTCCCATCTGTGCTTTCTCACCGTCATCTTCACTTGTAATATTACACACACACACACACACACACACACACACACACACACACACACACACACACAATATGACATTAAATGTATTGCAAATGACCCACTATGACTATGATCTAGAAGTCCATAGTGCCTTGTCTGAAGGCAATGGTTTCAGGCCTGTAAACATTCCCTGTGTCAAATAAACAAGTAAGACGCGCGAACGCGGGAAGCGAACGCAGCCCTATTTTTTTTGTTGTCTTTTTTAAATTGTTATGTTGTGTATTTACGGACTTGTAATCCGTGTTATTTCACCGTGATGGGGAGAGCGTAGAGAGAAAGTCACGTGACTGCCTCCGCCTCATATTGAAGTTAATGGGGGGGATATGGTTCTCCTATGCGCGGAGTTTCGGAGTTCCTAGTCATCTATGCACGGAATTGCCGTTTGTCAATCTGTGCTATTTCACCGTGTTTGGGGGGGCGATCGATAATCACTTGAGGTATATAGCATCAATTATAGATGCATACTGGAACTATTTAACCCGAAACTTGGGGCATCAGCTGCTGTGTTGTGATATTCTTGATAATAATGACAATAATTAAGAAATAAGCTTGGAAAATCCAAATAAATCTTAATGCAATACATTTACGACGCATTCATAACATGAATGCATAACATAGCAAACATTTTTTTATTATGTTATATAGTTATATACAGTATAGAGCTGCAAATGCCATCAGGTGGAAATGATTGCGTAGTAAAAATGGAATTTCTCACTTGGTCAACAACATCACAATCACAACATAACTTCTCCAAGATGTCCACATGATTCAGAGGGTGTGCCACAGATATTCAACATTTTTGAGTGGTGTCAGCCACTCCTACACTTGACCGTGTGTGTGGGTCCGTCCGTCCGTCCGTTTGAGCACGGCCTCAACAGCTGCAGCTGATTGCAACACAAGGATGCAACCAGTTACACTAATTCAAAGGCACTCTCTTCACACTGGGTGTGATTTTTAATTTAAAGTGCTACAGCAAAGTTCTTGTCAAAATAAGAGAACAAGAGATCATCATCATTAAAATGAGAAATAATGTAAACCTTCAGTTCACATACAGTATACAACACATTGGTATTGGGGTAGCTGATGCCAGATGTGCCCAAAGCTCATCTCAGACTGTGTAGTATTCAAACAACCAGTGGTAAACCAGCAGTGTTGGAAAAGACGCAGGGAAACGGGTCCATCTACATGAATGCTTGCACACACACACACACACACACACACACACACACACACACACACACACACACACACACACACACACACACACACACACACACACACACACACACACACACACACACACACACACACACACACACACACACTTCCCATTCACTCACAAATGTGCACAGCCACACTGGAACGGGTTATGTAAAGTTGCAGTGTGTGGGGCGACTGAGCTTTTAGACCGTATTTTGTCTCTCAGTCCACTGAGCTGGGTAAATGCTTCAGCGAGTGCATGATGCTGTGCTTTCTCCTGATTTTTTTCTCTCGCCATGGTGCTCTGTCTAGAAAAGTCCACAGATATTGCAGACGGGCCGTATGTATCCCCCCACTCCCACCCACCCATTGAAGTAACTGCATTGCATTTTGAAAGGTCTCTGTTCTCTGTGTAAATGCCACACATACAATTTATGTACCAAAAGGGAGGCAGTGGCATTCGTGACTTGAGGTAGTTGTTCACACAATTCTGTTTATATCCCAGGAGAGGAGAACTCTGCACAGAGTGGGGCAGAGTAAAAATAGCAGCACAGAGGTGCTGTAGCCCTACTATCAAAAAAAAGGTGAAAATGTCACGCAGCTTCCAGCTTACAAATTGGGATCAAAGGAACTAGACGAGACTAGAGTCCAAAAGCCCTTAGAGGCTGGGCTGCTCCTTACACTCAACTGGAAGTTTTGGCCAAACGGTGGTGCTAGTGGAAAGGCCATGGGGTCACTCAGGTTCATCCTTTAGGGAACATGAATACGCTCCGTAGGTTTCATGGCAATACACCTTTTAAGGTGAGTCTCCATCAAACAGACTGGTTCAGACTATTTCAGACTGCAACAGACTGGTATTTGGTTGGCAAAAGTTGGCATTTAGTCTGTCAGCCAACTTGTCCATTGATATGATAATGTGTTATAACTTTCAGCCCAATCTGGGAAATAAAAAGGAAAAACAGCGCCCTCTGCTGTTCTTGAGAGATTACTTTCAACCTCCCTGCCAGCGTTGCCAGGTCTGCTTATTATAAGCGACTTTGGGCTTGTTTCCCTGCAAAGTCACTTGTAAATATAGGGATGTTCCCAGCGTTTTTTCTTTTTTTCTTCACTGACATGCAGTGGTGTAAAGTAACTATAGTACATTTACTCAAGTACTGTACTTAAGTACAATTTTGAGGTACTTTTACTTTACTGGAGTATTTCCAATTGTCTATACTTTTACTCCACAACAATTATTTGAAACGTTTAGTTACTAGTTACTTTGCAGATATAAATCATTATAAAACATACATTAACCACATTAGCCCTATTTTATACCTATAAGCTATTTGAAAATAGCAGATCTACAAGCTCACAACGTGTTGCGATGCACGCGTTCTGAGCTTGTAGATCTGCTATTATCAAACATTTTAGTACTTTTACTTTTGGTACTTTAAGTACATTTTTATACCAATACTTTAGTACTTTTACTCAAGTAAATGTTGAATTCCGGACTTTTACTTGTAACAGACTCAGAGTACATCTATTGCATTGATACTTTTACTCAAGTAAAACATTTGAGTACTTTTTCCACCACTGACGTGTACACAACATTTTTGAAAACGGTTATTCGAATAATCAAAAATAAATACATTCATTCATTTATTGAAATTAACACCCAGAAAATAGCCAAAACTGAGCACATTTCGATCTATAAGGCCAAATCTCATTTAAAAAAACGAGAAACAGTGAATGTAGGTTTTCATAGACATGGTCGCTTGTTTCTCTCACATAATCTGGCAACACCGACAGCCTCGTTGCGCTGTTGTTGTCACTGCTTCTCTGCAACATGGCTACTCCCAGTTGGGCCCCAATCGGCCAAAGAACTGAACATGTTCGGTCGGCTCTGGGTCGGCCGAAAAGGTCCCGACGGACCACCCGACGGACCCCTAACCGACTGGACGACTATATCGAACGCTTCCCGACGCCAAGTTGGCCCAAAGTCGGTCTGGTGGAGACCTACCTTTAAATTCTGAGATATCTTGTGTGCAAGTGGAGATTTGGCCTAAAAGTGGCACTAGAGGAAAGGCCATGGGATCACCAATTTATCACCATTTATCCTGTGCAGGTGTGTGCAGTCACACCTAGCTCTGACTTCATTTAGTTAGACTCAAGCCACGTGTGACTGCTTAACTCGGCCATCATCCCACACAGTATGTATGGGCAATATATATATATATATTTTTCCTGTAATGTTTCTACATGCATAGGTTATTGTGGATAGAGTGAATTGTAGGCTATGTTGTTGGTTAACTGGGGTCATACTGTATAGGTCATATAGGCCTATTGGTTGGTTAACTGGAATCATAAGCCTAGTGCTTGGTTTGCAGTAGGCAGCAATGTGTTGTGAAAATGTTTTGTGATGAATTGAAAGCTGATGGAAAAGTTCATTCAATGGTAGCCCTGAAACATGACTGTCATACCATGACAGTCATGGTGCCGAGTCCCCCTGGTCTAAAGTTGTGTTCGATTTTTTCACATTGCCATCTCTCACATAAACATAAGCGTTCAGATTTCAAATATAAAGTGCTTACCACCGAGTCACGGATGTTACAAGGCGATGCGGACCGCGATGAGTACCCGTATCTCCCGTATTGTTCAATAAAAAGCATTTTAATCCCATCGCCGGCCATTTTCTTTTTTGTATTTTTTTTGTATTGTAATGTATCAGAGTGCAATACACCTCCCAACCATTAGTGTCGCATGGTTGAAAGTATCGGAGACAATTTGGAGAAAATGGCCGGCGATGGGATTAAAATGCTTTTTATTGAACAATACGGGAGATACGGGTACTCATCGCGGTCCGCATCGCCTTGTAACATCCGTGGCTCGGTGGTAAGCACTTTATATTTGAAATCTGAACGTTTATGTTTATGTGAGAGATGGCAATGTGAAAAAATCGAACACAACTTTAGACCAGGGGGACTCGGCACCATGACGCTTGTATACAAGCGTCATGTGAACCATGGCTAATTCAATGGCTGATGATGTTGTAAGGTTAGGATTTTGAAGCTGATTTATCTTGTATGTTCAGACTTGCTCTACTTTTTCTTCTTTCTGGTTTTCCTAATGCTCTATTTACCTAGAATCTGTGACGTGTGTGTACAATCATGTTGGTTAGTTGGGAATCGGCCTACAAAGAAAGTGTAGCTCAGGGGCCCATGGTCACTTTAACCCACTACTCTTGCTTAATGTGAAGAAAAGTATACATATATTTGTCCCTCTGCTTCCTTGCAGGTGTAATTATATGTGTGAACAAATTGGAAACAAGGGAGCAAAAATAAAATAAAGAATTGTATCAAAAGAAAGCAACTGTCTTTTTCCCCATCATATTTCCCTGCAGAACCAATTCTGTCTTGTTCTTTTATATCTCGAGGCCCTGAATCTCTGCTGTAGCCTTACATTCTGAAGCCTGGAGGAGGTGTTGAAGCCTAGATGACAGAACATTTGTGCAAATGCAAATGCAAAAAAAACAGTACAATCCAGACTCCAGAGTTTAGTGAACTATTGTATACTGCCGCCTGCTGGTGAAACATTACTATGACTACAGAATAACTTCACTGCTGTCAGAGGTAGCTATTACACCTACCTATTACAGTATAGCAAAACCAAAATATTCCTGGTTGTTTGGTTAGTCATTCATTGAACAAAAGTGAGTATACGTCTAACAAAAGTGTCTGAGTCACTGAGGTTTCTGTTGATTTCATGAAAATGCTTGTCAATGAGACACATACTGTAGTTAAACATGTCTTTTATAAACTTAATTGAAAACATTTTAAACACCAAGCTTAGGCTAAGACAGTGTGTTCAGGGCTGATATACACTCTTCTGAAGGCTCTGAGAGCTATCCAAGTTTGGCTCCTATTACTAGTCCTGTGTTCAAAATACAAAATTATGGATGTGAAATAATGGAGAATAACTAAATTTTGAATACAAACATGCCATTCAGCACTGAGCACTTACTGTAACTTCTGGAGCCGTAAGGGTCCATTTGGTTATATCTGTACACTCAGAGTTACAGACCTGTAAGGATCCATTTAGAACCCCATTAGACCACACTTTGAGAACCACTGCTCTAGTCCCATCTGCTGTGCTCACTCAATGTTTCTGTGGACATATTCCAACCACGCTGTTCATTACCAGATGTTGACTTGTCTTCTTAGCTTGATCTCATGATCATGAGCCATTGAAGTGAACATGTTCATTTCATATCTGTTAACATAAAATGACAGAAACAGCCATCGATATTGTCGCTAATGCAGTAAAATATTGTTGGATTTGGATTTTGGAGTAGCCTATATTTAGAATGGGGTTACTGGATTGGGTCAAGATTTGATTTGTGACATACAGTTGCTTAATACACATGTACAACTTTAAATGAAATGTTTGGAAGCATACTCCAGTCGCCGTGCAATAGATACAGAAAAGAAGATCGAAGCTAGAGAAAAAGAAAATCAATTCATAAAAGAAAGAAAATGCTATCCAAACAAAACAAAGACACTATCAAACTGACACTATCCAAATAGATGCAGTTACATATAGTATGCAATTTACATATGTGCTGTGTTAGTTGCAAATTAAAGCATTAAATAATGTATAAGATGCATGAACAACGTAATATGGAAAGTACTATATATTGATTGTATAATTGTGATATATAAATCTTTAGATCATAAATATATCAATATATGTGTGATATACTGTACAAAAAAGGAAGTGCATATTTAAGCGATAACACAAGAGAGGGAGTGCTTTATCTTGGCTATTGGCTGTGCTGTGGCAAAGGCATGACGTGCATGACAAAGCATGACCTCAAGTATTGCTTTTATAAAATGATACCAAATATGGCAACATAAAAATCATACACATATTCCAATTAAAACAGTTTTTGATAACAATTTCATTACATTATTATTTCTAGAAGAAACAAGCAAGGCAGTTGCTACCCCCTGTAACTCCATGGAAGCAAAAGTTCACAAACTTTTAAACTAGCCGTTGTAACCTTGAAGTGAATCAATATTGAGCAACTGCATGGCCTTCTCACCTGAAATGTTTTAAGAAACCGTTTTTGTTGGACTGTATAGGTCTGGGTGAAATAGTCTAGAGCTTGTTTTCAGACAAGCCACCATTGCTGTTCTAGTGTTTTTCTTAGCCACGGAGAGCTATAGAACCACACCTATTGTGATTTGCCCAACCTAAGCATACAGTATGGAATGCCCGTTTTATTATGAACTATGAAAACACTAACTGTGCAAACACTGTAAGCAAGGCCAAGGAGTATAAACTGGAATGAAGCTTGACATTTTGGATGATGTTTTTTGTGAAATATTATATTAGGAATCTTTGTAGTTTCCCCTGCTCTGGCAGAAATCCCATACTGTATAATAAGGACATTTATATGTTTTTTTTAAAAGATTATATATACTGTATATTACTGTAACAAATATTTCCTGTTTTGCCTTTGACCTATTGTCATAGCTTAATATGTGTTCTCAAAGTGGGGTCTGGGGAGGGGCGTCCCGCTTAAGTCCTATTTTATTTTTTCAGCTATTTAGAAGTAGCCTATCTACAAGCTCACGACGTGTCATCACATTGTGAGCTTGCCTTGTAGATCTGTTATTTTAGAAACATTTTGACAAACCTGGCACAAAATATTTTCAAATGGGGGGCCCGCAGCCAATACAGATTATATCAATTTGGGGGTCATTGACATGAAAATGTTATATGTCATGCCTACAGGCGGTGGGGAAGCACAAGCCATAGATGGCATCAAAACTCCATCAACTATTTCCGTGACAGAGCTTTTTAAATGGGCATAAAGCTGTGCCCCCTCCCTCTGCATTTTGCATATGCTGGGTAATAATTTATATTACTTACTGTATGTTTTTTTTCCCCTTCCATAAAGACATATTTCTACACATTACACATTGCAAAAGCATTACACAAACATAGATTTAACACTGTCGATGGAGAAAACTATGTATACCAAAAAAGGGGGAGAAACACATACAGTGGTGGATCCCCTGGGAGAGCCTGCGGAGAGGCTGACTGCCAGCGCGGTCATGGGTTCAGTGTGTGACTGGAAACGGGTCAGAGACGCACAACGTAAACATTAATGGCGATGCACGTGGCCCTGCATCTGCTGCCAAGTGATTACCAGCCAGTCATTCAGTTCACTCAGTGTACTATAGGGCAAGTTGTGGTTGGCCAATATCTTGAAGGCCTCTGTGAGCATGCGGGAGAATCATTTATTTGGTCAGAATTAAATGTAGTACCTTTTTAAGTAGCACCTCCACACCGTCCTGGAGCCTTGCATGCTATACCGTTCCTGTACATCAAAGCACTTGTGGAATCCTTACATTTTAGGACGAACATGGAGGGGTAGATCCATAGAGATTGCCATCCTTCATTGTGATCGGTTGTGTATTGACTTAAAATAAAGATAGTGGTAGATTAGGCTGTTTGGGGGTCTTTGGCATGGTTGAGTTGTGTAACACCTGTCTCAGAGAACCGCTTGTCCCTTGAAACAAACAAACAAGCAAACAAACAACAATGCCACCCCTTCAGCGGTGATCTTCTAATGTCTGTATCGCCCTATTCCAAGGCTCTATACCACATGGTTTCAGCTTTCAACAGATAGTTTAAATATGTACATGGCTCTCAGTACTTGCCATGTTATCCCCCATACAAGCAACAAATCATTTACTTGAGTTCTTCCGTAACTTTCCATTGACTCTTCATTCGTATCCAGTATAGCATGGGAAAACCTTGTCCAGACCAATCCCTGTTGTCCCATTCCCAGGAGAACACTTCTGATCCCACATTAGCTGCTGTAGCATCCTCTGATTTCCTCTTAAGCTTTCAGTTCATCTCATGAGGCGTATGCTGCCATCAAATGCAACCCTCAGTTCATCTCATGAGGCATATGCTGCCATCAAATGCAACCCTCTAGTTTATGGTTTCAACATGGAAGGTTGGCATACATTCCTCAATTATAATAATTACAAACTGGGCAGCATTAAGTCTCTCTTTCTCTCTCTCTCTCTCTCTCTCTCTCTCTCTCTCTGTCACTCTCTGTCTCTCTCACTCTCTCTCTCTTACACGCACGTGCGCTCGCGCACACACACACACACACACACACACACACACACACACACACACACACACACACACACACACACACACACACACACTAGTGTTGGCCTGTTGGGGGAGCTACTACTGGAAATGTTATGAGTTACTCTTTACTTATTACGAAATCGTATTATTTTACTTATTACTTGTATCGAAAGTAATTTGTTACTTTCCTTGTTATTGTTGTATTACTATATTACTTTTGCCCCCCCCCCAACCTGTTAAGCCAGCTCCTTTTAGAGCTGAATCCACTTCATTGTGATAACAATTAACCTCACAGCACTCTGCATAGCCTCACAAACCTGATGGGATACAGTATGTCAGTGCGCGTGAGTGCCCTAATACTAATAATTCTAATTTTACCATTAGTTTCATAGTATATTATAGAGCGTGCCAACGTGTCGTCACCACGGGGGCGTGGCATTGGGCGTGGCATTGGGCAATGTTAAGTCAACCTGGATTTTACCCCTCAAAGATGTCCGCCGCTACCAAAAGACACTTGTTGACGCCCCCTTCAGGAATTTTGGCACGCTCTATATAGCGCCTTTCAAGAGACTCAAGGATGCTTTACATCAACAAATAAACAAACAGCCAAATCCTGTGTAAACAAGTGTCTCTTCAGTGCAGACTTAAAAGAGTCAGTGTAGTACTGGCAATTTCTTAATATGGGCAGTTTTCTAATACATGGATTTTATTACGATCTATTTTCCTAGTAGGTGTCCACGTTCTTAATATACGTTATGATTATAGAATGCTATGTTGTACCCATACAAATAGATAGTACAACTTACAATATAGTACTTTTCTATATAGTACTATTTGATTACCATCTTACTTTCCTAGTAATCACCATGACAATTGGGACCTGTGCAATAATGGATTGCAAAAGAAAATCAAGTGAAATGTGGATTGGTTTGTAAATATATGTCAGGTTGTTCATTATTATGTTGAAACCCCTTTCATTTGTTATCAGACAGCAGGGTTGTATATATTTGTTAATGATGAGGATAACATTAACAACCATATTCCATCCTGATTTATCTAAAGTTTGCAGGAGTGGCCCATTTTTAACAAAATGCCGCAAATCATGAACACAGCGCCCGATTGCGGTGAAACTTTGCACACACATTCACACTACATTGAGGAACAAATGCACTCTCAACATTGCCCTATTATAGCGCCACCAGGAGGCCGATTTTTGCAAAACATTATTTTTTATATTACTCCTACAAATGTTGTCCAAACATCACACAAATTTGATAAGGCATTAATGCGAGTTCCACTAGAACTCGTGAGACCTGGGCAGAAATATATGCAGGTATTACATAAATTAATTTGGAATGTTTGGTTGTGTATGGTAACTTTTATTCGCAGTTTGACACCTCTATGTTAGATGTTTATCAGATGATCCAACATCCTGGGTACTGGTTTGCTTCTGACTGCTCCTGTTTCTACTGCATCCCCAGCAGCTGTATGGGGTAGTCACATATACATAGGGTCAAGTAAGGGTCAGTAGTCACTCATTCACTTTCAATGGCTGGGTTGAATGGGGTGAGACGAGAACCAGCCTGCAAACCTTTAACTGCCTGTGTGCTTGACCTTATCCGGTTAGCAGAGAAAATGATCAGCTTAGACACTGAGCTACCTATTCACTCTGCTCCAACACATGGCTTATTAGCTTCTTTTGATGGTCCTGCCAATAGTTCTGTAGTAACTGTGGTGTATTAATGGAGCCATTGCAACGTAATGTTGTTCTGCTGCGCATCTCTGATGTAAAATTATGAATGTCAAGAATAGGAACTTGAGTAAGAAGTTTTGAATTCTGTCTATTTCACATCTACTGCACTTCATTATCTCGTCTTCTGGAGTGTCCCTCCTGGCTCCCAATCTATTGGAATAAACCCCTCTTCAGACTCCACCTCACCAACTAGCACTCCTCTCTCTTTCTCCTCCTTATTGGCATGGCGAGAGAGTATGTTTTGCACCCTGTCCATCCGTCCTTCCGTGTGTGTGTCCTTCTGTCTGTGGACAGCTAATCTCTGGCAATGTTGGCTTGATTGCTGTGAAACTGTGCACACACTCCCTGGACGCCAATTCATAACCTCTCCCCCAAACTTTTCACATGGACCTGTTATAGCGCCATCAGGAGGCCGCTTTTTGCAACAAATTTCTTTTTTTCATTACTCCTACACATTTTGTCCAAACATCACGCAAATCGGTACACAGTATTAAACCAAACGGGTCTTTCAGATTTCTCATATTCCATCCTGATTGGCTAATAATATAATGGCTTTCAAAGTTTGCAGGACTGCTCCGTTTTGAACAAAATGCCTCAACACAGCAGGCAATTTCTATGAAATTTTGCAGGCACAATCTCACTAGGCCGAGGGAGAAATGCCACTTGAACTTTTTCAAATCAACCTCATGGTGGCGCTATAACAGGCTGATTCGTGTTTTTACCTATAACTGCACCTATGTGTGTAAAACTTTGAATGTGCACTCCCTAGAGGCCAAGGACAAAGCTTTGCCCTGCATTTTTCACATCTGCATTTTATAGCGCCACCAGGAGGCCGACTTATGTAAAACAAATTTTTAGATATTACTCCTTCAGATTTTATCCAAATTTCACGCAAATCGGTACACATGATCTCTATAGTCATGTGATCAAGATTGACATCTAAAGTTTGCAGGAGTGGCCTATTTTGAACAAAATGCCGCAAATCATGAACGCAGCGTCTGATTGCGGTGAAACTTTGCACGGACATTCGCACTATGTTGAGGAACAAATGCCACCCTTTCAACATTGCCCTATTATAGTGCCACCAGGAGGCCGATTTTTGCAAATCCTTTTTTTTATTACCCCTGCACATGTTGTCCAAACATCACGCAAATCTGTACATATTATCTCTTTAGTCAAGTCATCAAGACGGATCCATCCGATTTTTCACATTCCAGCCTGATTGGCGAATTCCGAACATTACTGGCCCACAATAACCTACCTGATCTGGCGGAGACCTGTGCTCCGAGGAGCACTTTTTCTAGTTCAGATTACTTTGATTTTGCACTACTTATTTCCTTACTTACTTACCTACATTACTTACACATTTGCACTTGTAAATCTCTGGATAATAGTGTAGCCAGCTGTAGGAGAAGTCAGATGGCTGGCCCACATTTGGTGGCCTTTGGCACATTCTACTGCCATTATTCCATCCTATACACGGACCATTATTATTGCATGTTTTATGAACTTACCTACCTGATTGTAAACATGTAGTGAATTGTTATTGTATTATTGTAAAGGAGAATTAAGCTTATTGTGTGTTTTTAGGCCACATAGACACCAGAATGTTCATAATTAATAGTAATTAGACCTTTATTATGTTTTATTTATTTATTTACTGACACCTTCACTGTAATACGTATACAGACATGCCACAATGATGGTTAATGTATTGCTTAACTAGAAAAATAAATACACTCTTATTCAATGAAAATAAAAAAGGGTTATTTTAAGGGGATCATGTTTTTAACCACTTAAAGGAATACTTCACACCCAAAATGACCCCCCCCTCCCCCAATATCAATTACTACTCACCCCATGAAGGCTTGAATGTATGGAATTTTTTTATTTGTATCACATTCGTTTAAGGTTAATGAAGATTCAAAGAATTTGAATGATTTGAAAGAATAGGGATCCTATTAACAACAGAAAACCAAAAATACATTTAAAAACTCAAAAATAACTGTCACAGTGTAATGCAAGTGCAGTAATTTCCAGGCTAAACAGACTCATCCATGAACGATGCACACACCTGGGAAAGCATGTGGGCTCAGCTCGTGCTGAACGCCATGCCCAGGCACATTCCTCACTTATTATGAGATGGTTTACACAGGAAGTTAAAAATAAATAAATAAAGGAATGTAATACAAGAAATATGTATTTAGGCCATCACTGAGTGGGTAATTGATTTAAAAAAAATCATTTTGTGGGTGAGTATTTCTTTAAACCAGCCCACTTAGTTGACCAGGGTCCCCGAGGGATCTATACTTGGTCTGCTCCTTTTCCCCCAAAATCTCTTATAGCCAGCTTACAACGTGTTGCTCACAACGTTTTAAATTATATTATTCGTAAAATAAACCCATGACAAAAATAACTCGAAAATAACAAAACATGTGAATCACTTGACTCAAATCATGTGACTCAATCAACTCAACTTCTGGTAACCTTCGTCTTCATTTTCATCTTCACTATCATCCGAGTACATGCTGAGCTCAAAAAGTGCCTTGTCATTATTGTCCTCTAATAGTAACACCAAATAAGTTAAACAGAAATAAGCACAGAACAATTAGACCTGCCAAATTGCATGAATGCATCTTTGAACTCTACTGTGGCCAAGTATGACTGACGTGACACTCGCAACATTAACATTACAAATGCAAGTGTAAGCACCGAGTGAACATTTCAAGTAGACAGACAAACAAGTTCTAACACTTCAAATCAATACGTTGATCAGCATGAGATAAAGCTCGCAACAACCCAAACATATACAATTGCGTACGTGTCTTTTGGTTTGACATTTATTTTCTGCTTTAATAAACTTGTCTGCTAGAAGAAACGGTGCTTGGCATGAAAAATGTATCAGATGTAACACACTACATTGACAACAAGCATTAAAGGACTAGTTCACCCGAAAACATTACTTATTTTCTATCAATTACACACGCCATAAAGCCTTGAATTCATCGAGATTGTTTTGTTTTTGTCGCATTCCTAAGCCAATAATTCGATGGGTGGCTGCTGAGTCGGATAGACTCCGCCGGTCATTGCCGGTCATCAAATTATTTGCTTGAATGCGACAAAAAACTAAAGAAATCCATTAATTCAAGGCTTCATGGGGTGAGTAATTGATAGAAAATAATAATAATCTCAAGGTATTTCAGATGCTTCCAATCTTGTTTTCAAGAAAAGTAATAAAATAAATTAATATTTGGTTTAGTAGATCAAATTTTAGTAGATCTGTCTGTAAGAGTAAAAAAAACTTTATGAGTCTGACTAGATTTATTAGCCATAGGATAAGTCTGTCAGTGCCTGGTGTTATAGTGCTAACAATTGGCTTCAAAACCCCTATATTGCTGAGTGCATTACAAATGTGAATCCCCTCAGGTTAATCCTTAAGGGGTCTCTTTACTTCAGAACAAAAGAGGCTAAAACTTTTATTATTGACAATTAAACACTACAATATTAAACCCTGGCAGGATAGTGCTGTATGTATATGAAACAAAAATACTGCTTTCATTTGATGAACTGTGTAAGAAATATAACGTATCACAAAATTATATTGTATATGACAAGAAGTTATTTAAATAGACAAAAAAATACTCTGGCATTTGTCATCAATCTTCTGTTGGAGAACATACTATCTGATATTTGTAAGAGAGGCATACTGGGGCTTGGATATAGTTATATTTTTGCTTCATCAATACATTATTTTGGGGGCATTAAGACGGTGTGCGGACCTTCTCTTTCTTTTCAGTTTATCTATTTTGATCCAGCACCCGTCGAAATGTTTGGATGTGCATGCACCTCTTGACCGCTTGGATATAGAACATGTTCTAAATTTGTGCATTCATACCCAAAAGTTTGAATGATGACTTAACCACACTATTGTGTCAAATATGAAAATTGGCAAATGACAATACAGTTTTTAATAGGAGAAAGGACATTTAATTAGTTCTACAACGTCGAGATTACTCCCCAGCTTAGGCATTGGATCGTAGTAAGTCTGAAATGTGTACTGTATGTAGTGTTGTGCTTAGGCTGTAAGCTTTATACAGTACATTGTTTTTGCACTAATAAATATACAGAGATATATTGGAAAGACATAGTGGTTAGTCCTAATTCTTGACATTACAACAATGAAACAGTGAAATGTAATGGATCTACTGTCAGTGCTAGGGATGGGACGATTTGAAAATGACATGTCATGAAAAATAATTGCGATTAATGATATTGCGATATATGCTTAAAACTTAAAATGCCACTTTTGTACACCACTCGAACCACGCTCACAATGCGTTGCAACACAACACGTGAGCTTGTAGATCTGCTATTTTTGGTGAATCGATTTGTGTAGAGTGAAAATAAAAGCGTACCAAATATGCTCTTTACAGGTCCGTTTTATCAAGCATAGAGGGTGTAAGTGGTACTGAATTTGCAGCTCAACAAAGGCTAATTCATCCTAGTGTATGACGGAGGACAATTACACTCTCTCCACGATACAATTATTGTGAGCGTTTTTTTATCACGATAAACGATAATAACGATTATCGCCCCATCCCTAGTCAGTTCCATGTAGATCCATTACATTTCACCTCGGTGCATCAGTGGTGATGTTGCCATTCCTTTCCATTTCTCGAAGAGTGAGGCCGTTCCCCTCAGAGAGGCTGTCTTTTTTAACAGTGTTGACATGCTCTTTAGGTGGTATACCATGCTTTTGGCCATTAGCAAGCGGCATTCGTTTGTGCAATGCCACGCGGGTGAGGGGAAACTGCATGCTTCTGCACCTGGCAACCCTGCACCGCAGCAGCTCCCCATACGCCCTACGGAAGTCCCTGTTGAGGGCAGGATACAGGATGGGGTTCAGGGCCGAGTTGAAATACCCAAGCCACAGGACCACAGAGTGAAGTGTAGTGGGAGGGGTTTTCTGAGCCTTGATGCCCATGCAGGTGAAGAAGGTGAAGTATGGAAACCAGCAGATGACAAATGCCCCGAGGACAGCTGCCAGAGTAACTGTAGCTTTGTGTTCCCTTACTGTGGCCGTTGCAGAGGGTGTACGAGCAAATAACGGTGTGGCAGCACGGATGCGGCGAACCTAAGGGAGTGATAAACAAAATGTTAAAACATTAAGGCAGACCGTTAGAGAGCTATAAACGGTCAGTAATCACTTGCAAGACATCTTTATTTGACCCAGCCTGGACCTCTTCCAACATGGGCTTGATTATTTTCCTGTCCTCAAAAAATTCCACCCGAGAATTTCAAAAAGTAATGCAATGTAACCATTTTAAGGCTTAAAAGCACTAACCTGTTCTCGTGCTACTCTGAATATGCAGAGATACATTCCACACATAACCAGCAGAGGCAGGTAGAATGAGGTAAAGGCATACAACAGCACATAGTTGTTATTCCATTCAAAGAGGCAATAGCGTCCCTCCATGTCCTCATCCCACATGCCCCAGTCCAGATGTTGTATGTTGTAGTTGGCTGTGTTCCACCCCAGGTGGATCGGTACAAAGGATATAGCCAGTGACAAGGTCCAGATGGTTGCCATGGCCAGTGCCACCCTGATGGGTCTAACTCTGCGGGAATAGCCGAGCGGGTCTGAAATGGCCAAATATCGGTCCACGCTGATGGCCAGCAGGGTCAGGATGGAGGCTGTGCAGAGCATCACATCCAGAGAGACATAGAGGTTGCATAGGGCCCCTCCCAGGGGCCAGTCATTACTACGCAGCTCCAGGCTGGCCGAGAGGGGCATTACCAGCAAGCCCAGCAGGAAGTCTGTCACAGCCAGTGACACAACAAAGCAGTTAGCGATGCGGTGCAGCCGACGGCTGAGTCCTACAGCCAGACACACCAGCACATTCCCACCAACTGTTACAATGATGAAGAACACCAGAACCAGCCAACGAAGTGCTGTGGAGATCATGGTGTCCCCCGACTCCCTCCCCTGGCAAAGAGTCATCAAATCAACCACTGCTTCTTCATCAGTGCTACGGGTTGCTGGTGTTATCTCAGCGTCAACAAGATGAACTCCTCTGGAGATTTGGTGACACGCTATTCACTTATCAGTATCCATCAGTGCCAAATGCTTTCCAAGGCACCTGTGTGACGCTAATAGGGTTCATAAAATCATTGACTGGAGGGTGTTTGTCAGCCATGTCCGTTGTCATAGTGCCACATCTGTTGTCTTCTATCACTGACGCAAGCACTATCCTAGTGAATAAAAGAAACAAATGATTTACTTAAATCGATTACATTAGGATTCATATTGTATGGCGGGAATCATTCTAAAACAAGAAAAAATTTAAAAAACATGCATGTTAACATAGTTATGGTTGTGGCCTTTGATGAAACTTTGATACTGGTAAAACCTCCACAAATGTCTCATTGTTTCAGACTTGTGTCTGTGGTCACACTAATATTAGCACTGAATTTCATTTCAAATTACAGTTGCAGCACTTTTGTGGCAGGACATATTGCTGTTGCGGTAGTCGCCACGTACATTTGCACAGTGCCCTCTGCATTTAACACACACACACACACACACACACACACACACACACACACACACACACACACACACACACACACACACACACACACACACACACACACACACTGAACTGGTGCTAGAGCTATTCAAACGCACTGGTGAAAGAAAATTAGACTAAATACATGATATCTCATTTCAGTTTTTCTATCCACAAGTTTCCTAGGGCGTTGTGGGCATCACTTCCTGTCGATTTCATTGGATTTCATTGGATTTCATTAGATTTCATTGGATCAAATCGACAGGAAGTGATGCCCACAACGCCCTAGGAAACTTGTGGATAGCAAACAGAAAATTATTAGGCTTTATCGTGTAAATGAACGTATTATTCTTACTGCTTCAATCTACCCACTTCACACAAACACATCTGGAACAGTTTTTTCTTTTTCTTCTTTTGTTTTCTCCTCCTACTTCTATTCTTTGATATTCCACATCACTCTTTTATTATACCACACATGCTACTGAAATACAAAACACCTACTGCATAATTACCTAGATCCCAAACTTTCAAGCAGATCAACTACAGCACACTCCACTATTCCATACTGCCCACTCCCAGTTATATTGCAGACACTAACACTAGCGTTCTCATCACACTAAAAATGTGCGCACCTTGTGCATTGTTGACTACACCATCTGTTTATCAGTCTGTTTGCCATACTGTTTTGCCCATTTACAAGTTAACACTTTCCACCACCCTATTCAGTTAAGAGCACAGCCTTTACACAGAGTAGAAGTACATGCCACTTCCTATTTAAAAAAAACCCATCATGGAACAATAGTGACACCAATCTTCCTTGCACAAAGAATAAATGGTTTGTATTTTGTTTAATATAAGAAACGTGTGTGACTGAAGGAGGTTCTTGAATGATTACACCATTTTCAGGGTTCTTGCGCAGGTCAGAATTTTGAATTGGTGGTTTCCAGACCTGGAAAAGTATGGACAATTGTGTGAAAGTATGGGAAAGGGTACTCTCAGTAATCCAGTCCATCTATGAATAGATAATTATTATGTCAGTCATCGCCTGAAAAAAAATCCCAGACAGACAGACTCGCACGCACATACACAGAACCTGTTATAGACAGCTAGCCTCTTACAATTTAGGCATTTAGTCTAAAACTGTAGCCATTTAGTCTACAGTAAATGCTATTGTACCATGCCATAAGAAATGAGCCAGGAGAACAAACAGATTTCAGCCCCTGTCTGGCTAGCTACCCATTACCCATAGCTACCCAACAATGAAATTTCAACAACTAAATTATTTAAATGCTCTACGACAAACGCAAGCAATAACATGATTCCTTCAATTGGGCTAGGAAAAACTCCCAAGAAATAACCCTTGATCCTCTCAAAAGAGGGGACCCCCCTTCTAGAGTGGCATGCCATAGGTGCCAAGTGGGCAATATTGAAATGCAAATTTAGAACAAAACTGCTAAAGTGCTATCACCAGGCACAACGAGGGCAATGTACAAAAATACAGTGTGGAAGAAATAAAACACCAAGTGATGAAACGATGAAATTCAACACATTTCAACCCAAGGCCTTTTGATGCTATAAAAAAGTCATGATTAAATAAATGTATCTAGATTGGTAGGCTGCATTCACACTTGAGAAGGTTTGCTACAGACGCTGCATCTCAATCTTTTATAAGCAAGCGACTGGCAAAAGTTACATTTGGTGTTACACTAAATACATGTTTTAAAGGAATATTATGAAGCATCTGGATGAACATCAATTTTGCATTAGGACATCAAGACTTAAAACACAGGGTTCATTAACAGGTGAGCAAGTCTGCATTTGGTTCAGATTCTAGTATGGTTCTAGAATGGTTCAGATGATCTTTTTGCTTATCCACACTGTCATCTTATTCCAGTAGGGTCAAAAGACTCTGGCCCCTCCTATTACAGTACTGCAGTTTAATCCATTATTTACATTAAAACATTACTGAGAAATGCATCTTTTCGCAGAAGCATGGAAATGGCTTACTCTAACTATTGCCTTGAACTCCATACAGTAATTATTGTGTGCATTGTAACAGTGGTACAATGCACACTTTTTTTTGGAGAGGGTATGGAGAAATACTGACCAAAGCGCACATACTGGGCTTATAGAGTAACCCGAGATTTCCTGCCTTAACCACATTAGCCTTCTCTCAGTATCCTTGTTTCTTGTGAGCATGTTAACATACTGATTGTCTGTGACTTGGCTTGCAGTTCAAACATTGGTTGTTCTGAATTTTACTAGGCTTAAAGGTAGGGTAAGTGATATTTTGTGGTAATTTTTGTATTTGTGTTAAAAAGGTTAAAGTACAATATTCTGATAGTAATCATTGCTACAGAGCGTTTGTTCTGTCACAGGGTCTCTCCAGCTCTTTAGTAAACAGAATATAGTACATTTTTAGGTAGGTGACACATTTTAAGCCAATCAGGAGAGAGCACTGAAAATGCATTTTCTGTTTAATAAAGAGCAGGAGAGACATGGGAGACTCATTTTACTGAACAAACACTCTATAGCAATGAGTACTATCAGAATATAGAGCTATTTAACACTTATTCTAATCAAAGTAAATCACTTACCCTACCTTAAGTTAGTAGGTGATACCAATCCTATTTATTACAACAGAATAATGGAGAAATGTGCATTTAATAATGTAATAATGGTCTCAATTTACATAACATATCACATCAATATGTGATATTAATACACACTGGAGAGAAAAATAAAGTACAAATCGTAAAACAAAAAAAATACACACTGGAGGTTGAGTCCTCTCTCAGGTTGTATTATTAAACACCTTTCTTTAATCATATTAAAGAGTGTCACACAAAAGTAAATAGTCTGTGGTTGGTTGGTACCTTCTGAGGGGAATAATGCTCATAGTGATTTTTGTCAAGGTATACATGTATAGAGTTAGAAAATATGTGATAGCATTGCACCAGTGGTAGCTTTATGTGCGCGATCATGCGTTTTAATTCATAACACCTGAAAATTTGAGGGGTCAATATATGGTCACTAAAAATACTACTTAACCTCCCCCAAAAATGATACAAAAGGTTTTTCCAATTGGTCCCGGTACCTCTAGGCATGCTTAAGAACATACTTAAAATTACTATATAATACTAATACTTTTCAACCTATACAGGTTGCCATAAGACATGCAGCTGTTTGTTGTAGCCTACAGTGTAGCAAGTATGCTGGAACCAGCCTGTACAGTTCTATAATGTAATTGTACATCCCGGTGGGATGCATACTGTATGTGTCATTCCTCAGCTGCATTGCAAAACTGATTCAGCAATGGAAATGCATTTGGTTGCAGCATATGGGGGACTGACAGGCAACTTCAAGTGATACTGATTGAAAGTAATGAGGGCCTGTACCTGGACACTGCTCATCTCCATCCTACTGGCTGACTTAATTCTTCCTACACTTCACATCCACCAGTTTGAATGTTCAGAGAGACAATGTGACATTAACTTGATCACCATCTCTCTCTCATGGAGCGCATGATGAAGTACTATATCTAACCCAGCTACCTGCTGAAGATGCATGTGCTCCATGCCAGAGAGGCTAAGCCAGACCTAGTCTGTCAGCACCATGATGGATTCTGCAACACTGTCTCTGCTCACCAGTTTGGGGAGCAGACTGTCATAAAGATCAGGAAAGACACTGTGCTGAGCTTGTGTGTGATTGGACTGATTTGGATGCTACTTTCTGATCCCGATTATGAGTTGGAGCAAACAGATATTTAATGTAGTTGCAAAAGATTAATATCATATTTTATACGTTATACTATTGCTACGAATTTCAGTTCTTGAATCATGAAAGTTCATCAAGTTGTTTCTATTTGTTGTTCTCCCAGAGGTGAAATGTAACCTTGACCTGACCTTTAACATGTGAGATTGACCTGATATAAAACAAAATAGCTTCAGGAATGCATTCTACACATGCAAAAAGAAAAAAGTTAAATCTTTGCTATGGCGCTCAGTGGCCATTATGGATTATGCAAATTCCAGAGTTTGGGCAATCGGGTTAAAACTGTTCTAGGTCCCCACATGAATACAAATCAACAACAAAAACTTCATAGGAAACAACATTTCTAGGGTAGATAGATATAGATAGAAGTGTCAAATGGACTAAAAGGTGATATTCATGTATAAGAAAGGAAAACCGGTGCGCTTCCTCTGGATGCCTTCTTAGTTTAGGCAGTGGTAGCTCCGACGGAACCTCTTCCTCCGCTATGTAGCTCCGAGATGAGGTTCCTCGTTATTTCCTGCCGTTTGCGGTCGACATTGTCGCACATTTTCCACTTTACATATTTCTTACCCCTTTCTGCACATCGTATCCAAAAAGTAAAGCATTTCCACCACTCTCTCAGATGTTTTAAGTTCTAGCGCACCATAAAAGCTATCCAACGAGTTGAAGAAAGTATTTAATTTGCCTCGGTTTTCATCCGGTTACATGTTTTTAAGACATTGCGCAAGAGTTGCGCCCGTAGAGATAACATTACTGATTCGCCTACTGGTCAAATGTTGAATTGCATCTTCAAATGCAAAATATTATGGAACGGGATGAAGACCGAGGCAAATTAAATACTTTCTTCAACTCGTTGGATAGCTTTTATGGTCCGTTAAAATTTAAAACATCTGAGAGAGTGGCGGAAATGCTTTACTTTTTGGATACGATGTGCAGAAAGGGGTAAGAAACATGTAAAGTGGAAAATGTGCGACAATGTCGACCGCAGACGGCAGAAACTAACGAGGGACCTCATCTCGGAGCTACATAGCGGAGGGAGAGGTTCCGTAGGGGCTAAGGCAGTGGGTGCTCAGCTATGTATATAACTCAAAGCAGAGGCGCCGGAATGGAATATGACCTGTTGGGACACATCACATACAACGCGTGCGCGCTGAAAATTTTCGGGTTATTTTCGGGTGGGTTTGTTGATTTTTTTGGGGGGGATAATTCGGTTATTTCGGTTAATTCGGTTCGCCTCGCGCTCATTATTTTTTTTGGGCTGGACTGAATAGTGGGGGGACACAGTGTCCTTTAATTAAACAGGTGCCGGCGCCACTGACTCAAAGGAAAACCACCTAAGTGGAAAAAGCGGCACTCCAAAATAAGGAGGAAATGTTTTATGAAATTCAATAAACTAAATATAGTGCAAGTGTACAGTGTAAGTAATGCATAAGATAACTTTATGTTTATCATTACATACATGAATATCACTCAAAATAAAGATTGCAAGACAGTGGCTCAGATGTGGTTTCTCATTTTATTGAGAGATGTGAACGCTAACGCGTTTCGGCCGCAGCCTTCCTCAGAGCAGATTAGATTAAAAAGTGATACTGGGGGTGCATGCCCTTCTTTTAAACAAACACAAATCATCCCCACCTGTGTTTAATCTAATCTGCTCTGAGGAAGGCTGCGGCTGAAACGCGTTAGCGTTCACATCTCTCAATAAAATGAGAAACCACATCTGAGCCACTGTCTTGCAATCTTTATTTTGAGTGATATTCATGTATGTAATGATAAACATAAAGTTATCTTATGCATTACTTACACTGTACACTTGCACTATATTTAGTTTATTGAATTTCATAAAACATTTCCTTAGATTTTATGTTCTAAGGTGGTTTTAAATCTTTAGGTTATTTACAGAGGAAACCTCTGTGTTACATCTTTCATGAAAACAGAAGTACATCTCATGTAATATATAGTCACTATGTTGTCACTGCCTGTAATAGATAACATTTCTAGAGATGCTAATTTTAACAACTTTTCTGAGAAATATATAGTCTGAGCTGTATCCCAACCATTTTTCAAAGAGAGAAGGTCAATAGAGAAGGTCAATAGAGAGAACCATCAGTTTGAAGTAGAATGCTTCATTCGGATTTTGAAAACAGTGTTTTGGCATGTGGTTATAAATGGAGTGATAACACACAGAAAGCTATCACCGAAGCAATGCTATCACATATTTCCTAGCACTAGGGATACCTTCCCAAAAATCCCTATGAGAATTATTCCCCCCTGATGGTACCGATGACCCCAAATTTGGGGTCCTGGCTCACAGACTAAAAAGAGTACTAAGACAAACTTGGAGGAGCTCGTCTTCCTCCTTAAAGAAAGAACCTGTTGATCACTTTATGCAAAATTATCCAAAATAATTTTGTCAAGCCAACATGATCATTAGAAAGCTGGACTAAATCATCAAATCATGATTTATTAGAACTTTTTAAAGAGTAAACAAGCAAATATTGGCCTAAAAAGTATTTGCCCTAGGAGTCTTATATAAAATAATATGGCAGCCTTTCATGTGGAGAAATCTCCTAAAGATAAGCATAATACATGTCCAAATGTTTGTTATGTCTCGCTGTGAATGTCAAGAACTATAGAGCCATAAAATGTGTGATATAGACCATATTACTGCACAAGACTGTGTATATATTTATATATCTTTATTTGATTTATTTAACCTGTTTTCTATCTCTTTCCCTTTGCTCTCACTCTACATCTGTCCTCTCTCAAAATATTATGGAGCACATACAAGAAAAATAATTTCACCCACTGCTTTATGTGACAAATAAAACTGATTCTGATATTAGACACTAGCCATTATCCCATGAGGATAATGCCACAGAGCCTGATTTGGGCTATTTTGGAAGATGAGGACTTTGAGTTGGGAATACAACATACAGTAGCAGCTCAGACTCGGGCAGATCAATACAATGACAAAATGTGGCGCCAGTCAGCAGTAGATCACTAGAAACTGTTATAATACAACTCACAACATGGTGTGTCAACTTTAGCAGTTCTCGTTCCTATTTAGTTGAACGACTCAGAATTGAGAATTGATCTTTTACTATCTGTACAGTTGTTACATAAACAAATGTAATTGAATAAAAAGACAGTTTATTCAATTCAGGTGCTCAGGTGTTGATTCTATTCCTACACCTGTTAGTATGGATCTTCTTTCAAATAATGAGGCTAGAGGCATTAAAGTGTGACATTTTACTTTGGCAATAGAACAATGGAATGTTATACAGATAAGAAAAACAAACATAACTTGTACTGATATATAATTACTTAAAACTTTTGTAAATGCAATTACAGATACATATGTATGTACTGTACCTAAGGTTAGATATAGTTAACAGTTCCAATACATATTTATATAGCTATTTGCCTATTTCAAGAACTTTTCAAGGTTTTTAGGTTTTATCAACTTGATTTAAGGATACAAACTAGCAGGTTATTGTACAGAATGAACATAGGCATACTGGTATGTATATGACCTAATCAGCTGGCTAAAACATTTATGAATATATATTATTATTTTAAAATATATTAAAATATATATTCAAAGTTAACTGCCTTTTTGTTACAGTTTGAAAAGGATGAGTTTAAAAAAAAATTGGTTGGACTTTAAATTGGATGCACAAGACGCAATACTCTGTACTATTGTATACTATTGTATTAAGTATAAAGCATATTTTGACAATGTGCAATTCAACGGTGCCTCGTTTAAGACAAAATTCATGACTTAAAACAATTTGTCCTTGTCTCACCTGCACTCTCTCTTAACAGAAGTAAAACTAATGGTTTGAATCATTTCAATAGATTCCCCAGAGCCGTAAACACTGTCCTGTTTCCATAGAGACGTTCGTTACAATGTGAGTTTTTGGGTCATGCTGTGTCCTTGGTCAACCTGCTGCTCACTTCTAATCCCACAGGAGGCTTTGTGCCAGGAATGGACCATCTTAAAGATTAAGAGAGAATTCGATAGAACCCCCAAAATAAAACCCAGCCAGCGGTGCTTTTCCCTACTCCTTCTATTCCCCCATGTCACTCATGTGTCTGTGTCCTGAGAACAAAGCTAGCACGGGTGAAATCTAATCCTAGTTTCCATGAGGAGGACGTGAGGTCATTTTACAGTACATTACATAATTAATTTGCTGTTAGACACGAGTCCTGGCCAAAACAGAACTCAAACTGTTTTGAGCACACAGACCAAGCATACTGTATGCTGGAAAATAAAAACTGCCTAGTTACAGGCTTTGAACTGAGTCACAGTCAAACATACAGTAGCCTAGTTATTGTTCAACTGCGGTGAATGTTTCATGTTTCTTTGTAACAGCTCCATTTTAACATTTGGATGGTTTATGGATGGTTAAAAAACCCAGAAAAGGTTGAATTGCATTTAGTTATTTCTCTTTACTACATTTCTTTCTCATTTGGGAAGAATATAATCTACATCTGTAATTCATTGTTTCTTTTTCTTTTTTTATTGTAATGTAATTCAGTGTTTCTAAAAATGGACACTTATTGACATTCCTTGGTTTCACCAAGGGGAATGACTAGCCGCAAAATGCAGTATCTCACGGCAAAAATATTATACAAATCAAAACGGATCTCTTCTGCATTTATGTTAGTAATTGGATCTGATCTGAACCACATGCGCATTAATATTTTTTTAAAGCACAACGTGTACTTGATTAGCAATTAACAGTAAACTGTATGTATCATGACATTTGTGGATAATATATAATTGGTGATTGATCATGATAATAAACTTGATAATTAGGCTTGACATAGGCATATCACAATCATGTAATTTTAATATTTAATATTTTACTGTTGCAAATTTGAAAAGTGCTGTTCAATAACATTTCTGACAATATTTATTTGTATTAAGCAACATTGACAAGGTAGTCAGTCGCTCATGCCGCCTTATCTCATTAATAATGAGAACAATATTACTGAACATCCAGTGTAAGAGAAAGGATGGTGTCAATTACATGCAAGAAAGGTATGAGACGGTTTGCAAACGCAGGCCCGAAACACCTAAAGGAGATAGTGTGCTCAGCCCACGTGAAATGATTTGATAAAAGAACATCCACCATAAGCAATACATAGCGAAACAGTACGCCTAAGTCATGTCCAATAATAAAAACAAACCTGCATTTGTATGCGGTATCTAAATTATAATGTAAACTTTTTATACCTACAATATTGCTGTTGATTCAGTACAATACCATTATCTTTTAAGATAGCTAGGCTATATTGATATGCTCATCTCCAAACCATCTGGAAACACCCTGCCATGTTTACCCTGCTCTAATTATGTCAACACATCTGTGAGGGTAGCGCCCAAATGACGCAAGGAGAGCAAAAACCACTGATTCAAGATGAATACAGTATATCACAAAGTCATGAAAAACAACTTGAAATAATATAAAAGTGCATGAAGAGCACATAAACTAATCCAGTTCCTTTTGCTACATTATGAAGGATTATTTCGTATACATGAAGACATTATTGCTCACTGGCTTGATTAAATACTGTACCTTCAAGTGATACTTCAATGAATACACACTAAAACTAAGAACCTGAGATTTGGGGGGAAAAAATAGACAAGGAGAAGAAAGTGTCAAGAAACATGTCAAGAAAATCTGACACTACACTGTCTTAAGATTTAAAAAAAAAAGAGTTATGTTTAAGACTACCAGAAAATGCAATACTATAATAAATCTGCACTGAGCAGCACAGTATTACTGAATCACACCCCAACCAGCCATGCACCTACATGTCAGCTAACACGCAGTCAATGTTTAACCAGAGCCAACAAAACATAAATGAATGAATAACTAACATAGCTCTTACATTTTAGAACAAAGAGCACAGTGTTACATTTTTTATCAAAACTTTCTCACATATATTTGTCTAATTAAACGGTACATATTTGCCCAATGCTATGGTCTCACCTTCCATGGCTTGTCCTCAACGTCCGTCAGGTCTGCTGGCTAAACCTAACCTACTGGAACCAACATAATGATCTCCTCTTCTTCCCTGCCTCTGCTCTTGCGTATACTCATGTTCAATCCTCCCTCGCTTTGTCTGCCCCCGGCCCCCTCTAGTTTGTTCAACACTCCCCTTCATATACTGATGTTATCACAAATCTTTCCCACGTCTTCAAAACAATTGAGGCAATAGAGGCTCGCTTTGCCTCTCCTTCACATGAACTTTAGGGCAATTCATTAGGATTTCCATGCTTTCAGAGGATCAACCTGTATTTGGTCTGTTTGTGAGTGTGTATTCAGTTAAGTTATTGGGAGTAATGAATTTTTTTTTGTTCTGCAATGCAGACATGCACGCACGCACACTCACAATAAGACACAAATAATAGCACTGGCTATAAAAAGATGGACAAAAAATGTATACAGATAACTCATGAGAATAACATCAATGTCACATTGCAACAATAACGTGATCGATGCAAAGTGGAGATCCTGCTTCACCAGGCAAAAAGACGTTTATTTTAATCTCGTTAAGGAGTTTTAAAAAGATTATCGTGGAAGCTCTTACGAGTTGCTGTCCCTGCTTTGATGTGTAGTCCATTTTATTTGTTTTAGTGGCTTTTATTGCTTTAATCTTTTTTAACTTTTTTTTATTTTGTCTTATGTGAGTAATTTTGGTAGTATGTGTTTTTAAATGTCATGTTTTATGTTTGTTCTTTGTGTTATCGTGTAACTTATTTACCTCAATTGGCCAGTTCATTCTTGCAAAAGAGACTTCGGTATCAATGTTTTTACTGGTTAAATAAAGGAGATATATAGGCTACATACACGTATACCTTTTAAAGGGGTTACATTTTCCATTATAATATATATATCTATGGATATAGATAGATATAGACACACCCACGCACGCACGCGCACACACGTCAACTATCAGCTTCCTTTGATATGATAAGCATTTCAGATTTTTTTTCTTAGAGAGAGTGAGGGTGGTTCATCATGATATTCTCATTCCATTGGGAGCTATGCAGTCCTGCAATTACAGCGGAAGAGGAAGCCTGAGAATCACAGAAGTCGGTGGACCTATATTTGTTTAACCAGAAATAGCAATATGTTTCGCTCCATAAAAACTGACCTGGTCAAGGAAGGACGGTGATATATAGCTCTGGTGGAGAACATTTGAACCATTAAGAATGTTGAGCTAGACGCGAAAGGCAATAGAGGACTTGCTTTATACGCAAATAATTTCCTGCAGCAAGATGTGATACTCATTGTGGGTCACTGTGGATTAGAGTGTCTGCCAAGATGCCTAGATTGTAAATAATAAATTGTGATAAGGATACGCTGGTCGGGAAACAAAGTAAGTCCAGTCGATGCAGAAAACCCCAAAACAAAACAAAGCAGTTATTTAAAGGCCCATTTATTGAGCCACAATGCAAACAGGTGAAAGGAAATCAATTTGGTGCATAATAAATGTGTTCACAATAGTGAGGAGGACACAATGTTATACACACTCATGAAGGAACTTCTGTAATGAAACTGATAAGACACCCATGTCTTTGTTTGACATTTGGCTGTCAACCGTCACCCACAAATTCCCTCTGTTGCTGTATGGCAGCGTCTGTTATCATGAAAGTAATTGTCATGAGTGATCAAGTGATGATGTCAAAATTATTATTATTCATCTTTTTATCTTTATTACCTACTGTACTGGCAAAGAACAATTCTATTCACAAGGACATTTTATGCAGAGGATGTTGTTGCTCTTAGTCTGGCTGGAATCAAGGAGACTTTTCTTTAGTCTGTGCTTCAAAATGCTATGCTTAAATACCATAGGTAGGCTTTTACTTTGCTAACATCAGACCTTTTTTGACTGTTTGCATTTGAGGTTCTTGATTGGAGAAATGATTGCCACACTCTTACCCCATCTGCTGGACACAACTGGGAACTGTACTTGTGCAAGATGTGGAGAGAAAGTCAGATGAAAGAGAGGGATCCTGTTACATTGTGTGATGATGATCCTGTCTGTTGTAGGGGAACTGAAGAGAATGCAATTTACAGTTAGAGTAAATACTGTGGTTTATATGTCTGTGATTTCATGCAGTGATTTGGTTTCTTTTGGGGAATTACAGAAGCTAGCTAATAATGTCCTACCTCTTTCAATACATACACTGCTTGACAGCTCTTTTTCTTTTCTTTTGTCTTTTATTACACAATTTTAGCAAGCCTATTGGGAGTTCTCCCATTATCCTCACACCTCTGCAACATGGCTCTGCATTAAAGGTAGGGTAAGTGATTTTCTTTGGTTAAAATAAGTGTTAAATAAGTGTTAAATAGCTCTATATTCTGATAGTACTCATTACTATAGATTGTTTGTTCAGTAACAGGAGTCTCCATGTCTTGCCAGCTCTTTATTAAACTGAAAACGCATTTTCAGGTCGGCATACCAATTTTATCCAATGAATCAGATAGAGAACTCAGACAGGATACAGATAAAACAAGTGAAATTGTAAGCGGTGACATGAAAGTGAAATGAGCAGACAAATTTTAAACTGGAATACTACAAAATGAAGCTGATAAATGGGTACCCTCTCCTGATTGGCTGAAATTTTGCAGCCCACCTGAAAATGTATTTTCTGTTTATTAATGAGCTGGAGAGATGGGGAGACTCCTGTTACTGAACAACACTCTATAGCAATAATTACTACAAGAAAACCGTGCTTTAACCTTATAAACAAAACAAAAGAAAACTTTTGTTTCAACAAAAAAATACCACTTACCCTACCTTTAATGATGTGCGTCAAGAATAATGAGACAGGAACAGCAATTAATACGTAGAACCAATTTATTGAAAGAAAGTGATGCTAGGATCACAATGCCCCCCAGGCAGTTCCCTGGTTTGCCATATGGAAAGTCTGCCAGTGCCCGTATCCTTTCTCCTCCACAGTGCGCTGTCATATTACATTTCTATCCTCGGGCAAGCCAATCTCACATTTCAATGAATAGCGGAGGCTATGAACCCCCCTTCCACCACCCCCTGAGAACAGTGCCCTGAGAGGCGGCTGGGGAGAGGGGTGGGCACATCCCAACCGTGCTCATCGCCCTCCACCACTCCTCACTGTCCCCAAGGAACACCGCCAGCGAGTCTCCATGTCACAGTGAGTCACTAGTCCCCTGTCTCTGTGAAACAAACTGGCAGCTATGTTTCCATTTATAGAAAGAGAAAGAGGGGATAGAGTCCGTTGTATTTACTTTCGGCGGAGGAAACGGGAAGGTACATATTTTTTTTCTAACAAGAACTTCTGTGTACAAACTAATGCATACATGGGAGTGTGCATACAGTATGACATGGACATGGAAGAGCTTTCGTGATTTTACATGAGAGCTTTATACTCTCTATGTGGATAGAACTTCTCATTTCAAGCACATGCTTACGCACACATGACACACTTACCAGCTTGCAGTCTTGTTTATTCTGTCCATGGGGCAAGCTGCAGTGGTTGTTTGCATATGGAGAGGCTGCAGTAGGAGTTTGTCATTTTTGGCATGCATAGAGAAAGGAGGCTAAATACCAGCAGAGGGAAACTATCATGAATCTTCCAATATGATCCACATAGCTGCAGAGAAAATAATATGAGCTCTCCCTTGAGACTGCGTATCCCCTCCGGAAGTTGGTCTAAATAAATGCCTGCAAGCTCAGTGTGGTTATAGCTGGCTGTTAGTTGCCAACTAAAGTTTAGGGATATTCATTTTGGAGATCTGATAATGAACAACTTGCCTTTCTTCCCCCCCAAAAAAAGTTCTGTATATGAAACTAACGATAGTGATTATAAAGGCTTCTTTGGGTTTTTTCATCCTTTTTTAGTTGACCTTGTATTTTGAACTGTACTTCCATGTGCTTTTTCTCTCTACAAACTTCTAAATAAAGTATTCAATCAATCAAACATTCTACCACAGTACAGTACATGAGGGACTGAAAACCCGCAGTAGAGCTGCATGCTAGGCTATGATTCATAACGGGTAACTCAAACACCACAGGTAGAAGTGATATACTGTCAGTGGTGGAAAGTAACTAAGTACATTTACTTAAGTACTGTGCAATTTTGAGGTATTTGTACTTTACTTGAGTATTTCCAATTTATTTCCAATACTTTTACTTCTACTCCACTACATCTCAGAGGCAAATATTGTACTTTTACTCCACTACAATTATTTGTAAACTTTAGTTACTAGTTACTTTTCAGATATAAATTATGATATTATGAAACATACATTTACTACTTTAGCCCTATTTTATACCTAGGCTATTTGAAAATAGCCGATCTACAAGCTCACAACGCGTCGCATAGCGACGCGTCGCATAGCGACGCGTTGTGAGCTTGTAGATCTGCTATTTTCAAACATTTTAGTACTTTTACTTTTGGTACTTTAAGTACATTTTGATGCCAATACTTTTGTACTTTTACTCAAGTACATTTTGAATTCTGGACTTTTTTCTTGTAACGAGTATTTCTATATTGCAGTATTGGTACTTTTACTTAAGTAAAGAATTTGAGTACTTTTTCCATACTGTACAAGGCAGGTTGTTAACTGCAGCAGTGCTGCTTGGTTCCCTCGCTGCCTTGTTAGCTTCTTTGTTTCTCTATCATGTATCTTACTTTTTTCTTTTTGTTTTGTTTTTGTCTGGTGAAACTAGCAACCTCTGTTTGTTTAATTAGCATATAGAAGGAGCCGTGGCAGACGTAAAGTTGCCATGCACATAATGTTATGATGGGGAATTGGTATAAAATAAATGCAAAACGGCACCACCGTTATCGATATACGTTCACTTAAAACATGTTTGAGGAAGACTAATCTCTCAAGAACAGATTCAGAGCTGCGCTACTGAATCTGTCGGGAGCCCCGTTCAGAACGTGTGAGCGTTGGCCTACAAGTGGGCGTGCCTTCAGATCAGGAAGCAGGCCGCGCTTTACCCAATCAAATGTAGTGGGCGGGATTTACATCTGTGCGCTCGCTTCCCACTGCAAACAAACCCAAAACTCATTTAACAATGGCGTCCAAAACCACGGAAAGTTAGTAACATTTTAACTTGTTCTTTCATCATAGAAACAAGAGGGCTTATAACCAAAATGATCCATGTTCTTTGGGAGAAATGGTGTTAGTGTTCCGTGGAGAAATTACTGTTAGTGGGAATGAAAACATAGGCGCACCACCGGAAGTGGAGGGCTGAGGGCAGACCAAAATGCTGGTTTCCAGTCAGCTTCGGTCTATTTAAAGGTAGGGTAAGTGATTTTCTTTGGTTAAAATAAGTGTTAAATAGCTCTATATTCTGATAGTACTCATCGCTATAGAGTGTTTGTTCAGTAACAGGAGTCTCCTTGTCTCTCCAGCTCTTTATAAAACAGAAAATGCAGTTTCATTTCCAAGTTTATCCAATCAGGACAGAGAACTCAATCAGGATATAGATTAAACAAGTGAAATTGGAAGTGATGACACTAAGAAATGAGCAGGCAAAATTGGAACTGGAACACTATAAAAATGAAGCTTAAAAATGGCTACTTTCTCCTGATTGGCTGAGATTTTGACACCTACCGGAAAATGTATTTTCTGTTTATTAAAGAGCTGGAGCGACGGAGAGACTCCTGTTACTGAACACACCCAATGATTACTATCAGAATATAGTGCTTTAACCTTTTAACAAAATACTTTTTGTTTTAACCCAAAAGTATCACTTACCCTACCTTTAATCACTCCCCCCAGCAGGGACGCTGGAAGTCATTTATGCCAAGGGGGGCTGGGCTTGGCGGGGGACTCCGCAAACAATCATGTTTTTCACATGTGTCCCGCGATTTTTTTCAAATTTTTCACGTTTTTTCACCTTTTTCAACAAATATTTTATTCCCCAAAGTTAAATACATCATTGTTTTAATATATAAGTGTGTATATAGACTTTTAAAATTATATATATTTGTTAAATTTACAAACAAAAAAAAATTCAAAATGTTTTCATTCAAAAAAAAAATTCTCTCTCTTCCCCACCACCAGGGGTGCTGCAGCACCCTCAGCACCCCACTTCCCGCGTCCCTGCCCCCCAGAGTCAAATGCAAAAGTGAAAAACGCTGGAGGCTCTGTTTTTCCTTTTTATTTGACGATGGGTTCCCAGATTGGAGGAAGACAAACGCCATATTACACTTTCCAAAAATGAAAAATACATTCTAAAGTAAACTTTAGCTGTTTGTGGGGGTGGCTGTAAGCTGAGTGGGTAGAGAGGCAGTCTGGTAATGAGAAGGTCACAGGTTACAGGTCACAGGTCATCGACTGTCTGAAGCTGAAACTGAATCTTCCCAGTGGGACTAACAAAGGTCTCTCTGTTAAAGAGCACACAGTAAGATCCTCACTGTTAATTGTCTCCGCCAGGCCGAAAGGCATTAGCCTGGTAAACCCTCCCTCCGGAAATCTAATTTCTATTTGATTCCTGGAGTGAGTCTGGCATGAACCGCCTCTCTGCAATATTGGCTGTATATGCCAAACGGCCGCGCCTATCAGCGTCGTCGCACATCGTTCTGTGATTGACAGCGACAGTTGGCCAATCAGGTGGCGAGTTCAAGTGAGCCCAAAACACGAACGGCAGCCATCTTTTTCTGTGGGCAGTTTTCTCCGCTATTTTTTTACTTCAAAAAGCTCTCTAACTTCTATTTTGAGGCACGGAATTTACTTATAAGATATCGTTTGGATAGAATGTAGTTGTTTAACTTCATATATGTGGTCAATTAATCATGACAAAGCCTATTTAAAAAAAAATAATTAGAGAACCGGTAGGGGCGGGCAGTGACACCATTGTACCCGAAAAAGGCAACCCATTTTGGGTATGGCTGTCTCAAAAGTCCCGTCGCGTCACATTAAGACTGGTGAACTGCTGATTGGCTGAAGGGGAAAAATTATCATTGGCTGAAGGGGTTGTCAGTCAACGGTATTACTCCCGCCCAACTCCAGCACAGCCAATATTGCAGACAGGCGGATCAGGCCAGACTCACTCCTGAAATGAAATGGAATTGAGATTTCCGGAGGGAGGGTTTACCAGGCTAGAAAGGCATGGCGAGAGAGTATGTTTTCGCCCCTGTCCGTCCGTCCGTGTGTGTGTCTGTGTGTCCGTCCGTGTGTCCGTCCTGTCTGTGTGTTAGCAGCTAATCTCCGGCACCGTTGGCCCACACACTCCCTGGGTGCCAATTCAGAACCTCTGGCCAAATTTTTTCACAAGGGCCTGTTATAGCGCCACCAGGAGGCCGATTTGTGCAAAACCCCCTTTTTTACATTATTCCGACAGATTTGAACCAAACGTCATGCAAATCGGTACACAGTATCTCTATAGTCATGTGATCAACACAAATCGGTCCGATTTCCCATATTCCATCCTCATTGCCTATGGTTCGCTTCCAAAGTTTGCAGGATTGGTCCGTTTTGAAAAAAAAGCCTCAAACTATGCACGCAGCTTGCGATTTCCGTGAATTTTCACACGCACATTCCCACTAGGCCGAGGAAGAAATGCCACCCTTTTCACATTGGCCTGTTATAGCGCCACCAGCAGGTCTAATTTAGCAAAACACATTTTGGAACAAAATGCCTCAAATCATGAATGCAGTGTCTGATTGCCGTGAAAGACCTAACAATAAATGGCACACTTTTCACATTGGCCTATTATAGCGCCACCAGGAGGCCAGAATAACGTACCTGACCTGGCGGAGACCTGTGCTCCGAGGAGCACTTTTTCTAGTTTAATCATTTATTACTCTAACCACTTCAACCCTAAAGTTTTGGGGTCCCCCACGGCTCTATAGTAGGTTTGCACCCTTGACACCAAAATCGTCTGCGAAAATAGCCCCAACATAGGGATACTAGGGTTCATGTGGTTAAAACTGCAAATGTAACTTTCCTCTTCTACCCCGGATTTGAACCCGGTTCCCTGCGCAAAGTGCTGACATTTTTACCATTGAGCTATATGGAGCCTGCCTGCTTGCTCAGGGGATAACTTGAATCTTGAATTTGTGTAAGATCCTGTGTTTAGGTGAGACATGACCTTTGACACAATCTAATATGTCTCAATAGAAGAACAGGGAGACTAAATACAACCACCCCAATTGTCTAAGTTATATTGTAATAACGTACTCTACCATACAGATTGGACAAAATTAAATTTTATTCATTAAAAAAAGGTACATATTGCCGCTTTAAGTTAACACAAAGTTAACACTGAGGATTTTACTGTGCAATGTGCATGTTGACAAATTCCCACAAACTGTCTCAGTAGCATAAAGCAGACTTGTTGCTGATTAGAGCTGATTGTGCTAATCATAGGTGAGTCCATGCCTCAATGGTCTCCAAACAAGAGTCTGAACTGGAAAATAGATGCCCCAACTCAGTGGTTCTAAAAGTGGGGGTTCGGGGACCCTCAGGGGCCCTTGAGGGGATTCCAGGGGTCCCCAGCAAATTTGTTTAAAACGGCATCAATATCAGTTAAAGCCTATTTTATACTTAAAATAGACATGTGAGCTTGCAGATCTACTTTGTCATACTCCAGTGTCACTCAAAAGTAGCAAAAATAGCTGATCTACAAGCTCACAACGCGTCTAGTCATGGTTCACATGACGCTCGTCTGTCACAAGCGTCATGGAACCACTTGTTCCTGGATTTTACATTTACAACTCTTACATCTACATAAACATTCAGATTTCAAATATAAAGTGCTGACCCTGGTTATGTCAACTGGCTGAAGCTGAAACTGAATCTTCCCAGTGGGATTAACAATGGTCTCTCCTCTGTTTAAGAGCACACAGTAAGATCCTCACTGTTAATTTATTCATTTACAACTCTAACCACTTAAACCCTAAAGTATTGGGGTCCCCCACAGCTAGTAGGTTTGCACCCTTTTTCCCTAGACACCAAAATTGAGCTAATGGAGCCTGCCTGCTTGCTCAGGGGATAAATTGAATCTAGACCTTCAGGTCAAAACGTGTGTCAGATCCTGTGTTTAGGTGAGACATGACCTTTGACACGATCTAAATGTCTCAATAGAAACAACATCTTTTCAGATGGTGTTTGTTTTGCGGTGGCCAATCACCTCTGACTCAGCCTATGTTCTAATTGTTCTAATGCAGTATCGTTGAGACCTTGTATCTTCATATTTCAACTTTCTATGTTTTCTTTTTCTTTTAAATAAATGAATGCCTTACTTTGTCATACTCCAGTGTCACTAAAAAGTAGCAAAAATAGCTGATCTACAAGCTCACAACGCGTCATGATGTGACACTTTGTGTAGATCGGTAATTAAAAAAAGTAAACAGATAAAAGTGAAAGTGGCTAAGTCTGGCTGTGTGTTTTAGAAATATTGAACCAATGACAAGTAACAAGATCTTTTGACTAAATAATAACTACAATTGATGCATTGGTGGAACACGGGTTCCTTTTTTGCCATTTTCTGAAAAGTAATGCGACGATATGATTCTGCCAGAGGAGGAATACCTCACCTCTTTGCACAACTACACTTTTCTGTAATGTACAAATTCTCAGTAATACTACTTAAAATAGTAAACTGCAATCATGTGGACAGATTCAGAAGCGCACATTCCATATTTCACACCAGGTGTCTCAAGCAACGATTGGAACCCCTGGCTCATGCTGTGTGATAATAGGAACCAGTAAAGTTTCAAAGTTTTATTTTATATTATTTTCATAGCGCGACTTCAAAGAAAATCACAGACTCTTTCAGACGGATCTCTTTAATCTCTGCTCATCTGAAGATGAGCTTTAACAGAAAGTTCAGGAACTCCCTGTTCAGCTGCTGTTTTTTAATATGCTTGGTTATAGCAGACATCTGCTGCTGGGTGTGTACTAGTAAGTAATCTTACCCCAATATCTGCTTCCATCTAAAAATCATATGTAATAACACTATGAAAAACCTAACCGTTTCTGCTGAAAGTGACTTCATACATCTCGAAAATGTATGAATCAAATGAAGCTGAATTATTACTGTAGAGTCCCTCCCTTAGGTTAAATGTGATATTTTGAAAACGTATTATTATTATTATTATTACTACTACTACTACTACTACTACTACTACTACTCTATCTTCTATCCACAATGGAAAAGCACTTTGCTTTTTTAAGCTATAAAACTATTTCATTGACGTGCTTCTTCCTAGTCAAATATTTATGATGCCGTGTCATTATAGACCCGTCTTTCTTTGTCTCTGGGACTCCACGTAATGCTATTGCTGCAATAAATTCTAGCAGTGCAGGTTTTGAAGCATTGCAGGACCGGTGCAGAGATTTGCAGAATCTCTGCACCAGTCTATAGCTGGGTTCTCCTGCAGATACATACTACAGTACTGCATATGCACCTCATTCACAGAGGAAGATGTACACATTGTTTATAAACTAATAATGGTAATAATAAGTTGTATTGTAATGCCAGTGTCGATGTTGCCTTTACAGCTTTCTCACTGTTGAACAATGCCAAGGACACTGACACAGGTCACTTTACAGCTTTTCTGTATATAAAAGACACACAGGACAGACAGTACAGATCCCTGATCGGTACAACTACATCCGTAACACACACACACACACACACACACACACACACACACACACACACACACACACACACACACACACACACACACACACACACACACACACACACACACACACACACACACAGGGGGTCTAGAGAGGGTGTTGTAGACCGGAGGTTCCCAACATTTTTAGCTTGAGACCCAAAAGAGACATTTTATGTCTCCCCGGGACCCAAACTAGCTCTCAATTTTTAAATTTTATTTATGAAATTATTTTATTTCATTCATGAAGAAATTTGCATTTTTGAAAACCTTTTGAAATAATAATTATGAAAAACAAAATGTAGGAAACAAAAAAAAATGGATATTTTCTGGCGACCCATAAAAATGGTTCCGTGACCCAATAATGGGTCCCGACCCAGTGTTTGGGAACCACTATTGGAGACTACCATGTACAGCCATGTATAGGCAACCATGTATTTTCACCTGACAGTGAGTAGATTCACTGGTGTGGTGCTGAGCTTATCTCTCCCAGATCCCCCCACACACTGTACACACACACACACACACACACACACACACACACACACACACACACACACACACACACACACACACACACACACACACACACACCACAGCAGCCAACCAGCAGGTGTCGCTATTGCAGCAACAGGGATATGATCCCTGACGGCTCCCCCACAGGCGTAAACACTATCAATTGTGTTGGATGGGGCACCCGGCCAAGCCAGAGGCACCACTGCCGGGAATAGAACCAGGGCTGTGTGGTGGTGGGGGGGGTGATTTACAGTAACCCATCGCCACCCAGACATCACTGAGAGAAGTTGTTTTAATTGAACTGTGCCTCTGTCTATCACAATGTGAAAAAGGCAATCACTTGTATTGCAACATTGTGTTAATGAGGCCACCACTTTAACCACTTAAGCCCTATGAAAATCTATGAGTTCACAACATGTCACGATGCCATGACTTGTGAGCATGTAGATCTGCGATTTTAGCAATTTTGAGTTAAACAAAATTATTGAATACAGTGCTAACAATACAGTATTGTTTAAATAAACAAACAATAAACAAGGGTTAACAAGCTGTTTACTTTTAGCTGTGATCTCAAAGTTAAGGTCCACACCTTGTTTCCCCTTTTTAGAGTAATAAAGCCTGCTATATGGCTTAGTCTAGTTAGTTAGCCTGTGTGTGTATTCACCTGTTTCCTAGGCTTTCCACTTCCTGTGTGTTTTCCACTTCCTGTCAATTTGATCCAATGAAATCCAATGAAACTGGTCAGATGACTAATGATATCCAATGAAATCCGACAGGAAGTGGAAAACACACAGCCTAGGAAACAGGTGAATACCTGCTGGTGGTGCTATAAGAGGCCAATGTGAAAAGGGTGGCATTTCTTCCTCGGCCTAGTAGGAATGTGAGTGCAAAATGTCTCTGCAATTGCACGCTGTGTTCATGTTTTGAGGCATTTTGTTCAAAACGGACCTCTCCTGCAAACTTTGGAAGCCAAAGTCAGCCGATGTCAGACTATAAAGATACTGTGTACCGATTTGCGTGAGGTTTGGACAAAATCTGTAGGAGTGATATCCAAAAATGTTTTTGCACAAATCGGCCTACTGGTGGCTCTAACTTAAAACATTTGGGGCACTGTGTGCACAGTTTCGCAGCGGCCGGGCCAACGGTGCCAGAGATTAGCTGTTCACAGGAAGGACGGACGGACGGACGGACGGACGGACGGACGGACGGACGGACGGACGGACGGACAGGGTGCAAAACATACTCTCTCGCCATGCCTTTCGGCCTGGCGGAGACAATAATAATAATATCTCAAATTCATGTAGCACTTTTCTGAGTACCCAAAGACACTTTACATGGGGGCATGAGAAAACAACAAATAAAAACAACTTTATTATGAAGATGAAGCAGGACCTTTGCATCGATCTGGATATTGTTGCATTGTGAGGACACTGATGTTATTCTCATGAGTTATCTTTATACATTTTTAGTCCATTTGTTCTAATAGCTAGTGAAGATCTTATTCTCGGAGTAAATGCAAGTGCATGCATGCATACGTGCGTGTATGCGTGCGTGTGCATGTGTGTGCAGTCATCCACCCCTGTGAGTGAGTGTGTGTGTGTTTGTGTAGGACTTTCCAATGCTTCACTGCAGCCTTCCATCATGTCATTGTTTTACTAAAAACCTTTTAAGAAGTTGAGTTACGCTTCAGATTGTTCAGGGAGTTGGAGACCATTGGCACAACTGGGAATGCTGAATTAAAAATGAAGCTTCCACTTTCTCCCTCAACTGTCAGTGAACTGTCTAACCTTGTTAGGTTGGAGAGGGTTTCAAATGTTACATCTGTGGAGACTTGTACAGTTGAAGCATTTGTTGGCAGCTCCTAGTCTATGGATTTCAATTTTAGAATTCAACAGCAAATGAGGCTTTTAACAAGTTAACAAATAAAGCAATTTATTTTTATTTGTTGAAAGGATTCTATTTTAAAAAATCTATCTCTACATTGACTGGAATCAGCTTGCGAGGGAAACAATAACAATTCACATTGGGAACCCATATTTTATAATTCATGCCAGTGAGAAGAGAACATATTACAGTTTCATAAATACAGTTCTATAGGACAATATGCTGTTCTTGTGTGCCACAGTTCTATGAAAACCTTTCTATGACATTTTCCGATTGCATGTTGACAAAAACATCAATCATTTTCATGAAAGAAATGTATGGATGAAAGAGCAGCTGGATTTTACAAAGGTCAAGGCCAAATGCATGTACAAACAAGTACTTCTTATCTCCTTAGAAAGCACCGGAGAGTTGAACTCAGCTGGGAAATACAGTAACAAAGCAGGGATTCAGTCCCATTCTGTAGTAGGGGAAAAAGTGACAAATTGTTCTCACAATTGCTGCTCACAATAAGACAGGGTATCCACTCCTAATGCCTGATTTACACTTGGTTGAAAATAGCCGATCTACAAGCTCACATCCCGTTGCAGCGCGACACATTGTAAGCTTGTAGAGCGACTATTTTTGGCACGATTCAGGCTGGATATAATCACAGACACCAAAAGATCTACATTCGCTGAATTTTCCTGGGCAGCCATCTGAACAAAACCTTGCACAGCTTCTTGCTTTTAACCTTTGACTTGGTCATGCTCTTAATAATATTGTCTGTCAGCAGGGTGCGGCTGTGATGCTGGGCCTGAGGTGAAGGTGGAGCGTTACACTTTGTTGCTGGATGATGATTCAGAACCTCCTTGAAACCCCTCTCTTGCTGCCGGAAGTCATATTCCACACTGTAAGCATACAGTACACGCAGTGCAAAATGACTGAACACCATAAGTATTAGTTACAAAATCACAGGGAACATGTAAATTCAACAACTTGTTGTAGAATGAAGCTGAAATCCTGAGTGTCACGGGCCCATTTGGTTACATTTGTACACTCTTACAAATGGATACATAAACACAGAGTATTTTACTGTGCAGTACAGTATAATGATAAGCATTTTGTTATATTTATGCTTTATGCATAGTTTTTATCGTCATTGTACAATATCATATTGTACAACCTTTGTCAAGAGTGACTGCAATGTTATGGGAAAGCTTGTTTTTTTCTCTAGAAACCTGTCTAGTCAGAATCGAAATGCAGACAAGATTCAAACAGACAGCAGGCAATACATCAACTTACATAACCCTTTTTGTGATGTGAAGACGCTTTCTGCCTTTTTTAAAATAAGCTGCTCAAGGGGAAACGTTTGAATATTTCAAGATTAGGCTGTCTACATTGCGCTTTTCTACTGCAGCACAAGATACACTTTGCAATGATGGTGAGCACAAAGAAACTTTATACTCAATGGTTGGGGGGTGGGGGTGGGGGGAGTGGTCATTTAAAATGTTATTCTTTTCCATCCTCCACATGTTTCATCTGTTGGATCACACACAATCCAGAGCTGAAAAAGCATGAACAAATAGTTGGGCGGAAGAATGTAAATTATAGTACCTTCTTGTCTGTGTTAATTTGTGCTATACTCTATATATGTAATATAACATGGACGATAGCATTTACTGATGCTGTTCAGCCCATTGCAGTGGAAGAAACCTTTCTTCCACTTCAGTGGACATAACAGTTAATGCTGTAGTCCATATTTTGAGCAGCGTTACTTCACGTTGATGCTCTTTGTACTGTATTTTCCATTACATTTCATATTTGTTTCTTGACTTGTCTCTATTTGCTTCTTGATGATTGAATTTCTCATCCACACAAATCGTGTACATGTGATGTTCAATCCATCACATACTTAGTAATGTTAGTGATTTCAAATCATCTGAATGATTGTAACTTCAAACTCCATTTTAACCATGTTATATTCATCAAAAACACCTGTCCTTGGTTCTGGTGACTGATATTGTCCTTCTATTACGTGAGGGGACCGTGTTTTTTCAATTACGCTATTGTATTCAATTATTTTCATTTCCCCCCAAAAATATAAAAAATAAATGAAAAACGTAATAAAAAAGATACGGCCACCTCACATATTAGAAGGCCATTATCAGTCACCAGAACCAAGGACGGGTGTTTTCAATGGATCTAACATGGTTAAAATAGAGTTTGAAGTTACAATGGGTTATTATAGGAAGGGGGCCTGTCTGATAAAATTCATATCAAAAATCTAAATACTGAATCTAGCAACTTAAAAACTGTCTGGGGCTGGGCTGCTCACAAAAGCCTGAGTAGACGACGTTAAAATGACCCCAAACATGTTTGAAAGTGAAATATCCCTTTAAGACCAAAACAAATGTCTGACTTTCATAAAATGAACGTTTGAAATCTGATTTGCAGAGTGGCAAAGTTAAATCATACCATTTAGTGACCGTATACACAAAAAGCTAATTTCTACTTTGTTGAATTTTATGGCCGTGTTCCAAATCATTAGGGTTAGTATACTGTATAGGCATAGTGGACTAATTATGTGTCAGCGATTTTGTGGGGTAGTTCCAAGCCTTGAGCAAAATTTTCATATACAGTCCACTACAAATTATGCAAAATGCACCTGAAAATGTAACAATGTAACAAACGATGTACATTACATTGGCCCACATGACCCATAACCACTTAAACCCCAGCATCCATATTGTGGGGAAATCTTTTGCATAAAACAGCAGATCGACAAGCTCAGCTATTTTCCACACAATAACAGAAAACAGAAAATACACTAGTATAGAGCCCTGAGGGATTCCACTCAACCATATGGGGTTTAAGTGGGTATTGCAAAGGGGCAGTGTTTGGCGGTAAAAAGGGGAGAGGAAAAGTACAACAACAACAAACAGGACAGCAGCGAGGGTGACGGTGTACAAATATATGCACCTTCCTCTGTAAATGTTGTTTTCCGTTTAAATTTTTTATAGAATTATTTTTAATTGTGGAAAATGATTATGGTTATTGCTCTCCTTTTTTATATACATTTTGGTATAGCTTGAGTTAAAAGGAAGTAGCTTGCTAACTTCACGCAGCATCTAGAAATGCAATTTTTAATCAGAGCTGACACAATTCTATGATATCAAGCGTGTTCTGTCGGTTGCTTTGCTGACTCGTTCTTTATACAGTATAGAGATGTAGGGAGTGGTGAACAAGAGTGATTTGTAGCACAGCCTTTATTCACTCAACAATGCAAAAACACAATGTCAGTCAAATTGGCTCATAAATAATGATCTTACCTATAGACTACGCAAGCGGTCTTCTGGCAGGTTGAACAGTTTTTCAGGTCCTGTCCAGTGGTGTGGCATTGCCGACTAAAACACAGAATTATAAACATGATCATCAATCATTTCATTTCATTTGTCTTTTTTATCCTTTCTTTTCTCATACACAGCCTTGTGGCCCATAGGGCAGGAGAACCTATCTCCTGTATGTGGCGTGAGGCGGCTTGATGTAAAAGTACATCCCCCTGTCATGATGTACAAGTACACCCCCTCTGGACATGACGCAAGTTTGTCGCAGGGACTTATCCCCAATCCAACCCTTGATGCTGAGTGCCAAGCAGGAAGGCAATGAGTCCCATTTTTATAGTCTTTGTTATGACCCGACCGGGGGATTGAACCCTGACGACCCAATCTCAGGGCGGACACTCCACCCACAAGGCCACTGAGCTGGTTCCGTTCTCATATAATGACATCAATCCAACCTTCTGTTGGCAGTAATGAGCACGGTATCATGGAGCGGTTCAGACCAGCTAGAAAGAGCTCGTTCGTTAGAAACAGAAATGTGGCCTCAGCGTCACTCACAACTCATTAGCACACCGCCATGGATAAGAATGATTGACAGACACATTGCCTTAAATCCTGTTATTTGGGCCAGAAGAGTTACATAGCCAGAGGAAACTCTCAAAGACACATCATTTTTGAAAAGCACTCAGAAGTCTCTCTCTCTCTCTCTCACGCACGCAAGCACACACACACACACGCGCACACACACACACACACACACACACACACACACACACACACACACACACACACACACACACACACACACACACACACACACACAGCATTTATCACAAATGCTGAGATTACAGTAATCTATCTATAATAATGGCTATATTACATGCCCATTAATACTGTTTCACTCAATGCAGCAGCTATAATAAGGTGATCATATAATACTGATGTCATTTGTAATATTGTGAGGGAAGTACAGTGAGTCATAATTTATTGAGCAAAAAGGTATACAAGCTCTCATGGAAAATGTAATTCTGTGTTGTGTTCCATCAAAGTTCATGACCGAATGACAGTTAACAAATGTTTGTTTGTTCTCTGAGAGGAACATTATGACAAAGGTCAGTCAGTAATATATCTATAGCCGAGGAAGTAGATCTTCTGTCTGGCTGGGCATAGGACCAGGCCTGCAACTATCCATTATTTTCTTTGTGATTATTCTATAGAATACTGTTTTGATTAATTGAATAATCTAGTTTTTTTTTCTTAATTTCTTGTTTTTCAATGAATCAATTAACCACTTAAGCAGTGCCGTGCAAAAATAGTGAAAATAGACGATCTACAAGCTCACAACGCGGCGCGACTCGAGGCGCCACGTGCCCCCTTATTTTGAAAGATTTTGAAACAATTTTTGGATATAGTGACATCCCAAAAGGATTCATTATTAATTTATTATTTTATTAAATGATTGATTATCGTGATTTCCCCTGTGATATGCAATGCTTTGATGAAATTAGACCAAAGTAAACAAAAGGGCCATAAAAGCTAATCAGGCAGTGATACATGTAATATACAGTGACCTTGTCTGACTGATCATGTATATATATATATGTTTATTTTACACACACACACACACACACACACACACACACACACACACACACACACACACACACACACACACACACACACACACACACACACACACACACAGAGTATAGTCTCTTACCCATCGGCACGGGCATGGTATATCTCCAGGTCATGGATAATGTTGAGCAGGTTACTGATCTTGTCCTGGTTGGCAGCCAGGCTGGCCTCCACATTCTGTAGCCTCTGCCAGAGGCTTGCCGATTGGCAGGACCGTGGGGACAGCGGCAGCAGTGGGGCTGTTGCAACCGGGTGGGAATGAGCCAGGCTAGAGTCTTCCACGCAGAGGTGGAGGGCTGTTGAACTGGACTGTGGAGGCGGTCTGATTGTTCTATATTTCCCAGTGGAGCTGAGGTGTGAAAGCGCTGCCAAGTGGATCCACGATGCCGGCAACATGGAACTACTGCTGGGATCTGCAGCTGTGTCCGTATAAAGATCTCCCACTGTGTTTAAAGGGGCCTGTGAAATGTCTGTTGGGAGTTGGACACTTGTGTGTGTCTGTGCTGGTGGTAACAGGCCTGAATCAGAGTTTGGGGATTCAGATGTTTCGGTGACAGGATTGACGTATGTCGGGCTGTTTGCCTGTGACGTGATGAGGGGCTTACACTTTTTCTGTGCTAAGACAGAGGGTATGGAATCATTTGCATGTCTCTGTTCTTCTGTGTTGGATTCAAGTTGAATGTGTGCATGCTCGGCTGCTACGCTCAAGGCAAACGGGTCTGTATTTAAACGTGTCTCCTCTGCTGTTTTGACTTGTGGGTGTGTACTTCTGTGTCCATCGTGTGTTGTGTCTGCATGACCTTGCTGTCGTTTTGCGTCTGCACACCCCCGGAGCGAGGGACTCTGTGACTTTATCAGAGAAATGTAATTCTTAAGGTTAATGACCTGTGAGACATTGGAGTTTTTATGGTGATTTGACTTGCTCTGAATAAGTGGTTCAGGGAGAGGGTGCACTTTGGCTGTGTTTGTAGCTGAGTTAGTACTGGAAGTCTTGGTTGGAAAGGGTTGAACGGTATATTGCGTGATTGTGTGGCTGGTTATGTGTTGATCGGTGGACATTTCGGAATTTCCTCTGCTGTGTTGTTGTATGTCTGAGTAAGATGTGTCCAAAAGGACCAGATGTTGTTCGTTGTGATTCGGTAACGTGTTTGCAAAATTATTATTATGCTTCTGTAACAGAGTCATCGGTGGCACACACAGCATGTCTGAAGTCGTTGTGGGCTTTGGATGACTGGCAATATCATTATAGATATCCAAGTCATTACAGGGATTAGTTGTGATATCTGTTGTGGTTTGTATTTGACAAGTTGTATATATGTGGTGTGCTTTATCGAGGCTAGGCACTTTTGTATTGTGCAATACATCAGTTGATTGATGAGGGGAAGTTGTTTGTGATAAAAGAATGTTGCTAGAGTTTGCACTCAATGCTGTAGATTTAGGGAAGGTAATTGTTGATAGCGATTCTTTTACACTGGGTGGAATGGTCCTAAGGGGTATAATTTTGTATAGTGTACTAGGAAATGGCGGTCTGCAGCTTGGAGTTGTAATGGTATGTGTCTTGGTGATAAGATTAGTGAGTTTAGGTGGTGGTGTTGTGTTCTCAGATTGAGAGGGACTCGCTGAGCATAAAGTATTAGAAGGCTTAGGGCTCAAAGCTAGGTATGGTACAGTTTCAGAGTTGGTGGATTTGGGTGGCTTTAAAGTGCTCAAGGTTTTGTAAGGTGTTATTGTATGAGCAGTGTAGCTTGTAGTATTTAGGATTGCAGCATTAATGTTAATGGGTTTAGCCTGTAATTCGTAGCTCATAGGTTTAGTCGTATTCTTGGTGCTAGTGTGTACAGTTAAACATGTAGTTGTGCTTTGATTATTAGCTGGGGGCAACGTGTTGCCAAATGTAGATGCTGTATGTGCTACACTAGCAGGGTGGGGAAATGCTGTTGAATGCACTGCGCTGTCAAGAAAATAGGGTTTAAGAGAGAGTGACACACTCTCAAACCTTGAAGATGTGGCTGTGATGGGTTTTTGAACTGCATCAGTCACTGTAGCTGTGACGAGTGTGTTTGTAGTTTCAAGCGGACGGGTTGCTTTGTATTGGTGAGTGGAGTCTGATATGTTAATCACTTGTGGTGAGATAAGAGATTGTGTTGGGGTTATGCATGTGTCTTGAGAAGTGGTTGAGGCTATGTTTATCGTTGATGCAAGCGTTTGTGGCGTGTTGGCTGTTTTAGGAGGTGTGGTTGCATTGTTTGTGCTCGAGGGATCAAGGAGGGAGGTTGTATGGGGTGTGTTTTCAGTGTCTGCGGATCTAGCAGGAGTTGCTGTGTATGAATAAGCAGCTTCTGACAGAGTCGTGTGAAGTTGTGTGTTTCCAGGTTTAGGATGAAGAGATGTGCTTCCATAGTGTGACAAGTGATATTGTGTTGTAACCGGTGGTGGGGCTGTAGGATGTTTAGGGTGAGTGTTTGGAAATGGGAAGTTTGACTTGGTGGCTATGGCCAACTGAGGTGGCATTTTGAATCTTGTTGGTCGGGAGATCTTTCGGACCTGTGATGGTTTTTCTAAGGAATTCAAGCTGACATCTTCTTGTTTTGTTTCAATAGTAGCTTTTGTGACTGTGATAGTGTTAGTGTGTAAAATGGCTGTGAGTTGCGTGGATGTATTATGGTGGACTGTATGTGTCGGTAACGGAGTAACCAGATGATCCCCAGTGTTTCCAGTGGTAGAATGTACTGGACATGAAGGCTCTGGTGTGTTTGTCTGTCTCAACTCTTCCTTATCATTTAAAAGTGTTGGTCTGATAGTTAGGTCAGACCTTCTATCTCTGATTGAAATGGCTTCAGAGTCTTGAAAATTGCCTTGCTTGGGGTCTCTGTGTATATCAGTCAAGAAATGTGGGGTAGCTGAGAATGAGGTGCAGAGCGTTGACTTCAGTTTGGTTCCCTCAGGGCATACACTGGTAGTACCGCTCCTTTCCTCTAGAATGGTCGGTCCAGCCGCTACATTCTGTCTCCCACCGCATTGGTTGCATATCTTTTGTGGCACTCTAAAAGGTCGGGTGGCAGATAACAGCTGTGCCTGTCCAGACTGCTCCACACAATGACCTTCAAGCCTGAGGTTTGGTTGGTCCCTTCCATGAGAGGTTGCAGTCTTTGCGGGTACTGCCTCATCCTTACCATCAATGCTAATCCCGCCAATAGCCTTCGAATCAACCACGCTGCCATTGGTGTAGCGGACATTCAGTTTCAATTTAGGCCTGGCAGTCACTAGACTCCCAGCAAAGTGTGGATTAGTCTTGATTGCCTTGGCATAACAATAAGTCCCAGTGCTCAGATGACATGAGGGCACGTCCTCAGAGGGCTCACCCACAAGCGCTTTGAATGTCACTTCTTTTTTGGTCTTGGCTTCCACACTTCTCTGTTTTAAAATGCTCTCTCTTTCGTTCTTCTTATACTCCTGTAATGCTCCTTCATCTTTTACACTTTCCTTCACAACACTGGCCGGGGATGTTTGACCAGTACAGTGTTCCGCCCGAGAAGCGGAGGTGTCCGATGACTGTGACTGCTGCTGCTGGGCTGGGGTTCGTCTTATTGCCGGTGACGTCTGAACACCAATGCTGCATTGAAGACCCCATGTGAGTGGCAGTGCTCCGCCGACTCGCTCGCCGCCGTACGTCTTCCAACCGCGCACCCCGACCAGGGCAGGAACCCCTAAAACTGGCACCGGGGTCGCCAGGTCAGCGGCCCGTCTCCCCATCTTTTTTTTCCAACCAACTTGAAATGTCTTGACAACCCCAAGTAAGCAGGAGCACCTCCTCACCAGTACATTTGTCTAAAAGGAAAAGAGACAGAAGGTTCACAGTGAGGCTGTTGAAACGGCGTGAGTCATTATAATAAAAGATGTTTAAACAATGTGCATAACTATGACTTGGAGAGGGAGCTGCCTTCATGCAGCAGGGATGGCTGGCTGGCTGGCTGGATGGATGGATGTATGGATGAATGGATAGATAGATAGATAGATAGATAGATGATAAAATAAAGTTTGGAGTGTGACCCTAGCCATCTGTACTCTGACTGAGGTTAAATTGCAGTAAGTGATTGTTTTTTTGTATTAATTGCTAGAGAGTTTGGTCAGTCTCTGCAGCTCTTAAGTAATCAGAAAATGCATTTTCAGGTCTGGATACCAATTTTATCCAATCAGGACATAGAACTCATACAGGATACAGGATAACAAGTGAAATTGGAAGTGATGACACAAAGAAATGAGGGGACAAAATTGGAACGGGAACACTATCAAATTGGAGCTGATAAATGGGTACTCTCTCCTGATTAGATGAAATTTGTAACCCACCTGAAAATGTATTTTCTGTTTAGCAAAGAGCTGGAGAGACGGACACACAGCTGTTACTAAGCAAACACTCCTAGCAATGACTATTACCAGAATATGCTGTTTAACAAAAAGCTTTTTGTTTCAAAACAAAAGCCCACACACCACCATAATACGTATTCTATCAAAAGTACGTATAACATACAATCTATCACCAGTAAATATAACATACCGTATCTAATTCATCTATCGCCTATGAATGGAGTTGAACCCCAGCATGCCTATTCAGGGGAGAACATTCGCCAAGAATACCAGATCTACAAGCTCAAAACGGGTCGTAGATCGGCTATTTCTGACGAAGAGATTCGGTGGAGACGGAAAAGAAGCGGTTCGAGTGCAGTTGTAACTCAAGTCCGTTTCACTACGACTAGAGGGTTTAACCACTTAAATTCCATATGGTTGAGCGTAGTCCCTCGGGGCTCTATGCTAGTGTATTTTCAGTTTTCATGTTATTGTGGGGAAATTTGCTTTAGCTGAAAACAGCCGATCGATAAGCTTGCAACGCGTCGCAGCGCGACGCGTTGCGAGCTTGTCGATCTGCTATTTTCAAGTGAAAGCTTTCCCCACAATACGGATGCTGGGGTTTTAGTGCTGTAAGTGGTTACATCTGTCTCTGAAGAAGAATCATTAGGCTGTAAGTGAGAGCGCGGGGTAGCCGTTTTATAATGGCAAGGCTGTGTTTCTGTGCTACTATTTCAAACTAGTAGGAACTTACACAATGAGAACACACCCAGCTTGCTTCTTTGCAGAGTAAAGTCTGCATCGAGCCTAGTTCCTATGCAGCTCTTACCTTCCACAAATTTCAAAATCAACACACAGCTCCTACCTCTCTCTCTCTCTCTCTCTCTCTCTCTCTCTCTCTCTTGTCTCCCATGGTAACTTGTGCCACAGCAGACTGCCTCCCCCACTGTTCACCTTGGACCAGGGCCTTTATGCCACTGACTTAATTAAGCCCAGCATGCATTTAAGCGAGACGCCAAACACAAAGGTGTCAGAGTTTTTTTTGTGTGTGTGTGCATGCTTGTGTCATTGTGGGTTTCTATTTGTGTATTTTGTGAGGGAGGTCATTTAAATGACGCGTTCGAGTATAGTTAAAACAAGGACAACATTGTGTGGCCATGAGTGCAAGAGAGAAAGCGTGTGTGTGTGTGTGTGTGTGTGTGTGTGTGTGTGTGTGTGTGTGTGTGTGTGTGTGTGTGTGTGTGTGTGTGTGTGTGTGTGTGTGTGTGTGTGTGTGTGTGTGTGTGTGTGTGTGTGTGTGTGTGTGTGTGTGTGTGTGTGTGTGTGTGTGTGTGTGTGTGTGTGTGTGTGTAGTATTTGATGATACAGTCATCATCAAAGTGTGTGAGTGTGTGTGCCTGCGCATTTGAGTGTGCATGTACTGTATATGTGTTTGGATGGCTTTGTGCCTGTACCGTTTGTGCGTGTGTGTGTGCTTTTGTCCATGCATACTGTACATGCCTGCGTGTGTTAATTTAGGACAGGCTATGCAAAACATTTTGTGACAAGCCCCCCTGCACCACCTCCCCATTGGTCCTCATCAGCTCCAGGCTGTCCACAGTAATGTCAACATTACAGGCACATCATTCTAGTCATTTGTACCTGTAGGGATTGTCCCTTTGGTTGTCATAGCATCTCATGTTACTTGGGCTCAGTCAACTGACCCATGTCTGTTGGCATTGTCTAACTATTAGTGACTACTCCCCTGCCCTGTCCTCGGAAAACACTAATTAATCCACTGCTAAATCACCTTTCTCAAGTATGCAGAGAAACATTTGTCCTTGTTTTAGTTTTATTAATTTTTCATAATCTGAAATGAACAGCATTTAACCTCAACAGAAATACTACCTATCAACCTACTTATTGAGCATGTTTAACGGGCTCACCTTACTGTTTGCTTGAACCTGCTAGATGCAAGACGTCTCTTTTGTCATTGGTTGGATTCCAAGAGTAAGGGGTCCCGGTTTCTCCTCTGTTTCTCCTCTTCTCTGCCCTTCTTGGTTCTCAAGCTTTTCATAGGAGTGTCTTCATTTTTTTCAATCCTTAGCCGCGTGATGCAAACTCGGAGCAATCTGCAGGCAATAATTTCTGCTAGGCAAGGTTACTTCGTGGCAAGTACTTCAAAAACCTCTTACTCTGAACTAATATGCCCTGTCAGTTAAAGACCAGCGACATGAACGGTCTCTGTTCCTGGTCCTTGCTCACTGCTGACTGCACACTTGGAACACAGCAGTGTGGTACTGTATGCTGCCCTCCTCGGCACATACTCTGTCCTACTATCCCATCTCCTCCCTACTGTACCTCGCTCCTCGCTCTCTTATTTCTGTCACTAGCCCCCAAAATGCACACATACTGCTGGGTGGGAGCTGGAAAGAGAGAGTGAGTGAGGGAGGGAGGGGGGGAGAGAGAGAGACAGAGAGAGAGAGAGAGAGAGAGAGCGAGAGAGAGAGAGAGCGAGAGAGAGCGAGAGAGAGCGAAAGAGGTAAGGAGGGAGGGAGGGAGAGAGAAAGAGAGGGAGAGAGAGAGAGAGGAAGTGACTTGCATCAATGGACTAGGGACCGTGTGTAAATTACCACTTTACCTAAAAAAGGTTAAAGAACCAGAATGTGTCCCTAGGCCAGGGCAAATGTATCTTTTCATAAGTATTTAAACCAATTGAAAGGGAATACCACTGTCTATCCTTATGATGCATATCTGCTCAGCACATGTTATAAAACTATATTTGTGATAAGGAACATTATAAACGTCAACGTTAAAATGAATAACCGGTAAGACTGTATATTAAGGTTGGGTCTAAAATGCATTATAAGCGTATTTATAATGCATTAGAATGGCTTAATAAATGTAATAAATGTTTATAATTATGAATAACAACTTACAACAAGGTTTATGAAGTATTATAAGTGCTGGTTATAATGCATTATAAGCTCAGCGGAACAGCACATTATAACTACCAGGTAACACTATTTTTTTCTCTAAATGTTTTTATCCCACGATTTTGTAACCCATTTTTTCACCCAGTGCCAATTGCCTATGTAATCCTGGGCACTACTCTCCCTCTGCCAGCCTAGGGAGAGCCCAGAACTGAGCTCATGCCTCCTTCAATGCATGAGGAGCTAGCAAGCCGCTTCTTATCACCTGTCAGGGAGGAGTTTCACCGGTTGGACGTAACATGTGGAAGTAACACGTTATTCCAACCAGTTCCTTTCCCCTCCATCAGGCGCCGCGGCTGACCAGGGGGAGGCAGTATAGAGACCAGGATTACGGCATGTTTACTTACCCTAGGGCCCATGGGGAGAACATGCAAACTCCACACAGAAAGGCCCTTTCGCCAACCCCAGCTAGGGTATGGGCACTGATGACGCTACAATACATTCTAATCACATTTATAATGCATTATAATGCACTTATAAGGCTTCATAACACTTGTTATAAATGTTTATAATTATGCGTAACAACTTATAAGTTATGGTAGTTATAATGTGCATTGTTCCCGACTTGCATTGTTCTCAAGTAGGTTGGTGCCCAACTAGCCCTGGTCCAGAGCGTTAGTGAGTTCTCTCTAACGCCCTGCCAGATCCTGGGCTCTGCACATGTACAAGGAATTCCACTGCCCTGCGAGGGCTCCAACAGTAGTGAAAATAAACAAAACCACTTCACTACTCACCGAAACAAAGGTTAATTGTTTTGCGTTGTTGAAAGTCTATTCTCGGAGGTGGGAAGCCTCTCAGCACCCCACCTACTCTGTAAAATACACTTTTTGGGCAGAAAATAAAATATGTCCGCGAGACGGAAATTATTTTAATTTACTCCACAGTGCCCTTTACAGATCTGGAGGATTTGAACTTACCATTAACCAAATCTGTAGAGGGCACTGTGGAGTAAATACAAAATAATTTCCGTCTCGCGGACATATTTTATTTTCTACCCAAAAAGTGTAGTCTTTCAACAACACAAAACAGCCTTTGTTTCGGTGAGTAGTGAAGTGGTTTTGTTTATTTTCACTACTGTTGGAGCCCTCGCAGAGCAGTGGAATTCCTTGTACATGCGCAGAGCCCAGGGTCTGGCAGGGCGTTAGAGAGAACTCACTAACGCTCTGGACCAGGGCTAGTGCCAGTCACTAGTGTAATAAAGTGTAAAGTGTAATAATAATAATAATAATAATTAATAATAACGAAAAATACGAATAATAATGTAAGTAATTACAGTAATAATGTATGTAATAATTATAACTTCATTATAACTTCATTATAATTCATTGTGCACATACAAGGGTTAAGATAATACAAATATGTCATGAAAAGAAAACAGAGCCATGGGTGTGAGGTTGCCTTGATTGTTTGTAGGATATGCCACTGTAGGCAGAAACGGTAACAAACTTACGAGTCAGTGATATTCAAGTAGAGGTTTCTGTTGAATAGACAGAATGAGACTTAAAAAAAAAAGAAGTAAATATGGGTCAGTTGCAGTTCTCAGCAGTGACCTCCAGGGGTCAGAATAGTTGGTAAAAAAAATGATACAGGGAGGGGCAGCATTCCTCTGGGTTCCAACTAGATGGTGCTCTTTCCTCAGACATTCACAGAACATGGGACCGCCACAGTTGATACTTCCTTGGATGACTTTTTTGTGTGTTACAAACTCAAAAGGTTTGCATTTAGTCAACCAACGTGCATTTACACGGCAGAACTACATCCCTGTCATGGTCAACTTTTAAACAAGTTAAAAGAAAAATGTGAATTGCCGCACACATCACCTCTGCATTCATCTTGTTCGTGCAGGAATTAACTTTTTTCTTTAAACTTAGATCTTCAGTTTATTTCCTTGTGTCCATTATACCTGGCAAGCCCTGTTGACAACCTATGCTCCAGGCAACAGCATGAGTGTATGGTTGATCTGAAATTTACAGTATGTATCTGTTCTACATATTGGTATGGGTTTCATGCATGGTGCGGTAACCTCTCAGTAGAGTTAAAATCGAGGCTTTTGCCCATTTACCGTCTTCCAGTCTACCGTGAAAGTCTTAGGGAATAAAGAACACCAGTCCCTGCTTTATGGGTTTAGGGCCTGTATTCCCTTCATTATGTTAGATTCAGACTGTGAGAAATGTTTCTCCATCTGGAGAAACCAATGGAGTCCATGATTGGAAATGATATTTTTTTAATCATTGCTATCAGCTTATGTTCTCAGTCCAAGTGTGGATGTGACACCATCTAGTCTGCTTGCTGTCTTGTGGTTCCTTTTGGTTTGAAGATCGTAGAAATGTTGCACTCGACTTTTCACATTTCAATAACTGTATTCCACAGCTCATTGAAGTTGTTGTCCCCATTGCCTATACAGTGTTCAAGATATAAAATGATTTGTACATTAGGTTAAGATATATAATTGTAGCGAGAGTGATGGCAGATGGCAGTCACACCTGGCCTGGGTCAAACTAATAAGACTCCGGATCAAGCTGATCAATGCACAAGGATAAAATCAGCCACCCACACACCGTCAGAAATAGCCTCTGTCTGGACAGCATATGCTCTTACCTGTGCCATTTCATTTCTGTGTGATAACTACTACTACGACCGCTAACCTGGCTTCCAAACAAACTTAACTACTAGGAGTAGTGTCAAAAAATGAGTTTTGCAAAAAGCGGCCTCCTGGTGGCGCTATAACAGGCCCATGTGAACATTTTGGGGCAGAGGTACTGCTCTGGCATCCAGGGAGTGTGTGTGCACAGTTTCGCTGCGATGATGCCAACAGTGCCGGAGATTAGCTGATCACAGACGGAGGGGCCTACGGACACACACACATACACACGGACGGACACACGGATGGACGGACAGGGTGCAAAACATAGTCTCGGCCATGCCTTTCGTTCTGGCGGAGACAATAATAGTATTTTGCAGACTGTGTCTCATGTCTACGTACTCAGCGTATTTACCGTATGTAAACAGTTCTACTAGCCCTAGAATGGCAGTGATATTACATACATTTCATGTATTCCAAATACACAGCCGTAGATCGCTCCCATCATGCCCGCCCGGGTAGCAGCCTGATCTTCGCGGCATTAATCTTTGCCACCTGCGAGTGTACTCACTCAATAATGAATTCCTGCGACTTAGATATTGAGTTAGATATTGACTTAGATATTGAGTTAGATATTGTCTTCTAGTTTCATATCCATTTGAAAGTTCTGGCAGAAAATGTGTCTTAAGTAAAATATCTCCACTATTCAACGAACTTCACACGGACAACATTCTCTGCCCGCCACAGGGCCGGACCCGAAATGACGGCTAGACTGAACAAATGAAACACATGTTTTCTGCCAGAACTTTCACATAGATATGAAACTAAATGACAATATCTTACTCCAAGTCGCAGGAATTCATTATTGGGTGTGTACACACGCAGCGCGGAATCGTTTTATACCACGAAGATCAGGCTGCTACCCGGGTAGGCATGGAGGGATCTATGGCTGTGTATTTGGAATACATGAAATCTATGTAATATCACAGCCAAGGGATACATATCTACAAGATCACAACGCGTCTGTGGCGTGTTGTGTGCTTGTAGTGTTTTAAATGTTTTGAAAATAATAATAAAAAAGGGACGGTTTTGGACCCGACAGCGACGATATGTAAAATGTAGAAATACATTTGTTACGCAGTGGCACTGAGCCCAAGAAAAAACTTCCCTAATGGTAGAATAAAACATATTGTATCACATCGTATTATAGACTCAAATAAAACCACAACTTGGGATAATTAAGAAAAAGATTTTTATTGGTGATTCATTTTTTTTTAACAAAACACAATACCAGATTGATGAAATCATAATAATCACTATTATCACCTTTACAATGATAAGCAGGTGTACAAAAAACAGATCTGCACTGTCATAGTCAACAGATGAGTGCCATTCACACACACCCAGTGACTGAGGAACATTCACTATACACAAGCAGAGAATACATCAACTTTTTCAACGTAATTTTTTTTGTCATTTTCTTTCTTAATTTTTTTTTGTTTTGTTTTTATATATATATTGGCTATTGGGTATGGAATAGATATGGAAGATGAATACATGATTTGGATTCACGATACAGTGGTTCAATTGATCAATATTTAAAAGCTTAAAACAAGTGAAATTAATTGATTTTCATAATATCAAAATCATATGGGTAGAAATAAATAAAAAATAACAAAGGCATATCATAGCATAACACTACAGCATTATGTATATCTAGAAGGTTAAATTCAATTTCAGCAGGATAGAAAATGTGATTCCTGTTTTTCATAAATTATTGTTTGTAAATGGTGTCTGTGTGTGTATGTGGGTGCGTGTGTGCGTGTTTGTGGGTGTGTGTGTGTGTGTGTGTGTGTGTGTGTGTGTGTGTGTGTGTGTGTGTGTGTGTGTGTGTGTTTGCGTGTGCACGTGCGTGCGTGCGTGTGTCTGTATGTGTGTATTAGATGTGTACATATTCCAATACTCGTTTCCCAGTGGAAAAACATACCTATGTATATATATTTATATATATATTATCTATATAGTATCTGTTTCCTTTGCTTATAACATGCAAACAGCCACTTGGTGATTCTGACAGCACGGAGTTAACACCTGAAGGGGTCAGGGAGCATGTGTGTATGGGAAGGATTCAAACCAATAGCAGCACTAAAACCGCCTCTCTACCCCTATAATGACTGCTTATACACACAGCCTATAAAAAAATAAAACAACAAGGTAAGATTTTGTGAAACTTTCGTTTCCATTCTGAAGTCGACTGTCAGACTGTCTCTCTCGACCATACCTGACCTATAGCACTGAGCCATGATGCTCTAACCTAACAAGGTAATTTCTACACAGTACAATCCTGAGTGTTCATTTAAATATGAAAGTTTACAAATTGAACCAAATGGACCCTTCATTTTAAATGAACACTCAGTATTTAAATGTGTAATGTCTGCAAATAGAGCGATGAAGCATAACTTCACTCATTTCACAACCGTGACCCCATTCATCTTTATCTTTTTGTTGCTTGCTGATAACCACTCATTCTCTTTTGGCTAACCTTTTCTTTTTAACTTCCACAATTATTTCAAATCCTCAGATAGAGCTCAAGTTAGATGATGTAAACTCATTATTTTTACGTGTATTACTGCAGGAGTGTTGCCAAAAGTTGACCACTTTTCCACCAGCTCTAATCTCACCTCGTGAATAGTGACCCCAATAGTCACTTCTCCTTCAAAAAAGAAAAATATGTGCAGTATCTTCAAAAAATTCAACCGCCAAACATTTCCCACTTGCTTTGAGCCCATTTGAACTTGCATCATGAACATGCTCATACATCAGGTATCTGAGCAGTTATTATGTGCTATGGTTTGTATAGTGTAAAAAGGGGGGATTGTCTTGTTGAAATTATTTTGCTGTTGTTTCTGATCCCTGTTGGTAATGGGGCTCTAAGGATACTCTGTTATTCCACTTTGGTCCCAAACAAGATTGAACACTACTGGCAGGACTGCCATGCACCTTCCTGCACTTTCATGTGCCCCAGAAGATGAACCCTACTGATTTTGGTATCTCCTTGACCTTTCCTCTAGCACCACCCTTAGCCCAAAATGTGCACACCAGAAACCTCAATATCTAATGGCTGAGCGCAGGGATTTAAGGAAGACAATTTTAGCCAAATGCTTCAAACTACTTAGTTCACATGGGGTATAAGGATCAGCACAACCTCTAGGGGGTGCTAGCATGAACTTTTAGAATCTTTAGTCTCATTTTTCTCTATGTTCAAAGTGGAGTGAACTTCAACTCCAGCAACACTCCACCTGCTGCTACCTGGTTTGTTACTTAATAGCTCTGTTTCTTCTTCCCCTTCTCCATCTTCGCTCACATTTCATAACAGCACAGTCGAAACTCTGTCCACTTTATTGCTGACCTCTCAGAGGTCCCGGTAAGGCGACATTTAAAAACAGTAATGGTAGCGATGACACTGATCTGTCATCAGCAGCTAGGACTTTGAATGGTTACTCATATTTAAGCACTGACACTGAGGATGCAATGTGTTCACTGTGTGTGTGTGTGTGTGTGTGTGTGTGTGTGTGTGTGTGTGTGTGTGTGTGTGTGTGCGTGTGCGTGCGAGTGTGTGCATTTGTGTGTACAGTATGTATACATGTGAAATCACACCCTTAACATGTTTCAACTGAACAATTCACCAGAAGAGTTTTAAGATGTCTTCCAACCATGTTGATTAGAAGAAACAGGAGCAGAGGGGGTAGGGGGGGGACAGGCAGCGGGCAAGCAAATCCTACAAGCACTTAAGCAGGTGAGGCAGTGGGGTAGGGCTTTTAAGAACAACTATTTAACATTCAAAGACAGAAGCAGAAGGATCAGGCTTGAACAGAAATGAAGCAACACGCAACTTTCCTGTGTCCCAGCCATATATTACACTCCTACTGAAAAGATGGCAATGTTATAGGCCTCAGTCTTGGCAGCTAGGTTAGGTGTGTGTGTGTGTGTGTGTGTGTGTGTGTGTGTGTGTGTGTGTGTGTGTGTGTGTGTGTGTGTGTGTGTGTGTGTGTGTGTGTGTGTGTGTGTGTGTGTGTGTGTGTGTGTGTGTGTGTGTGTGTGTGTGTGTCTTGGGTGTGAGAGAAAGAGAAAGAAAGAGAGGGAGATAAAGACGGGTAACGTTTTGTGTTCTGGAGGACTCTGTGTGTGCTGATACACTGTAGGTGTATGGCCCCATAGACCTGTGCCATATTCTATGAGAGAAGGCTAGGCCAGGGGGCTGGTTGCATCAGCTGCCCTAAGTTCCTTAATCATAATGCAAGTAGGGACTTTCAAACTCCTGATTTCAGCGTTACCCAAATACAAGCAGCGGCACCACAAAAAGGTTTGGAAAACTGAAAGCTGCATTGTGCAACATGTTTTGATATCCCAAGCCATGACAACAATACTGTATGCGCTGTATGAATGTTTAGGTGCCGCAAGGGAGGAGAGCTGGCTTGTTTTGAATCATAGCATCCTGCTATTGTACTTCCACTTGTTTATCAGTATTGTGTCACAGAATGCAGCTTTAAACCTAAGTAACAATTAAATATTCAAGCAAGCTCTAAAGCAGGTGCAAATGATATAAAGTCACAGAATTAAACAGTAAAGCATGTCTTTTTTTTCCTGCACACAGCATAGTGTTTTTCAGTAAGTCCATACCATTTTATAACTCAATCCTCATACAAAGTTAATTTACACGTTTGAAATTTGAATTGTTGCCAGCCTATCTTTGTAATTATGTTCCATCAAAATAGTTAGGAACTGATGGTAAAAAACCCAATATAGTAATTTACTAATCACAAACTCAAGTAATTTCTAAGGGCTTTAAGCCCTAACTTAGGAACAAACTTGTGCATAGCTGGTGCAACCTGGTCCAGATCCTCTCCGCACTGTGCTATGTTTCACTGGGAACAGAGGTCTTTGTAAGTGGTCAACTACATGTCCCATGTAGAATGTACCACATTCTCTTAGTAATGCTAATCTCAATGGACTATACATACATGTCAGGTGCCCTGATGCTTTTTTATTTTTGTATTTTGTACAAAAAGTCGTATTTCTTAACTAATAAAAGGCTTTCATGTTATGTGTGGAATGAAAGCCTCTGTTTCCGTTTTTAGATTGATATCCTCTTCACCTCTACTGGTGACTTGAGTGGGGGGTTGGGTGTGTGTGCGTTGGGGGCTGGGGGGCTAAGCTGATACTGTTCAGATACAAATACTGTTCCTTTTCTGGGGTGTTTTATTCAGGAAGGGGTGGGGCAGAAAGGCTATTCTACCCCAATACAATCCTTCCTGTTTGTTTGATTTAATCCTGCATTTCCTTCTAAAAGATGTCTGGCTACTAAGAACAATTTCTCTACCCAGAGCCTTAGGCTTCAGGTCATAGGCCTAAACGGGCCAAGAAAAGCAAAGAGGTGTGTGTTTGGCATATATTCAGATAGTGTAATGAAGCCAAACGTCTTCTAATGGGGGCATGGCCACTTTACAGTGTCTATGCAAGTACGCCCCAAGGAGGATCCCTTGTTTCTAAAATATTCATTTGGCGATTTCTTTTTTCTCAGGCTCAGTAATTTGGACAGCAGTTTGTTGCTAGCTCTCTTTCATCATCACCTCGTCTCCTCTACTCTTCCTCATCCTCCTTCCCTTTCTCTTTCTTCTCCTTTTTCTCTTTCTTCTTCTTCTTCTTCTTCTTGGCGTCGTCCTTCTTGCCAAAGCTTATGAATTCACCTTTGTCGTCCGCAGGGCCTGGCTCATGTCGGATGGAGATGATGGCCGGGGAGCCGGGGATGATGAAGGCTTCGGGCGGGATGTCTCCGGCCTGTCTCAGTGCCTGAGGTGGACCATAGGCCGCCCTGGCTCCATACTGGAATTGCCAGCTGTTACAGTTGATCCCTGCTCCCACTGGAGGTGACAGCTCCCCCCCGCCCTCTCCATCTTATTCGGATCATATGTGGGAGCAAAAAGAAGAAAACGTTAATGTTAAATGTTACTCATTACCTTAAATGTCCTGATCTTCACATTCCCAGTAGTTCCTTAGTAACATTATTTACACTTACATTTTGGGTCTTTGAAATTAACCACTTGAACCGTTACGATATACTACATAATAGGCGAATATTTGGTGAAAATAGGCACATATTTGGCTAAAGCAGATCTACATGCTTGCTTTGAGCTTGTAGATCGGAGGCCAAGGATAGAGCTCTGGGGGACCCCGGTCAAAGAAGTATATAGGATTTGAAGTGGTTAATGTCAGCTTAGGTTCTAACCTTGATTGGCCCTTGTATTATAAGTGTCAGTCAAGGTTGGAAGACCCATTGCAGAGCAGTGTCAGTGGGAACAGTGGGGACGGGGTTATGGAAAGTGAATCATTTCCAGACAGCAATGCTATTGAGCCACAGGAGGTAACACTAGAGGGAACCTGACCTTTTTAGGGAGTTTTTTATACCACAAAATGACTCTGTGTATCTATTTGTTGGGATGACTGCAAGTAATTCTACCCTAGCAGGACAGTGATGGGGATCTTGGGTCATAAATAGTCTTAAAGTGACTGTAAACCAAGGTAAAGCTTCAGACACAAAAATGTGATACAAAGCTTGTTTTTATACCAAAGAGTGTATACAATTTCATGAAAACATGAAATTATAAAAGTGACAGACTGAAAAAGAATGAGATGATGATCTTAGCTGGATAGCGAGTAAAGATGAGATGAGAGATGGATAGAAAGAATGAAGGAAAGAAACAGAAAGGGGTGGGCGGGTTGTGCAGACATGGTGCTCTCAGGCCCACCACACCAGTTCCCTCTGCATTGACCTACTTTCTGTCTGTATTTTATTTAGATCAAACACAGGCCCTTGAAAAGGGATTCTGTTAGGTTCCCATTTGTAGGCTAATTATGATTATGTTATAGCTGGAGTGCTGAAATGAATTCTCATGTCCCAATGGGAAGTAGACTATTCAGAAAATACACACAGACCATACCGTGTCTGACAGATCCCTTAATTGAACATGGACAGTGTGAACAAATTGTCCACAGTTTATTTGTGTGTGTGTGTGTGTGTGTGTGTGTGTGTGTGTGTGTGTGTGTGTGTGTGTGTGTGTGTGTGTGTGTGTGTGTGTGTGTGTGTGTGTGTGTGTGTGTGTGTGTGTGTGTGTGTGTGTGTGTGTGTGTGTGTGTGTGTGTGTGTGTGTGTGTGTGTGTGTGTCATTAAATTAAAAGTAGGCCTACAGTACGGGTAGTATACAGTATGCTGTCAAACAACTGGTTTTGCATTGCAAGTCATTGCATTTAAACCATGTTTAAACCACTGTAACTCCTCTTGCCATTAGAATCAAATCGTTTCATGTTTTAGCTAATGAGATTAATTATACCGCAAATGTCCACAAAAAAACTATGTGAAATATTTGTGAATGACTGTTTATGACATGCTATCGCTGTGATACTGTATATACTGTAGCTTTGAGGTATCAAAATCTTGTTCATACAGGCTACATCGATTATATCTGACAGTGCAAACTGTTGTTATATATGCCTTATGAAGGTGTATAAATGCATGTTCAAATCCATGACCAAGTAAGCCAAAATATTGTGTTTATCTAGAGTTTAATCAAGTGAATATTATGTTGGTGTCTTGGGGTACTTGTGCAGTTCATCCCTAGTTGTGGCTCACCCTACCCTCACATTTAAATTGGAATGCTGGTCTAGTTATTAATGAAATACTCATGATGAAGTATGTCTGTGTGTTTGCACATACAGCTTATGTGCATGCATGTGTGTGCACTGCTGTTAGCTGGTCTAAACTCAATCCACAACTGAGAAATTGTACTTGCACTTCTGTTGTTTGCACTGTTGTCTCACCTGTTGTCTATACTGTCTGTCCAAATTGCACTAAGTTTGTTGTTTTCTTAATCACTGTATTATTGTATTATTGTTATATACGCTGGAGAAGCACATTATCAAAACTGAATACAAAACAGCTTGACTTGAAATCCTCACCTCACTTCTTCTGTGTGTGTGTGTGTGTGTGTGTGTGTGTGTGTGTGTGTGTGTGTGTGTGTGTGTGTGTGTGTGTGTGTGTGTGTGTGTGTGTTAAACTCGTGGTCAGATAGTGGTCAGATAGTGCTGATAAGCGGAGCAGACAATGTTGAATGCAAAGTGTCTTGTCGCTTAGAGAAAGTCAGTTTGTGATGTGTAGGTCTATGTTTGAGTCTGTGGACCAGCATAAGGTGGTCAGTCTTCTCTCCTTCTTACTGTGTCTGTACTGTACAGTTCCAGAGTTTCATTATGCAACTATACTTAATGTGAAGTAAGACAGGATGAAAACATACATACTGTATGCATGTAGTATGTAAATACATTTGTATTACCAAATTCTGTGACCAAGTTTCAAATGTCAAGCATCCATCATTTCAACATCATATCCTATTTACATAATCTACATCTTCTCTGTAATTTAACACATTTGGAACTAGAGTTTAACCCATTTCTTAGATTTTGCCGCAATGCCTCTTTGTATTAATTCCTGTGTATCATTTAAAAAAGGGGGGACAAATCTAATGAGCAAAGTGCTGCAGCTACAGTATAACATGCTCTGCTTGCCCAGTGTCATTGTGTCTGCTAATATGGGGGATTATATGTAGCACTGGTTATGCTTGATAATACTGTAGCTCATGTCTCACTGCAAGCATCCCTTTGAAATGGCTGATGGGTATTATCATTAGTAAGCAGGTCAATATAACACCTAGATGCCAGGGTTTCCACTCTAATTTCTCATGTCCTACATTCTAAGTGCACTAATGTGTCTGAGACTTGTCCATTGTTACATTTCAATCTTAGTGTGCACAGTTTCAAGAACCGTGCTTTGCTTGTACAGCACATGTCACATGTATTACAGGATTTCACATCAGGGGTAATTCTAAATCAATCCATGAATGCATTGTTTCCTGACATTTACTGCATGACCCCCCTCTTTTCCTCTTAACACCTGTCGTACCCCCCCCCCCCCTTCTCTGTCTCTAAATCTTCCATTCAGAGATATGACTGGTTGCCATGGGAACTGCCTTCGCCCACTCCCTGCTGAAGGAGGGTGCGGTTGCTGCAGCAATCCCTCAGTTAGACATTGTTGCCTAGCGACCGGTCACATGGCGTTCCCTAGCAACAACGCTACTGCAGGAACCTGCCAATCCTCTTTACCTTTCTTTCTCTCTCTCTCTCTCCATCCCCCCATACCTCGCTTTCTCTCTCTCTCTCTCTCCATCCGCCTGCATTTCTCCTGTGCTCATCTTCCTTTCCCAAATTGATAGCGATAGCTTCTCTCGATCCACATTATATAACTCTATTATTATTATCCTTAATCACTCCTCACCTCAGACTACTGTATTTCTTTCCACAGTGCCACAAGTCTCATGCAATAATATCCATGTAAGAAATGACAGTCTGTCTTTTGAAAATGCATTTCAATGTAGGACACACACAACTTCGTTGCAATCACGAAACATTAATGGAAATGTAGCACTGCTGCATAATAATCAACCTGGCTGCAACACAGAGCCACTCCTTGTGTTACACAAGACTCCCTTCTACAATGAAGCCTCAATGCTAAACCTTCCCTACACTGCATTATCTCCTACCTTTACTTGTCTCTTTACAAGAAAAGAGACTAACTTTTCCATTTGAGCCTCTCTCTCTTTCCATTCACCCTCTTTTCCCCACAGAGAGAAGCTTTCCCATAGATTCAATCAGACTCCTTCTCACTGACTGACTGACTGGCTGACTGGCTGGCTGGCTGGGTGTCTGTGATGTCCTCCACCCTAGTCCCTCATACCCATGTTCTAATTCCAGATGGTGGACAGAAAATCAATGTGTGAGCACAACCTAGGCAAGCAGTAAAGCCTTTTCACTAGAGCACAGCACAGCAACAAAACTCACCCCACTGGTCCCATTGACTCAAAGTCTCACCCACTGCCTTTCTACGTTTGATTTAATTATTAGCTTGAACATATCACTGCTTTAAATAGTATAGCCTACTCTATTTACAGTTATTACCATTGTCCCAGATTTCCTACATTTCTGTCCCAGCATTGTTTTCTTTTCTTTATTTTTTTTACTTGACTGCCTATTTAGATCTGTGCCACTTCATCTTGTGGCTGACATCGTTTTTGGGTGAATGTCTGTGTAATTGTTTATCATGGGCTCTCCACTACCACCCCCAGGCCTGTCTCTGGTGTCTCAGCTGGCACGGTTCTTGGATGTCTCCCCTGTGGTTCCTGCGTGATAGGCTTGCTCTCACCTGCAGCACTGGAAACGGTGGGCCAGTTTTGAACCAGCATTCCCTGGGCCCCCATCATACCCTGGGCCCCCATCATTCCCTGGGGCCCCATCATACCCTGGGCCCCCAGCATTCCCTGGGCTCCCTGCATGGCTCCCTGCATCATAGATGCTCCCTGCATCATAGAGGCCTCTTCCATGTGGACAGAGCTGGAACACAAAACACACATTCCCAAATGTGCATTAGAAACAGCCCAAGCATCTGTTGCACCACTGCATTGTGCCGTTGTGCAACTGCGATGTATTGGCTGCTGGCGAGTCAAGGACAAAATTCTGATCAAATGCCAAAGCAGTTACATAAGTATGCACAACGATACTTTACTCAAGTATCATTTCTAAGCAGAGAGGGGGAAAGAACCACAGCTGTCATAACGAAGCTGTGAAATCTCCAAACATCGCCTTTCAGAACATCAGATAATAACATAATTATGACCAGATAGCTCCTATACTGTAAATGTTTATCTCCATTTTGAAAAGGAAAGCAAAACACAACATTCATATGTCATGGCATAGGCATGAACAATAAAATCAAGGAAAAATGGATTTGTCCATACTGTACATTCAAAATGAACATAGGGCTTATAGAGATGTAGCTACACCCTGGCCTTGGCCTCTGCAATGCAGCACTATATGTGCTACTGTGCTTGTGAGAATACCTGTCTCTGTGAATCTTCCTCTTTTCTTTCTGTCTCTTTTGAGGTGATACAGACTTTATGTATAGATTGGTGATTTGACATAACATTCAAAATGGTTAAATGCGCTCTAAGCATAGTGCAGGGGCTTCAGGAAGTAAGTACCATACAGGTAAATGACAAGGGATTAGTTGTACTGTATATAGTTAAGTAGTATAATAGTTTAGTTAGAATATAATGCAAAAGGTATGGTAATCACCACCCCAGGCTGGGTGCGGCAAGTTTAGAAGTAGGACTTCTACCCTGGCTGTCTAAATGAGGAATGTGGGTCAGTAATGAAGGTGTTGTATGCTGCTACACTACTTGTGCATGCTTAAGGGGCATCCACACCAAGCACAATAACTATAAGCATAATTATGTTAACGGTAACATCCACACTGATGTTGTTGTTATACAGTAGTTGTGGTGTGGACAATGCCATCCAGAACTATGTCTAAAACAATAGTTATAAGTATAGTTATAGTTATCATGCTTGGAGTGGACGGCCCATATCTGTAAGACGTTGGGCGTGTGTAGTGTGGGACATTATGAGTGTGGAGGTTAAGACTGCAGAGGGTGCCTGAATGGTAAGGTAACTGCAATTTTAAAAGATATTAGTAAATCACAATGAAACCTATTGATCATCTTATTTATGATACAATGATTATATGACATGATATACATAATTTACAAGACAAGACAAGAGTGCGATTGGAACTCGGGTCCTCACGGGTCCATGAAGTCACTGGATGCTCCACTAGGTACCCCATGGAGGAGGCTTCTTTTCTATTTCAATTGTCCTGCTCATTTCTGTATTTGTCATACAACTGTTCAAGTTTTTTGAGACTGTAATGATTGCATTGCATTTTTGGACCTTCACAAAATAGATTAAATAAACTAAACGTACAATAATGAATACATAAATTGGAGAGTAATCTGTAAGGCTATAAAATAGAGTTGGAGGGAAAATAATCATTGCTACCAAAAAAATATATGGAACTGTTCTCATACTGTATCAGTAACAATTCATGTCATGACAAGATTATGACAAGAAGCATTAAAGGACGACTTCAGCGATTTTCAACCTATCTTCATATAATTGGTCCTCACTAATACTCATGATAAAATGGTACCATTTTTTTCTACTTGGTCTGTGTCTCAGAGGAGGGCTGTGGACAGTCCAGAAACCCGTCTACCAGTGACATCATCGTTAGGCATGATTTTTTTTCCAACAAGATTTCACATTTTTTATTTCGATTTTTATTAACACGAGAACAATGGCTGCTTTTATTGCATTGCAACTTTCCAGGAATAGAAAGCCTGCAGTTTCTATTAGCTTGGATTCCCCATTGATGATGTCACTGGTAGACGGGACTCTGAACTGTCCACAGCCCTCCTCTGAGACACAGACCGAGTAGAAAAAAATGGTACCATTTTATCATGAGTATTAGTGAGGACCAATTATATGAAGACAGGTTGAAAATCGCTGAAGTCGTCCTTTAACTGGTGACTATGTGTGCAAAGTTAGTATTTTCTTTTGGTCCATGCCTAATTAATTATACATGGTATTGATCACTAAAAGAAAAAAGAGAATGGAAGGGGTTGCATGGAAGAGTAACGTGAGATGCAAATGAATACAACAATCGATACAAACACATTTAAAATATAATACGTAGAACTCATTTGCGATTATGGTATTAAAATTAAAAACTCCTTATTCTGACCACAAAAAAAAAAAAAAAACGTAATACAGATATGAACAAATTAACCACTTTCAAGTAACCTGGCATCTCTATTTTGGGCATATCATCATAGGTGAAAAATGTTCAAACATTTTTCTAAAATAGCAGATCTACTGTACAGTAGCTGTGAGCTATTTTTGCCTTGCAACGTTGTCACAGGACAAAGTATAAATCAGTCCTAAGGGGTTTATTAACAAATCTACTAGGGGTAACAAATGTCATCTGCAGTCTTCAAGGATTTGGAGAGGTGTGGATCTTTCACAGTGTATCTGCATGCAAGTGTGCACGTGCGTGTGTGTGCGTACAATGATCTGAGAAAGGTCATAGTCGGCTCATTTGTCCTTCATGCTTCTTGCGTAAAGACTGTAAGGGGGGGGGGGGACATGCAGAATGTTGATGACCTATATAATATCACACTGCAGAGCAACAGGAATTGGAACCCATTGATGCTCAAATAAAGACTTAGTAGTTGTGACTGACAGTGGTAATTGCTCATCTGTGATGTTACATTGTGTTGTCTAACTTGTCTGATGACACGTATGTGTTTGTGGAATGAAGCTACTGCATATGTGAGCAGTGCTGTGTCAGGGTTTAAAGATGCTCTATTGTCTCAGAAAGGGCTCAAAGTTGTGCATCCTTGATCAATATAATGGCACTGTGGATGTGCTGTAGAGTGGCGTTGCGTCGTTTTCTTTTGTTGTTGTCAAAGACCAAAAGTCACAAAAAAGTTAAAGGTTAGAAAAAAATAGGGGGTAAAGTGCTTACCCCTGCATCCCTGCCCTCAAAGATGCGGAGTATCTCCAGTCAGCATTAGGGGCTTTGGGCTGAGAGAGAGAGATAGAGTGGGAGAGAGAGAGAGGGAAGGATTAGTTTGATCTCATACAAAGTGAAGCCAGGCTAGGCTGAGGTCTCATCAATAAATCATTCCACACTTCCCAGCCCTGGATCTGTTATAAGCACTGCAGTTGGCCAGCCGCAAGCACACAGACACGCATGCATGCATGCATGCATGCATGCACACACGCGTGCACACACACGCACATACGCACATACACACATGGAGAGACTACAACCACTTGAACCCTATCCCTATTCTCTGGCTAACTTTCGGGATCTACGAGCTCACAACGCATCGCAAACGGCTTGATTTTCAAGACATTTGGTGTCAAGTACAGAGCCGACCCTGTCATTTAAGTATTAGTTTACTATGGGTTTAAGTGGTTAAAAGGCATATTGATGGATCCACAGCCCAAACATGAGAAATGTGAGAGTAGATGTGCCTCAGTGGGGCTTTTAAAAATAATTGAGTATCCAAAAATACAAAATTACCAAAGTAAAATTTCCCCAAACATTTTCCAGACCTTTTCCTAAAACATCAACAATAGTGAAAATAGCATATCTACAATCTCACAAGTTGTGAGCTTGTAGTTCGGCTTTTTGCGCTATATTTTAAATAGGGCTTAAGTGGTTAATTCATTCATGTACATTTTCCCTTCCTAGATAGATATGTACCTATACACCAAAAATGTGCTCAAGTACAGTAGCTACTCAAGTAAATGTACTTTGTTAATGTCCACCACTCCATACAGCCTTGTGAGTGTGTTAAAGGGGAGTAAATCTGCCTGCTCTTCATGGGGATGGGTTGAGTGCTATGGGCAGGGAACACCCCAGCACCTCTGGTAAATTATTGCTCCAATGAGTGGAAGCCCTCATCACCAAGGCAACCACATCCTCCACCTCTGTATTAGCAGAGTGAATGAAGCATGTGCTGTCTGAGATCAGTCATGAATGACTTCATTATTTTAATGTTCGAACATCTAACACGGACAATTGACATGGACTATTAGATGCTTCTGTATGTACTGTTGGTTTTTAGTAAATAGGTCAATGTAAACATGTAGGATGTTGTTAGCTTTTATACATGATCTCATGATCTGTATCTTCTTTTTGTGCATGATAGTCAGACAAACAGAAATTGGACAGTGAAAAATGTGTAAAACTTCTATTTGTGATGCTGTTCCCTATGTCAGACAAATGTGGCTGATATCTGATATTTGGGAAGTTTGCTTCTTTTCAAAATATTTCATTTTACACAAAATGATTCTGCTGCTGTTTGCTACTTTGAAGTTATGTTCAGTTTTGTTATTGTGACAATCATCAATGGTAACTGTTTATCATTGATTATTGCTAACACGTGGTATTCATATACTGGATACAGGAAATGTTTTGAGAAAGAAAGAATAGTATTTCAGACCAAAAAAAAAGGAAAGGAAAAAACAGCTCAGCATGTGTCCCAGTGCTCAATTCAGAAGGGAGTATATTCTGCAGGGAGACCCGGTCTCTCTGAGTAAATCAAATTTATGGGACCAGGAAACAGATGCTAGAGGTTCATTTCATTTTCATGGCCACTCTTATCTTGGCCAGCGATTCTATTAGTGTGTTACTAATGACTGGTGACCTCGTAAGTTTGTTAATGACTCATCTAGATGTAGACTCCTGATCTCTTATGTACCTCTGTGCCAATGACCTGACACTGAACAACATATTTCAATCTGGAAACCTTCAACATATCCAACCCCCACACATTAACAGACGGAGAATACATTTTCAAAGACATGGTGCAACTGTTGTCTACTCAGGTTCAAGTAGAGTTCAAATTTCTCAGTGCTTGTACTGTATGCAATATCAATCTGTGCTCTCTTTTTTAGTTTAAAACCATGATCAAATTAGATTATTTACAGATATTCACGTAAGTGCATTTATCTTCGATTCATTTTAGTCAGCTTACATTTCAGGGAAAGGATTAAATGAAAACTCACAGTGACAAATAAAGTTATAGTACTCCAGGACCAAGGTTTATCTTCCTGAGTATTCTTTAAAATACCATTCTACCGTCAATAAATTATGTATTCACAGCGTATGTGCATAGACACTGTATATATACTGTATCATTTTTCTGTTAATTTTTTTTTTGTTTACATTTTCTCAACAGAATAATTTAGTCAATGTTGGAAAATCATTGTCCAACATTGGTATTTAATGTCATTATTATAATAAGTCATAAAATGTCATTAACATTAGAATTTTGTTAGCAAGGATATCTTTTCAACTGGGATTATTTTCAGCTAGATTTCTCAAATCAATTCGCATTTTAAAATGCGAACTTCGTCAAAAAATAACCACACAATTATATTTAACACAAGCCAACATCTGAGTCCTACAGAACTGGTACACAAGCTTATATTAATAGAGCAGGCAACCCAGACCTCTAGTTGTTGTAAGCATGAGTTCACGGCAATTAAACAGGGACACAATCCTACAAACAGTGAAATCCCATGGAAGCACGGCCCAGTTAACTAAAGCACACATGAACTGAATATGGTTTCCCTCCTTAAAAGTACTGCAATAATCTGCAGATTAGTTGTCAGCGACCTCAAACCTCTGATTTGAATGGTTCTGTGATAGACACATCTGCCAGAAATTATATCATGACAAAATGAGAGAGAAAACCATTCTATAAGGTTACAGAATGTGTCTGTCCAAAACCAAGCTGCTCCAATTCCAACATGACAGGCAGTTCATGTCCTGTTAAGCTGCTCATCAACCACTTAAAACCTATATACTTGATTGGCCGGGGTCCCCCAGGGGCCTATCCTTGGCCCACTCCTTTTTTCCCCTATAAACCAAATCTCTTTGAAGAAAATAGCTGATAGACAATGTGTCATTTTGCAATGCGTTGTGAGCTTGTATATGCTATTTTCACCCATTTACATGCTCAGAATAGGGATGCTCAGGTTCATGTGGTGAACCAATCCGAGGTTCCAGGTTTGAATATTCACAACTGTTTAAATAATTAATCTAAAGCAGTGCATTGCTGAGAAAGTGTATTCATACTCAACACATAACTCACATACTGTATGCAGTTGTTCATACTGGTAGTGCTTAGAACTGGCAAAGTGAGATGAGGTCAAGTCCATTTCGCACAGAGTAAGCAAGCAGATCTGTCCTTAGTGTAGATGTGATGACAACATCAAACTGAAACATAAATCCCTGAACCAGCAGAAATAAAGCAGGCCTCCTGAAAAACATCAGGACTGACACTAATGCAGTGTGAGTGCTAGGCTGGGTGGAGGGGCTGCACAGTGCAACTGGGAGAAGAACAAAGAGAATAAGGCCCCAAAAGCATTCAATTCAGCAGTAAATGGGAATGGATAAATAACCTGACATATTCTCATATTCTTGACTTATTGTTGACATAATTACAGCAATTCCTGACAGCAAATGGCATTATGAAAATGGGCTTCTGTGTAACAGGCTTGTGGTGGTTTGTGACTTGAATGGTTGGGTGAATGGTTGGGTGTTACTATACAATGACAGTGTCCCCAAACCATTTCTATATCACTTTATCAATTTCCAAATATATAGGACAAATATATAGTTTTTAGCTTCAAGGCATGTGAACAGAAATAAATATTCAAAAATGTATACACACCTCTGGACATATTTGCATGCCCGATGCATCAGGCATACTCAGCCGCCGTACAAATCCACTCCCACTCGTGAAGAAGCGCTCTGCCCCCCCACTGCCCCAGGTGCCGCTGATGGGACGCCCAGTGTTGTAGAACATGAAAGTGTCACTGCCAGAGGTGGCCGTCAGGCATGTCTTGTAGCAGTAAGTCTTTGTCAAAGAGCCATTACCACGCACTTCAATGTAGTGAGGCTCTACTTTGAGGTCCCTCCGTAGCACCACGTTGTTGTTGGGTTGCCCCCCACGGGTTAGGGAGCCCCCTCCGGCGCCACTTACGCTGACGTTCCCGCCGTCCGGCGGTGGTTTCTGTGACACGCAGCAGGGAGAGCAGGACCCTGGTTGGGAGCAGTATGAGTGACAGCGCACGATGGCCAACACCACCACGGTAACCAAGAACACAAAGGTGGTAGCACTCAAGGCCACGATCAGGTAGAGGGTGACGTTGGAGAAAACCGATGAGCTGTGGGGCCGGATAATCCTCTTGGGGTCAGGGATGACCTTAGGCGGCACCTCCATGACGGCCACGTTGATGGTGGCAGTGGACGAGAGAGCAGGCTGGCCATGGTCTCTCACCAGTACGGTCAGGCTGAAAGAGGTGGAGTTGTCCTCGAGTACGCGGCGTGTGGTGCGGACCTCTCCGGTGTGCTCGTGCACCTTGAACAGATCCATGTCGGTGGCCTGCTCCAGGATGTAGTCCAGCCATGCGTTGGGGCCTGCGTCGGCATCGTACGCCACCACCTTGATCACCAAGGCACCGGGTTCTGCGTTCTTCACCACTGTCTCTATGGAGCGTGTTCCATTGGCTTTAGGGTTGACTATCACCGGAGCGTGGTCATTCTGATCCATGATGTAGATGTAGACGGTGGCAACCCGGCTGAGCGGAGGAATGCCTCCATCTTGAGCTTTGACCTGGAAGTGAAACTCCCTGAGTGACTCGTAATCGAAGGCTCGCAGGGCATACGCCTCGCCCGTATCAGCCTTCACAGACACATAGGAGGTGACAGGGATGCCATGATTGTTGTCGTTGAGCACAGTGTAGGTGATGCGTGCGTTCTCGGCGATGTCTGCGTCCTGCGCTTTCACAGTGCACAAGGAGGCCCCGGGGGCATTGTTCTCAGTAACGTAGACAGTATACGACGTCTGCTCGAAACGCGGCGGGTTGTCGTTGACGTCTGCCACGTCCACCTGTATGGTCTTCTTAGAGGAGAGGGGTGGGTTTCCACCATCAGTGGCGCTGAGGGTGACATTGTAGGCAGCAGTGGTCTCGCGGTCAAGGAAAGCTGAGGTAACGAGAGTGTAGTAATTTCTGAACGATTTGATTCTAAAAGGGAGGCCCTGGGGGATCTCCAGGCTCACCTGTTTGTTGGCCCCTGAGTCCCTGTCAGTAACACTAATCAGGGCCACAACTGTGTCAGCACGAGCATCTTCCCTCACAGGGCTGGACAGAGATGACAACACTATTTCGGGAACATTGTCATTCACATCCACCACCTCTACCACCACCTTACAGTGTGCTGCCACAGCCCCTGGGCCCTTGTCCATTGCCTGAATGTACATTTCATAGGAGTTTGTCTCTTCATAGTCAACATTGCTCCGTACTCTAATCTCTCCAGTGTTGGTGTCCATTAAGAACATCTGTCTTACTCTCTCTGGCGTGTAGCTGCTGAAGGAATAATAAACTTCCCCATTTGTGCCCTCATCCAGGTCCGATGCGTTCAGTTTAATCACAAGCGTGTCATTTGGTGAGTTTTCTAACAGTTTCACTTTGTACACTGAGCTATCAAACAAGGGCACGTTGTCATTGGAGTCCAGGACACGCACATTGACTCTGGCCGTGCCCGTTTTTTCTGGCGTCCCACCATCCTCAGCACTTAGAATTAATTGGTGGTAAGGCGTCTGCTCGCGATCGAGGGGCCTTTTGAGCACCAGCTCAATGTGCTTTGCATTCATGGAGGGTTTATTAGAAACCAGTGCGAAGTGATCGTTTGGACTGAGTCGATAAACGCGTACCGCGTTGGACCCCATGTCTGGATCCTGGGCATTTTCAATGGGGTAACGAGTTCCCGGCAAAGCCGATTCTGAGATTTCCAGTTGATACTCGTCGCTGGGGAACTGCGGCGCATTGTCATTGACGTCCAGAATCTCCACCTCAACATGGTGCACATCAGACGGGTTTTCGAGAAGCACCTCAAAATGCAGGATGCAGGTGCCGCTTATATCGCACAGTGTCTCTCTATCGATCCTTTCATTGACAAATAATCTCCCATTTTTAGGACTGACATTCACGTATCGTTTACCGCTGCTGGAGGTTACCTTGATTTTTCGGGCGCCGAGCTTTCGAATATCCAGCCCCAGGTCCTGCACCAGATCGCCGACCAGCGCTCCATTTTCTAATTCTTCCGGAATTGTGTATTTTAACTGTCCGAACGCAAGGCCACAACATAAGAAAAATAGAACAAAATAAAAAGGCACATGATTTCCTATACAGTTACATATCCCGGCAAAAGCCATTGCAAGCTCATCGAATCCGCAGATGGATTAAACACACTTTCCGTCTTTTTAGCTCGCAATATCTCTCATCCCACCACCGCATTAAAGTGGGCTAATTAGTTTCCCGTTAAGTGAAACAGGAGCACATCCTCCATCCTGTGAACCGTCGGAGATGAACCCACAGTCTCCAGCGCGCCCATACTTTTCTTTGTCCGTGCTATAGCTGCCTTTTTCTGTCTGCTTTGCGCGCGGCTGACGGGTGTGTTTCCTTCCACTGGAGCTGCGTCTCCCACCCTGGCGCGCACACATACACACACACGCACAGTCTAACACTGCAGCCAGCAGCCCCCCTCCCCACCCGTCTCCTCTCCTCTCCTCTCCTCTCCTCATATCCCTCCATCCCTCCATTACCAGCATAGACGGGCAGTATAGCTACACACCCCAGGAAATTAAATGAACAAACAACCAAAACGCTCTCATTTATTATGATTATTTTCCTTTATTTTGTAATTCATATCATATACACTCGTGGGACCCAGAATGACTAATCAGTGTAATGGACACTGGTGTAGTGTATAGGTATAATTATCAAATGTTGACTAGCCTATATCCGTAATTGCTTTGTCTGCATACAATGGGAACACTGCTCTCGTGGCAGTCCACTACATTTACACCACCACATACTGTCATCATAACATAACGCTTTACCCTAATAGTGTCACCAGCAGCGCATCAAACATGTGCAGTCGTTTGGTAGACTGGGACTTATTTGTCTTCCTTTGTCTGAACTCGAGTCGCATGTTATTGCCTGTAGCGACTCTGCAGCGCATTGTGGGCGAGTGGGCGCAACCTAACGCATGGCAACCATTTGGGTAAATACACAGCTAGACTGCAGGCATTGCACTGACAATCACAACCTTCCCGACACAGTGATCAGTGTCACTGCTAGACCTCACACTGTCAACTCGCATCATCGCATCTCAGATAACCTACCGTGCTGCAATAACGCAGACGTCTCATTTCGTTTTTGTAGCCTTAGCCCATTGATGAAGGCGCTGCTGCATATCATTAGCCTACATGTCGGTTGTATGTAGGCTAAGCAAGGCTATCTCAAATAACTCATATTCCTTGAAAGAAATGAGTACATTTGAGTTATGCTATCTTGCTGAATACATGTATACATCAATAAAGAAACAAACGAAATAAATAAATCCATTAATTAATTTATTAATGTAGCCTATAATTAATCAATGTATTTGTTTATTCATTTATTGGTGTATTAGTTTATTAATAAATATATGTGTTTATTGATTTATTGATTTATTAGTTATTACTTTAGTTATTACTTTATTAGGCTTATTTATTTATTTAATTATAGCCAATAATATCAAGAGAATAAAAGGCTTTTTTCATCCTAAAATGTAAATAGCAAAAAGACGTATTACCATCATAATAAAGTTGAGCTTAAATACCCAATAACCTGGGGCAACAAAACAGTTCAAAAGAGGTTAAAATAAATGTTTCAGCACCATAGAAGCACAAAAATGCTCATGCATATTCAACTTATTTCTCAGTTGTACCATGCAATTTGATGGCTAAACTAAATTATTGTTAACCAAAATTTGTTTTAACTGTGGAGCTTCCAAGCCCCTCATCTGATATAAACAAAATAAACAAACAAGCATAATAATAATAAGGGTAATAATGATAATAATAATAATAATAATAATAATAATAATAATAATAATAATAATGATGATGAGAGAGGGAAATGTTATAGATAACTCTGAACTGGAAGATACTCCTACACAAACACCCTCCACATCATACTGGTGAAATAATTTTCTAAATTATACAACATCCTGTGTATTAAATATATACAGATGCAATATACATTTGTGTGGCTTGTATCAGCACAAAGAAAAAAAGGGGGGGAAAAAAATCACCAAGTAATCAGCAGCCTTGCTACAGGGTAACAACATGGACGTTGGGATCATAACGTCATATAGAATACACAGACTTGAGTCATGTAATGGAGATCATTAACTGTAAACTAAACCAGTGTAAACTACAAAATCCCTGGACATACTGCATCAATGCCAGTGCTAGAGAGATTGATGCAGGAGCTGAGGTCCAAACAGACTGCTGGCCAAAAGAAAGGGCCTGAAGTGTAATTTATACTCCACCACATGCATGGTGTTGTCTGCCTAAAATAGTAGATTTTCAAGCTAACAACGAGTGTCACTAGCTTGAAAATCTGTTTTTGTCGAGCAACACTCATGTGTGAGTATAAATTAAGCTTACTGTAAGTCGGTCACAACAGCTGGCATCAACTACCACAACGCCTTGAGCAAGATAGGCCTACTGTAGATCACTGGGTCAATGAGTCTAATAGAGGATTGCCATAAAGGCACCTTCGAATAATCTATGCAGAGGCATGCAGCTCTATAACTGTAAGACAATCATACTACTGTGATTAATATGAGTAATACTTTTTTTGTAATTGGAAGATTATGGAACAAAGCAGCCTTCTTTAGAAACAAGAGTAAAACAAAAAATCAAATAAAAAATAAATTCATGGTCATGTTTAAGGTAATTGGCTACAATACAAGGGCAACAATTTATTTAAAGGCGTATAACATAAGACTGATATGACACAATCATGACACGTGTCATGCCTGTGAGATGAGCTCATGATAACCTTAAGTAAGCTTTGTATACTGCTGTCATTGTGTGTCATTTTGTCAATGGGGGTTTGGAGTGTCTTTGGTATGACAACTTGAGATTGATTATATAACCTGTCATAAACATGACATAGTAGGCCTACTTATTTGTATTTTAACTGGCCCCTGTAAAAAGTCTAAGCTTATCACCGGAAATTACCCCCCCCCCCCACCCCCCAACTGTTTACTGTACATATTTATATTTTTTATTACTATATGATATTTTTCATATTATTGTATATTAATGTTTGTCTTTAAATGTCTCGATGAATTTAATATCGGTACCCAGGACCTCAACGTAAATAAGCTCTGGTCTTTTTTAGGTTATCCTTTTAGTATCCTTTTGTATAAATCTGTACCACTGTACCTTTTTTGCAAACGTTTAATAAAGTATTCAATAAATAAAAAAATAAAATCTAATTGACCAAAGTCATGGCATTTCCTCTAGTGTATTCATGAACCCCAGATTATGAACCCTAATGATTTAGGTGACCCCTATGGTAATTTCTCTAGCGCCACCCTAGGCCAATTTTGACAACTTTTGTATTTTATTTCCCCTTTTAAGTAATTGAAACCACTTTGGTCTATTTGGATGTAAGGATCATCACAACATCTAGGGGCTGCTAGACTCTAGTCTAGGGGACCAGGAAAAGTGATTCCAGTCGGTGCCTCTTCATCAATCTTCCTCCTCACATATGAATTTCTAACCAACACCCACACAGTTACATCTTAGGGTGCTTTGAAATACCCCTAGAGCACAAGGGGTTAAGTAGTATCAACCCCCCTGGTTGCTCTCCATGGTGCTGGAACCCTTCCTTAACCAGTGAAGACACTACTGCATGTTCGCTGTCCTTGGTGCTGAAACCCCCAGTCGCTCTCCATGGTGCTGGAACCCCTCCCCCTCACCAGTGGAGACACTACTGAATAGTCACTGTCCTTGGTGCTGAAACCCGTCTTGGTCACTCTCCATGGCGCTGGAACCCCTCCTTGACCAGAGGAGACACTACTGAATGGTCTCTGTGATATGGGAGCAAACCTATATTATTGTCTCCGCCAGGCCGAAAGGCATAGCCGAGACTATGTTTTGCACCCTGTCCGTCCGTCTGTCCGTGTGGTGTGTATCTCCGTCTGTCTTTGAGCAGCTAATCTCCGGCACCGTTGTCCCGGTCACTTCAAAACTGTGCACACACACTCCCTGATGTGTGTACACACACTCCCTGACGGATCTGTCCGATATTTCATATTCCATCCTAATTGGCTTCCAAAGTTTGCAGGATAGGTCTGTGATGAACAAAATGCCTCAAAACATGAACGCAGCGTGCAATTTCCGTGACATTTTGCACGCACATTACCACTAGGCCAAGGAAGAAATGCCACCCTTTTCACATTGGCCTGTTATATCGTCACCATCAGGTCTAATTTAGCAAAACACATTTTTGGAACAAAATCCCTCAAATCATGAATGCAGTGTCCGATTGCCGTGAAAGGCCTGAGAAGAAATGGCACCCTTTTCACATTGGTCTATTATAGCGCCACCAGGAGGCCACAATAACCTACCTGACCTGGCGGAGACCTGTGCTCCGAGGAGCACTTTTTCTAGTTTACATTCCATCAACTTTAACACTTACCCGAACCCTATCCCCAACCCCGATCCCATCCCTAAACTGAGGGAACATAGGGCTGATCCTATTCTATAATTTTAAATACTGTTATATAAAACTAGGTTTTGATATTGTGCAGTGCCTTGAAAACATGCAAATGTATAGTGATGCCTCAAGTTCATGTATATGAATATGAAATTGAATGGTAGTAATAATTAATAATTATTATCCATGACCCACCCTTTGTGTCAATCACCTCAGAAATCTAGAAAATTGTAATTGGTCCTGACTGACTCCCAATATTCTGGTTCCAAATATCCACTATGAGGAGTCACATTTGTCTCTGTACCTCACAGCACTTATGTAAGTGTGCTAGATTCCAGCTTAGGTGCAGTCATCTGAAAGAACCAAAACACAGCCCTTGGTACAAACTAATGCAGCAGTGACCCCATAGCACAACAACCTGCTACAGGCATCGCTCACTCATGACTGACCCTAAAAATGACTGCAGTCACAACTGCATTCTGCCTGCTGGTATGCACCCTCTTACACTGTATTATTCTGTCTACCCTGAAGTACAATTGTATTTGATCAAAATCTATATTTACGTATTACAGCTATGCAACTAACGATATTAATAGGATCACAGTTTATACCAGCACATATACCAGCACATTGTTCAGTCTCAAAACATGTTTTACCTCCTGCTCCATGCATGGCTTCTATGAGTTTCCAGTCTGAGTCTCTAAATCAGGGAGTGACAACCTGTTTTTCTTTTTTTGTTTCTGGTGATGCATTACACTTTATCTCACCACCCAGTCAACAGCTCTTTGCCTGGAGGGAAATATGACAAATATGACAAATGACACACAGGCAATTCTCCTTGTGAACATTGTACAAGTAGCTACCACAACTCTGGGCACTTCCTGATGACCTCTCTCCCATGTGTGCCCACTACAGCCTGATGTATACATTGTCGTATGACGGTGCCACACGCTGAAAATAACCGATCTACAAGCTCACAGCGCGTCGTAGATGTGATGTGCTGAGAGCTTTTAGAGCTGTTATTTTCAATGCTGAGCAGCGCCATACGACGATAAATCAGGAATAAGACAGACATTGAGGCTATAGGTAATGAGACTGTTCATCATCTCATGCCTGTGTCTCTTCTCTATACTGCTCTGAGTCACTGGTCCAAATGCAGGTCAAGTATTCACAGCCTGTCTGACACGCTCACACTTTGACTGGTAGTACTGCAATGAGCTAAAGAAGTCACGACAATTCAAATAGCGAGATTACTTTACACGGAAAGCCATCCATCATGGGCTTAAATGAGAATTCACTGACCTCATCAGTTTGATTGCGGTTACACAACTACAGCATGAGAGATGATAACATTTAGTGAAAGCTAGATAGGAGACTTGGAAAGCTTATTCTTACTTAGATGCTAATTATCATTTTTAATTATATGTATACAAACTATGTTGTACATAAAGATAATACATATTTATGGTAAATGATGAATGTTAGGCGAACTCTGGACTTACATTTTAAGTATTATTTATTGTTAATGCAATGACAGTTTAAAAAAAAAAAAAAAAAGTTATATAGCATCTCATCTGAGACAAATCTCAAAGAGCTTCACAAATAAGAAACTAAGTAAACAAAAAAAAGAAATAATGAAAATAATAATAATACAAAATATAAATAACAAGAATAAGGGGGTCAAGGGGGTGGGCCACTATAGAAACGTTTGAAAGAAGGAAAAACATTTAAAAGTGTAAGCTATATTTTTAGATGCAAGGTGTGATTTTGCTTCATTCAGTTATGTAACCCCAGGACTGTGTGAGAGCCTTGTATCACCGTGACTTGCATTTATTTTTCCACAAACACTGACAAGGAACTCAGATGAAATACATCGGGAGATGTGTACATTTCTGCCACTTAAAAACGTTAAGTATTTGTTTAATAGAGTCTGAGGATGGTTTTAACTGCTGACCACTGATTAACCCTTGTCATCAAAACATGCACAGTAAAATCTTCAGAGTTAATTCACACGTTTGTAACTCCAAGGGTAAAATCTCACAGTGTAGAGACTGATTCCATCAACCTTCTGACCCTCCGCATACACATACTGTAGACAGACAGAGGGCACTAGAGAGCTCCATTCTACTAGGAAGCCCATAGCACAGCATGGTTTGCTCTGCCCTCTGCAGTGTTTAGAGGAGAACTGCCCACTGGTTGTCCATGTTCAATATACTACAGATGTATTTATTGCAAGTCCTAATAAAGGCAAAGGCCAAAAGATGATTGGGCAGACTTCACAGTGAGGGTGAAATAGCCCCCTGGTTATGGACCAAAACTTGTGCCGAAATGCCCTGGCTGAGCTGTTTTTACAGTGTAGATGTGATTATGAACAGTAATTATTTGGGATTTGGGAGGAGAAGGGGATGATGGAGGGATGCAAAAAGAAAAACAGAAAGTAAGCTCATGGTTATGTTAGATGGGGTGTACTGTTCTGTAGTAGGATAATATGAGTGGAATGGGGCATTAGGCTTGATATGTTCTGTTGGGGATTTGATATTTTCTCTTTATAATGCTGCAATCTGGGCCTTATTTTTTTTTATTAAAATTGTATTTTAACCATTCTGTAAGTATGTTAATACAATATAACCAAGACATCTGGAGTGGTTTGAGGTGGTATCCCTATCTTCCATTGAGAAAGTTAGACCCTGGTGCCGCATAGGACACGTACTGGTTAAGAATGAGCCCTGTCTGATGCTCATAATTCCAGTATCTCCACCTGGCCATGGCTGACTCTTGAATGAGCGATAGATATTTGGTTTCCCATGTGGGAGGGAGAGAGGTGGTGACAGAGATAGCCTTCTTTTACAAAGAGAAGATTTTTGGATACACAACCTACAGTTTGAACACCCCAAAGGGGTAAATGAGGAATTAGTATAAGGCAATTTAAAAAAATAAATAATAGTGTAGTGTTGAATTATGCAAATAGTTGCGGTTGATATTTTGGGTCTGAGGTGGTGTATTCAGAGCGGTATATACATAGGACAGTGTAATCTAGATTCTGACATTTATGTGTGTTGTATTTTGTCATTTGCATTCCTGTTTATGACAGTAAGTCAAGGGAGTGTACCTACTGTACATGGACTGTTTTGAACTTTTTGCTTGTATTTTGTATTTTTGTATGTACTGTATCAGAGTCATATGTCCAAAAGGGGTATGGGGACTTGTGTATTATCATGTATGTATTTCTAGATGATTGGGCCTATAGTGAGCCATTTCGTGTCTAGACGAACCGATTTCTGATGTGTTTCACCCAGGTCTCCCCTTTATAATTGACACAGCTGGTTTACATTGCCATATACACTGAGGAGGGCTTGACGCCGAAACACGTCTCTGTATGCCTGTGCATTAATTAATTAAAAAAGTACCAGAAGGACTTCGGAGTGCTGGCTATATTATTTTGTTATTCCCACGTGGGAGACCAGGGTTCGAATCATGAGCTCACATCTTGTTCGCATACAGTACATGGAACAGACACAAGAGGGAGATAAAACTAGGTAATACAGTAATATTAAACCAGTATGTTCCCAGTATCATCATGAACTGAAAGTGTTCTCAGGTTGATGTCACGAGGAAGTCAAATACAAACTATTACTTATCATTAAGTCTGAAGTCACACAAGTTTGCAAGTGAAGTGTGATTTGTGAGTTTATGCACTGTTTTTTTTGTTGTTGGTGAAATCACCCTTCAAATGCAGCAAATGGCAAACAGTACAGCATACATTAGCAAATCCATAAACCTGCAGACTGTGTTCATTCTCGTTTACCTTCTTTGTCATAGGAAGGGAGCGTGGTTGTCATGGTAATTGTTTCCTAGGTACCAGGCAGTTTTACTGAGCCATCACTCATGTATCTCCTCCAGGACTGCAGGCAGGAAGCACTTTGCAGTAATAGTGGAGAGCTTTTTTTTTTAGTTAGAACTGGGCTTTTAAGTATGACACAAATAATACTGAGAGAGCTATTATTTGTGTCTACTTCAGTGATTTGAACTGCAGGAATGTCTCCATTATTTTGCTTTCAATCTCCCTGAATTAGTACAAAGCACCAAAGTGGGAAACTGGGTCAGAATGTGTGCATGAGAGTTCTGAGTGTGTTTGTGTAGATATTCAGATTTGAGAACTTAAACTCTTTCAAAGCAGACACAACAGTGAGACAGATTAAAAAGCTTTATTCAAATCTGCATGATCGGGCAAAACATTTAAGCCAACTAAGCAACACGAGAAACTGATGTTAAACTGTATTTAAAAATAATTACAAGGCCATTCTGTCCTATACTGTTTTGATCCATTATCAAAGATACATACTGAGTCATAGAATTGCATTTTTATGCAGCTCAGATGCATACTGTACACTCTGACTGACAATAAAAAAATGCAGATAATAACAAGGCATTTGACATAATAAAGAAAGAACACATACGGTAGATACACATACTGTATAGCAGGCAAGCGACACAAACACCCCCCTGTGCCATTCAGTCACAGTGAATACAGCAGATATCAAAAAGCATATTGTATAAAAAATCACAAAGTATAAAGCAGTTATGCATTGCCAGATTTACACGCATTCGCTGGTCCTCATATAGAACATCTGTTACAAATTAGTGCTCAGAATCTCAGGTCAGCCAGCTTAATCTATAAAACCAGAGTCCACATCTAATGTTTGGGATGTGAAACCAGTCCAGATGGAATCTGGACAATGACAATAATTATGACTTAATTTGATATCTGTTTTAAGCACCATTATACAATTTATAACTTGTCAATACCTTATTACAATGCACAAGGCACACAAGGAGCACATCAGAATTACAATCTGTATATTTATATTTTTTTTCTATGAATTAACTTTTGTATTTAACTATACAAGTTCATACGATGCACTTGCAGTTATTATTTCGTGAAAGATCCCATGTTGCTTGACAAAATGTAACAGACAAGCTGTCAATTGTGTGGATGTTTGTTGTAGATCAACATCTCTTCTTATGGTGAGGATATGCTGTTTTTGTCAGAATATATTATACAGGGAAATCTGTGTGGTACATTCTACAGCTTAGAGTTGCAACCGAATCTGGACTCTTTGCTCGAGTTGCACAATACTGATGGAAAGATACACTTTCTTTTTGCTGAATACTGTACTGTGATTGTGATATTAATTGGCAGATATGCACTATTTCAAGTTATTTTTCAGTGCTTGACAAAATACTGATTGTTGTTTATTCTGCACAGCCAAAAATAGTATTGTTTTGGGGGAGGGGTCCTAAAAATTGCAGCAATGATTTAGTCCACTATCGTGATTCTTTTAAGTAACTGTGCTAGGCATTGTATCACAAAAATTGCACAGTTTGCTTAATCTTTATTATTTCCCATGTGCAGCGAGACCGTGGTTATAATCTTTTTTGTATGTACTTATTCATAATAACTATAGCATATTCACTCTAGCTTATCGTCTTACTTTCCTCTGAGTATCACAATGTTGTTCAGTCTACACAGTAAAGTAGTGTTAAATTTACACTTGAAAGTGTACAAATGGAACCAAATGGAGCCTTGCACGTCTATTTTGTTAAATTTGTACACGCTCAAAGTTGAACTAACACTAATCATTTTATGTTGTAGCTCCTTGTGTCTGAAACAGTAACTCTTTGGTAGAGCCCTATTAAAACTTTTTTTTTAAAATTTTGACAAAACATCAGTCAACACATCAGTAATTGTCATCTAGGACTCTCCAAAATCAGACCCAAAAATCTGGCATGGGTCGGGCTCTACTCTTCTTTGGGCATCACAAGACTGCCAAAGTGCTGTCTTCCAGTTCACTGGTTATTTCAATAAAAGTACTCCCCTTTCCGTTTGATTTATATTTCTCTACACTACCAAAACCACATTAGAGCCACTGAAATACAAATATGCTAAACAAAATTATTTTAAAGAAGCTCACAAAAGCGGCATTAAGAATAATTACATAAACTATGCATATAAAAACATGAATATTCATAAAACATAGTAAACTTTAAATACATGGCTTTGCCAGGGCTATGTATTCCAGTGCATCTTGGTAAACATAAATACATTTCATTATTATATTTTAAACAGTCTAATTCTTATAAAGTACTTATCCTCACAGCATACATTATAACATATTTTTCCAAATGTATCTGATTTCAATCTTGTTCACAATATGAGTACAGCTCATCTCTGCTTGAATTACAATGTAATACAGTGAGAGCTAGGTTTAGAGAGCTAAATGCTATGATGCAATTGGGAAAATTGCCTGAGATTTTTAGGCAATAAGGGGCAAAAGTCTCACAATCATCATCATGTAAATACATGTGCTAGTTATTTTTTATATAGTAGGCTAAATCACAATGATATTTGAGAGTAAACAATGTAGGTAGTTTTCTACCAGTAAAAACGTATTCTTTGGATTGCATTATCAAAGTAGTAATAAGTCATTGTTATCAGCCAGATATTTTGTACAAGAAAATGTTTTGTACAAGAACATTTTCTGGGACATTTCAGGTTATTTAATTACCAATAGTTATGAATGTTTCAAAGTTAAAATTCTGAAATGTATTGGAATGTTAGCTTAGTCTCCTTAATGTGACCACTCTTTTTTAATGTTGGAAAATGTAAATAATATGTGAACGTCCGGACTTATAGTACCTCATCAACAGCACAAATAGGACTTTTTGGACATTAACTGTGAAACATTCGGAAGTTTGAACCCTTATTTAAATAATTTCATATCTAGATTGTAGAAATAGTAGTAGAAATAATGGAAATCTTTAGCTTCTCTGACAATTATTGTGTAAGCTCTCTACACCTGCCCCACCTTAGATAAGTGTATTGCACTGTCCTCTATTAATGCAATACTTTGTTTTAAATGTTTTAGCTTTTTGTTTAAGCACCCTGTATGAAGTTATTGCCCGTTACCCACTTGACATGTTTTACTAAAGTTTTGAAAATCTGAAAGGTAATCCCTATAGATTTCATTGTTAAAAGGTCAGTTATTACAGTCCATATTACATTGTTTGACCATCTTGCACAACACTGGGTAAGAAATGTAACTAAAAAACTAGTACTGTAAAACCATTCTGAAACATTGTTTTCTACAATTATTAATCTGTGAAATGGCTGAGACAATAGAAAATGTTAAATGCCACTGTCATTGAATATGAAAAGCTACAGTTTTACATTTGAATGAATAATTTTATGGAAGTTTCTGCTTCACCCTGATCGACTTGAAGAGATTGCAACAGTACCGTTCTACAGACCCATCGTTCCAACAAGGTTTAGAGCTTACCGAGGACTAACATGCACAGTAAAATCCTCAGTGAGAGTGTAAAAAATAAATGAACACTGAGGATTTTACTGTGTAATAATTACAACCCATATAGGAACCCGGAGATAGGGTCAGCCTTTGATTTGAGTTCTGTCACGTGAGTTTGAATATGACAAGATGGACACTTTCCATACAAACTGTTTACAAACTGTACACACTGCTTCTAACATGTTACTGAGATGGTGGTTGACAAGAGGTCATTCCAGTTTTCTCCAGATATGCTTACATAATGGTTATTTTCTTTTTTACTAATATTTTGTATCTTCTTTTTTGAACACACTCTGCATCTCATGCAGATTCATGCTTGAAGGAAGATAGTAGTTTGAAGTGGTGCAGGTGTCGAAAGTTATGTTTCATTTATTCGCCGTCGTACGATGTGTCACACACCAAAAAATAGCAGATCTACAAGCTCATAATGCATTGCATCATGGTGTGCTGTGAGCTCGTAGATGCTGCTATTTTTGGTGTGCACACAGTTGTGCGGAGAATAAACCAGGCTTTACAGGAACAACTGAAAAGAGATGGCTGTTGACACCCAGGGACTGAATGATGGCGATTGTTTTACATCCTCAATGTGAGTTTCAGGGAATCGTTCCAGCCAAAGACATCCATGAAGCTCTTGATATCATGGTAGGTCTCGACTGGATCCCTGTCAAGAAACGGAAAGCAGAATTAACCACAGACAGGAAATGAACTCGACAGTGAACCAGTAGTCACACCTCATGCAAAGTAATGACACTGGAACCTGGCTGGTTACTGCCACCATTAATTGAAATATCAGTGGGTTTCAGGGATTTAGATATTGGGTGTAAATAAAAATCATGCCATAGAGGGTTTTTCACATTTCAAGTCTACTGTATCATTCGCCCCAAATATTATTTCAGATCACTCTCTTTTAACGTCCAAATTTAAATCTTAGAAATCGTCCAGATTATACATGAGGCACAGTATAAGTCAAATCAAATGACTGAAATAGGGGAACAGAAAGGAGACAGGTACCACTTAAGGCATGCACAGGCAGGCATCACAGTGTCAAGATTGGTGGCCCAATGTTACAAGTTGCAACTACTACACACTGTAAAATCCTGAGTGTTCATTTAACTCTGAGAGTGTATACATCGAACCCATGGACTCTTATGGGTCCATTTGCTTACATTTATACACTCTGAGTTACAGATGGATACATTAACACAGAGGACTTTATTGTGTACTACTTACAACTGCTACTACCCAGTAGCAACTGTAACACATCATACAGTATGCATGAGGAGGGAGGAAAATAGCCTTCATTTGGGGGTGCCAACTGATGAAACTACCATATAGCAGCATATACCATGAGCCATGAGATCTTTAAGCGGTAGGAATTAATACAGTCCTTGCTCTCAGGTATAAAATACACACAGAGACCTTATTCAGCACAGTGCACACTAATCCCTTTCGATCTGCGTCATCATGTTGCCCTCTGCCAAGCAAGCCAGATGTGCAAAAATACAGCAGTGACCAGAGCCAATGTGGTCCTAATCTCAACTCTATTGGAAGTGATTGGTTTCTCATTTTAGAAATTGGCCAGTTTAAAATTCAAACCTCACAGTAATACAGTGAAGGTCAATGAGGAGGAGAGTATAAAGTGTATGTGGGAGCCACGGGGTAAAATCCTCAGTTAACTCCAAGTGAAATGGACACACAGGTGTCCACTTTTGCACTCACTGTGACAGCTAAAGTGTGCTCACCAAAGGGGCTTCACACTGAAAAGTGTAACATTTAGACAACCAATTCTTAGAGGAAAAACCGAAAACTTTTACCAAAACAGAAAAACTGGGAAACACAATTCTTCTACACAATCACAGTGCCCCTACAACATATAATTTGCAGCCACCATACCTCCATCTGTAGAATGGACTTCCTTTCATTTTGAATACTTCAGAATAGAAAGAGAAACAAATTCATTGGTGTGTGTGTGTGTGTGTGTGTGTGTGTGTGTGTGTGTGTGTGTGTGTGTGTGTGTGTGTGTGTGTGTGTGTGTGTGTGTGTGTGTGTGTGAGTGAGTGAGTGAGTGAGTGAGTGAGTGAGTGAGTGAGTGAGTGAGTGAGTGAGTGAGTGAGTGAGTGAGTGAGTGAGTGAGAGAGAGAGAGTGAGAGAGAGAGAGAGAGAGAGAGAGAGAGAGAGAGAGAGAGAGAGAGAGAGAGGAGAGAGAGAGAGAGAGAGAGAGAGAGAGAGAGAGAGAGAGAGAGAGAGAGAGAGAGAGAGGAGAGAGAGAGAGAGAGAGAGAGAGAGAGAGAGAGAGAGAGAGAGAGAGCAAAGCAGGTACAATGTATTGTAGACACTAGGTCTTGCAGGTATTGCATAATCAAATGTTGCATGCATTCCCACCTTGCATCGTTACCGACTTACATCTGTCCCAGTATATCATTTTAGATAATGGCTAGATGTCTCAAAACTTTGAACTTGAAACTTTATTATATATCATACAGTACTGTGTAAAAGAAAATAACCATGAAATGTGTTACTTATTGTCGTTTTGTAATGTCAGAATTGTAAAATGTGAAAACGATATGCAAAGTGTCACGTTTAGTCAAATCTTCGCCTCTGTGCTCCTGGCTCTTTGGCTTGTAAACTAGTATATTAAAGCATTACTGGTAGGTCAAAATCAAGGGTCTTCATGCCAAAATGTGGGGATAATTATGTCCTGTTTACACTACAACAAAAGGCCTGAAGAATGTGACTCTTCAGCTCCTGTTTTGTTAGTCTTGATATCCAACCATTTTTGGTGGGTACAGTATGCACAGGTTTTTGTGTAAATGTAAACATTATTTTAACAGTACATTGTGTCACCTTCATCATCTACTGATACCACCATAGAGTCCAAACAACTGTCAGATCACAACTGAGTCTCTGAACCAGTGTTTGATGATATGCTTTATACAGTGGTGTAAAGTAACTAAGTACTTTTACTTAAGTACTGTACTTAAGTACAATTTTTTGGTATTTCTACCTCTTTACTTGAGTATGTCCAATTTTCAGTACTTTTACTTCTACTCCACTACATCTCAGAGGCAACTATTGTACTTTAACTCCACTACAATTATTTGAAAACTTTAGATTTAGATTATTATTACAAAACATACATTAACCACTTCAGCCTATATTAACCTATATACATTTCGGTCATTTGAAAATAGCTGATCTACAAGCTCACAATGCGTCGCGATGCGGCGCATTGTGAGCTTGTAGATCTGCTATTTTCAAAAGATCTTTATACATTTGAAAACTGAAATGGGACATTCTGCATAATGAGTACTTTTACTTCTGGTACTTTGAGTACATTTTGATGCTAATACTTTTCTACATTTTACTCAAGCACATTCTGAATTCCGGACTTTTACTTAAGTAAAAAATGTGAGTACTTTTTCCACCACTAGCTTCATATACATCTTAACATAATTGCATGTACCTGTAGTGTAGATGCTCTGGAGTCGAAGGTCTCAGTTGGCCCTATGCTCCCACTCCTGGGTATACTGGATACAAAGTAGCCGGCTCCTTTGGGTACAATGGGCTGCCTCACAACCACCTTGCCCTTCCTGGTTTCGGCCAAAAACAAACTATACCAGTAGGCATCACTAGAGATGAGCGTGGAGTCTGCAATGGTGGAGCTCCTCTGACTGATCATGCTGTTTCTACTAATAATACTGTTCCTATTGATAGTTCCCGGGGGCATCTTGAGGGGCTTTGGTCTTGGTTTCTGACACTTCAGCACGATAATTACCAAGATAGTAATGAGTAAAAGAAAGGACACAGACCCTAAACCAATGACCAAATACAGGTTTATGTCCGTGAAGATGTCATAATACTCGACTGGCCCCTCTGTTGTCTCAGAAAATGACATTGCGTGTTCCACAGTAGTGATCTTGATGGTGACCGTGGCCGAGAGAGCGGGCTGACCATTGTCTTTAGCCACTATAACTAGTCGCTGTTGGCGTGGGTCTCTGTAACTGAACATCCTTGTTGTCCGTATTTCTCCGTTATACTGATCGAGGCTAAATAGTGATGCATCAGTAATCTGTAGGAGCTGGTAGGTGACCCTGGAATTCTGTTCAGAGTCTGCATCGATGGCAATCACTTTGGCGATCAGGTGTCCCTTATCTGTGGACCTTGGTATCACCTCCTCTATCACTGATCCGTGTGCCCTCCAAGGTGATACAATAAGTGGCGTGTTATCATTTTGGTCCAGAATGACAATATGAACGGTCACATTGCTGCTGAGCGGAGGAACGCCAGAGTCTCTTGCTTCGATGTGGAAAAGGAAGTCTCGCTCTCTCTCATAGTCAAAGGTCTTAAGGGCATAGAGGTTACCGTTCTCTGGGTTGATGGAGAACAACATGGACATGGACATGTTCACAATCTCCTTCTCCATTATGAAATAAACCAAGTACTGATTCTCATTGAGATCTGGGTCAAAAGCGCTGAGAGTTGTCAGTAGCGCCCCCGGCACATTATTCTCCACAACGTGGATAGTGTAGAAGGACTGTGGGAACATTGGTGCGTTGTCATTGACATCCAGAATGTCCAGGGTGATTGTCTCACTCTCAGATAAGGCTGGCGAACCTCTGTCTGTAACTCTAAAAGTGATGTCATATTTGCTGATTATTTCTCTGTCCAGTGGCTTTGAGACAAGTAGTTGAAAGTAATCCTCCGATGACTTATTTAGAACAAATGGTAATGTTTCTTGTTGATTCAAAGTGAGGTCAACTTCACCATTAACTCCGGTGTCCTTGTCAGTGACACCTATTACTGCGATTAGTGTTCCTAATGCAATATCTTCCTTCACTGTATTCTTTAAAGATTTAATGGTCACCTCGGGATAATTGTCATTCAGGTCAATGATAAATACCATCACTTTACACTGTCCTGACAGTGGGTTTGGTCCTTTATCATGGGCCTGTATGTACATGTCAAAGCTTTGACTCTCCTCATAATCTAGCACCCCTTTCACTTTTATTTCTCCCGTATTTTGATCCAGTGAGAATAAGTCTTGTGTCTTCTCAGATGTGTACAGCGTGTATGAATATATTAACTCAGCGTTCATACCCTCGTCCAAATCTGTTGCGTTTAAAACCATTACGACTGTTCCAATGGGGGTATTCTCACTGACATTGACTGCATATATCGGCTGGGTGAAAAGGGGAGCGTTGTCATTGATATCCAGAACCTTAATTACGATGCTGGCTGTTCCTGAGCGGGCGGGGATTCCGCCGTCCACAGCTGTTAAAATCAAATTGTGAATGGCGTGTTTTTCTCGGTCCAAATCACTGTTGAGCACTAGATCAACGTACTTAGAGCCATCACTCCCCGTCTGTATGTCAATGACAAAATACTCGCTTTCGCTGAGATAGTACGTCTTGATGGAATTCGCATCAACATCTGCATCCACGGCGTTTGTCAATGAAAACCTCTCGCCGGGAGCGGCTGACTCAGACACATCCAAGTGCATTGTCTTTCTCCGAAATACCGGCGCGTTGTCATTAATGTCCATTATCTCTACCTCGATGTTAAAAATACGAATGGGATTTTCAAGTATGACATCCATTTTCAGAAAGCAAGACGTTGTCTTACTGGTGCATATGGTTTCCCGATCTATCTTTTCACGTATGAACAGCTCCCCGGTCTCTTTGTTAATGTCAAAATAATTCTTACTGTGGACGACATCGAGCTTCGCTCTCCGTTGCACCAAACTGCGAATATCGAGTCCCAGATCTGTGGCCAAGTTAGCGATAAAAGACCCGTCTTCCATTTCTTCTGGTATCGAGTAGCGAGTTGATAGAGAAAGCAAATCCCCACAGCACCATGAATCCATAAAGACCAGCGACCCACCATGCCCTCATACATGCCATCATGTATCCTTTTTTTCCCACCTCAAAACGAATGAACGATGATACAATTGAACGATATATAGCTTGTCGTTTGATTCGGGTTGTTGTGCTGATGAATTCAAACGCTGTCAGTCTTTATCTCCACGCGTGGTACTGATGCTGCGTTGCAGTAGGCCAAAGGATGCTATGATCTCCAGCGGTGCTGTGCAGAGGCGTCGCTAGGATTTGATTACTGTGGGTAGCCCCATTTAACTTAGGGATGGACGAAGCATCAATCCCCCATTCTTGCTGTGTGATTTTGAGAAATATGATTCAAAGCACATATATATAGCCTATAGGCTGTTTTAACAAATATATCATATAACTGTTGATGCCCCCCCCCCCTTCCATTTTTTGGGTTAATGTGTCAGCCTTACATTAGCACTTGTTCTCATTACAGTATAGGACACATTATGTAAGGACACAAATTAAACCCTAGTTGACCGGGGTCCCCCATGTGGTCTCTTTTGCCGAAAATAGCCAAGCTGGGCCTGTGATGTCTTTAAAGTTTTTAAAACTACTGTAGGGCAGTGGTTCTCGAAGTGGGGTCCGGGGACCCCCAGGAGTCCTTGAGGGGGTTCGAAGGGATCCAATTAAATTATTGATAGTAATAGGAGCCAAATGGACCCTTAGGTCTGTAACTCAGAGCGTGCAAATGAAACCAAATGGACCCTCGGAGTTATGGGCATCTGTGGCTAAAGGCATACCAAACTGGGGGTCCTTGAAATTAAAACTTTTAAAAACCACTGCTGTAGGCAGGGTGGGTGATGGCAGATTTTTACACCTGGCCTACATCAACCACGAGAGATGTTACATCTGCTCTCCCCTGTGCCATTTAATTTCGATTATGACCACAAGTTTATAAGTGCAGACATGGCAGTCAGTTCTGTGAAGTTCTGTAATCACCGGAAATAAAAGAGAGTCTTTCGTCCAAAATCCTGTTGTCCTCTTATCCCCATACAATTGAGCCTGTCACATACAGTATATGTAAACTAGAAAAAGTGCTCCTCGGAGCACAGGTCTCCGCCAGGTCAGGTAGGTTAGTGTGGGCCAGCAATGTTCGGAATTTGCCAATCAGGCTGGTGTGGTGTATTCTGAACAGGTTATAGCTATAAAACGTCAAGTTCCCCGGGCTGAGAGATTAAAGTAGAAACCGGAGAAAAATAGGTGTCCTCAGAATGTATATTATTCACCTGGACGTGGCAAACTGCTTAGATCAAATACAGCGCAACTTCATTTCACAAAGACAACACATTTTATACACAGACATTTGGGAAAGGTGAAACGCCTCCTTTTTCCCCGTCCGTCAATCACAGGCGGGCTCTGAATACAATGGCTTTGGGTCAACCCCTCTCAGACCCTCATCCAGTGAAATAGTAATTGTAATCTAGCTTCCTGGAAACAAAGGAGTCGGCTTGGTTCACTCCTGGGAACGGTTTCTGATAACACCTCAACCTGAAAATCTCCAACTTAATACAAAGAACAGGAACTTTCGAGATGTCAAAAGACATGCATCACTTGATTAAATCAACAGGGGTTGCAGCTGGCCAAACAAACCAGTCTGGCGACTCTCTTGACTCAGTATTTGGCTTAAATATAACTATATTAATACATAAAACTCCTTAAAAAGTTAATAAGAGATTAATACATTCATTGCTTCTAAAACACCTTCTAGTGTGTATTTCAGGGCCCGGATGTGAAAAATCGGACGGATCGGACTGATCCGTTGTGATCACTTGACTATAGAGATAAAATGTACCTATTTGCGTGATGTACATTTGTAGGAGTAATATATAAAAAAGTGTATTTTTGGTTTTTGTTTTACAAAAATTAGCCTCCTGGTGGCGCTATAATAGGGCAATGTTGAAAGGGTGGCATTTGTTCCTCAACATAGTGCAAATGTGTGTGCAAAGTTTCACCGCAATCGGACACTGCGTTCATGATTTGCGGCATTTTGTTCAAAACGGACCACTACTGGAAACTTTAGATGTCAATCTTAGCCAATCAGGATGGAATATGAAAAATCAAACAGATCTGTCTAGATCACATGACTGTAGAGATAATGTGTACCGATTTGCATGACATTTGGATAAAATCTGAAGGAGTAATATCCAAAAATGAGTTTTACATAAGTCGGCCTCCTTGTGGCGCTATAAAAGGCAAATGTGAAAAATGCAGGGCAAAGGTTTTTCCTTGGCCTCTAGGAAGTGCGCATTCAAAGTTTTACACAGACCAGTGTAGTTGTAGGTAAAAACATGAATCGGCCTGTTATAGCGCCACCATGAGGCTGCTTTGAACATTTTCAAGTGGCATTTCTTCCTCTGCCTAGTGAGAATGTGCGTGCAAAATTTCACGGAAATTGCATGCTGTGTTCATGTTTTGAGGCATTTTGTTCAAAACAGAGCATTCCTGTGTAGTAATAGATTCCTTGAGTTCTAAATATAATCAATTGTCCCAGCTCAAGTGGTGGAAGAAACGTAAGTCCGAACTGAAGGTTATATCAATGATGTCTTTATTATAATGCAGTGGTTAACAGCTTTAGCAGGTTAAGGTAGCAGACAACTTTCTAGGTGCTCTCCTGAAGTCAGACTCCTCCAATACTTGACCGTTACTTATTTATAGCATAGATGTGCTCCTCTCTGACCCCCTCCGTCCTGTTCTAATTCTGTAATATTAAACCTCGTACTTCCGGAAAAGAATATGTCGCAATCATGTTATTCCCCAAGCTCAATAGTACACATAACACGAAAACAACTCGAAAACATGTCACTCCCTGCAATCACGCTGACATTTTGGCATGATCGGATCCTAAATTCTAATCTTCATGACAAATTTACTCTGTCTTGCTTCCTCTCCATTTTCCCAGGGTCTGGAAAGCTTTTGGGAAAAAGCTCTCTGCTCTGATTTGTACTCCCTGTATTAAATTGATTTGTCTGTGACCCTCTCAGCTGCTTGCCTTAAACTCTCAGCTGTCTGTGCCTGTCTTTTCCTGTGGGCCTCCAGGCGGCTGAGCTTGACTCATAGGTTTATGGTTCTGATTCTGCCCTCATCTATGGATCTATATGGCTATTGCCACGACACCTGCAAACTTTGGAAGCCAATCTTAGCCACTCATGATGGAATATGAAAAATCTGAATGACCCGTTTAGTTTAATGACTATAGAGATACTGTGTGTACCGATTTGCGTGATGTTTGGACAAAATCTGTAGGAGTTCTGTTAAAAAAAAAAGAAAAGAAGCGGCCTCCTGGTGGCGCTATAACAGGCCCATGTGAAAAATGTGGGGCAGAGATTCTGAATTGGCATCCAGGGAGTGTGTGTGCACAGTTTCGCTGCGATCAAGCCAACCGGAGATTAGCTGTCCACAGACGGACGGACACACACACACACATGGACGGACGGACGGACGGACGGACAGACAGACAGGGTGCAAAACATAGTCTCGGCCATGCCTTTCGGCCTGGTGGAGACAATAAATGTAGGCATGTAATGATTCACCTTTGATCACAAACTGTGAGTTACTGCCACTCATGGAAGTAACATTGAACATAGGCTAATAATTACCCAAGTCACACTGAAGTTGACTGAACTGATACATTCAAAACCCATCATTAATGTTTACTCTGTCCATCCTTTAAGTGTTTAGTTTACTTCAGTTTGTTTGTGTGTTTCTTTCTCTCTTCCTCTTTCTTTCTTTGTAATGTTTCACAGTTTTAAGTCATCAACTGGTGTAAACTGATACTAATAACTGAAAATAATGACCATCAGCATTTGATCAGTAACTCTCTGATCAACAAGTAAACAAACAGTACAAACAAAATAAGCTATAGGCCTTTTCCATGGCAGCCATATTGACATACAGTAACTACATTACGTTACCAATGAGACTAGTTCCATTTAGTGGAGCAGAGCCTTTTCAGTGAGCCAACATGCACAATAGAAGCACCCTGACTCTGTTTGACCTAAATGAAAGAGTATGTGTCATTGGTAACACCTGTATAGGATATAACATTATCCTAATGTTGATATGGCTGCCATGAAAGAGGTCTGTACTGATGTTTATATTTTTTATAATGTAATTGATCCAGAGTGATAAGTTATGGATAGCTTTAATGCTTCACCACACCTTTCATACCAGTTCAGTCATTAGAATTCAGTCTTTCTGCACCATTTCCTGTATATTTTTAGACTGTGTCATGGCTCCAGTCTTACTGCAAGATAGAGAACAGAGAGATGGGGATTGACTGATTACCTTTCTAAAGACCTATCAGCCCAATTAAAACACAGATATATGTTGCTCCAGTGCACCACCCAGTGGCTCTTCTGCAAACAACCAAAAACAAACCATACTTTGTATTCAGTGAGCCAAGACTTCTGATAGGAACTCACAAGCAGGAGACACCATTCAAAACGTTATGTACCATGAGATGAATGATACAAATTAAACTAATCTTTTTGATTAATTCCTCCAATTTTTCATATCCCTAGAGTCAGAGCTTTGGTCCTGCCGGTGCTGAGGAACAACAAAGCTGTCACCAAACACATATCAACTTCATGTTGCCAATGCAAGCAATTTGGAGGAGCCTCTAACTATACAGCAACATGTTGCTACCAATGGAATAGAGCCCTATAACCACTTAACCATCTGGACTTAATGAACTGAGCCTGAGTTGGCGCTGTACTTGGACCGGCTTTTTACCGTCTACACCAAATCTCTTCACCAAAAATAGCCGATCTACAAGCTCACAACGAGTTGCAACGTGAGTCGTTGTGAGCTTGTAGATACGCTATTTTTCGCTAATGTCAACCCCCCCCCCCAGAATATGGATGCTAGGGTTCAAGTGGATAACACACCTACTGTGGGAGTAAGTGACACAACCCAGTGTTACCATGACATCCACGGAAAGGACCCTCAAAAAGAGAAAAAGAGAAATAGTTTGGGACTAGGGATGAAACAACATAGGTTGTTGTCACAGTGACCAATGGAAATGAATATCATAATGCACAGGCTTTTGTTGCCAATGGTGATGAATAGCTCAGGACCAAGGGAGACAAAGGGGACTAATAGGGTCCACAAAAGGTGGTTGTCAAAAGTGATGTAATGGATACAGGTAAACAGAAATAGGACCAAAATAAATAAATACACACATGAATAAATGAATAGATATTCTCAACATCATGAAATAGGAGTTACATAATGAAGCATGCACCAGGCTTGTCACAACTCTGACCCAGAGCACATGTCCGATTTGAACAATAGTGCTATAGTAGTAATGACACTCAAAATGTTAGTACACTTAAAATGAGAACGATTTTCTGCCTTGGGTAAAGTTATTATACAACACACAAGTAATAAGTAATATAATATAATCCATAATTCTGAGTATAAGAACTATGGCAGTCATTGTGTAAATATTTTCACAGGAGATACACTGTGCACTTTCACTGGTATTGGAACGTCATATTACAGCCAATGTGCATAATAACACATTTATTTCAAAGTGCTGTGCACACTACTTGTAGTAAAAGTATTACCCAAATGTGATATGATGAGCAGTAAATCAAATAAAAGTTACAAACTGTATGGTTTCCCACTAATAAGAAAACTCCATGTGTGCCATTTTTGTCATTTAAAAGAACATAGCTATAGCTTTATGTTATTGTATACAAATTCAGTTTGCTACCTGATACTTTTTTTGTAAATAACTACCTTCCTGTACCGTATGGCCTTGTAGGGCGCCTTCACTAGAACACATTGAATTCATATCTTAAGTTGGAAGTGAGCTCTGTATACTCAATTCTACAGTATGTGACCACTCCATGATGTTGATTTAAAAAACCATAGATTCTTATCATCAGTGGTCTTGACTTGTTGTACTCACATTTTAGTCATAAAAATAATATAACAAGTTAAAATTGTACACTCAGTTAAGGAAAGTTTTAATTTGACACAAAAGAAAATAACCAAGCTGTAATGGCATAAATCTAAATAACCGGCTTGGTAAACTTTTTAGGTTCACTGTACTGCCAAAATATATATAAAAAGAAGATGAATACTTTTAAAATCCAACTTGAAAACAGCTTTATTTTCATTCATTATATACATAGCTATTTAGATCCATTAGCTCCACTAAAATAAATATGACATTTATTTAGCCTAAAGCTATGTCAGTCTCACCCATATACCTGTATTCACAAACCTGTATTTTTAACAAAGTAAAATTGTCTTGTTTGTTTATCAAACAAGGTTCTAATATGAATACCAAAAACCTACTGTACTGTCCTTTTGTTTTAAGATAATTATATTTTTAATATATAGATATGATTTAACAAACAATGTACAGGTTTGACTTGCTAATGTAAAATCACTCTTAGGTTGATGCCCCTGCATTCACAAAAATCCAAGGACAAGATAAACATAAATTCAAAACATTAACAACACTTTTTTTCCTTCTTTTTTCTTTACATCACCAGGCCTTGTATCAGGAACTTAGACAGTTGATTTGAGAGTACGATACGTCCTCAATCCATTTACTCTAAATGCAAACGGTGGTGTGAAACTGTCATGTTGGCCCTGTATTCTTGTTCCAGATATGGCTGTTCACAAAACCTCAGAATATTAAATCACTTTCTATCAGCCATCTAGAACATCAATGTTTGAATGTTTGAGTTTTTTGGTAAAGGATAGAATATATTTGAGCAGGTCATGCCATAGAATCCCCACTAAAGGCTTATTTATACTTTGCTGCATGACCGCAGGTCATGTTGACACTTTTTTCAGTTACTGTACGTCATTCTGTCTAGAGGGTCATGCGACGAAGTGGCTAAATAGTATTGTAGGCTAAGCTCAAGAAACATGATGTTTAGTCTTAAGTGTATCAATTAAAGATATCACTGAGGTCATCATCTTTGTCCAAACTGGCGTGGAACCTTTTTTTCTTCCCAAAAGTAGAGAAGGAGTTGTACACGTCTAGTTCACCTCTGGACGGTGGCTTCAGAGTGCAATAGCCAGATGGGGTGCCAGGGATGTAAACATTGTGCTGGTAGTCGGGTGATGGCTGTGTAGACTGAGGCTGGGTATACCTTTGGGTCCATGAGTAGTTAGGAACCGCTCCCTCCTGAAGAGACATTTTGCACTCTGTAAAGAAACACAAGATGTAAATTTTACTGTAGGTACATTTTCTAATGCTTTAATTCAGCGGTGGGCAACTTTGGTGATGGAGAGGACCACTATATTTCCACATTGCATATACTGTCTCTCCGTATTTTTACTTTTTTCGCCATTATGTCACACAAAAGTAGCAAAAATAGCCGGTCTAAGCTCAAAACGCGTCGCAGTGCGACGTGTTTTGAGCTTGTAGATCTGCTATTTTTGCTATAAATACAAGTTATTTATTAATCTAAAGTGTGTTTGCTTAAAATCTGGGTGGCATCCAAAACGTTGTGGCGCTGCGTGTGTGCTCACTCACCCAATAATGAATGGGCTTGGAGTCAGCTAGTTTCATATCCATTTGAAAGTTGTGGCAGAAAACGTGTGTTTAGTAAAATATCTCCACTTTTCCATGAGCTTCACACGGAGCACATTCCCCTATACCCAAAGACAGTGATGGAAGAAGTTCTCATAATGTACTCAAAGTACCAAAAGTAAAAGTACTCAATATGCAAAATGTCCCATTTTAAGTTTTCAAAATAAATGCAAATCTTTTGAAAATAGCAGATCTACAAGCTCACAATGCATCGCTTTGCAACGGTTGTGAGTTTGTAGATCAGTTTTTTTTAAATAGCCGAATTAGATAGGGCCGAAAGTGGTTAATGTATGTTTTGTAATAAAAATCTAAATCTACAAAGTAACTAGTAACTAAAGGTTTCTAATAATTGTAGTTTAGTAAAAAGTACAATATTTGCCTCTGAGATGTAGTGGAGTAGAAGTAAAAGTATTGAATATCGGAAATAATCCAGTAAATTAAAAAAATACCTCCAAATTGTAATTAAGTACAGTATTCAAGTAAATGTACTTACTGTAGTTACTATCCACCACTGCCCAAAGGGACTCAAAATGACTGAACATATGGAAACGTAATTAATCACACGTGTGTGTACTGTGCCCCATACGTACGCAGTGGTGTAAAGTAACTAAGTACATGTACTCAAGTACTGTACTTAAGTACAATTTTGAGGTATTTTTTACTTAATTTTCAATACTTTTACTACTACTCACTACAGTACATCTCAAAGGCAAAATGTTACTGCGCTACAATTATTTGAAAACGTACTAGTTACTAGTTACTTTGTAAATTTGTATTATTATTACAAAACATGCATTAACCAGTAACCACTTCATCCCTACTTTTGGTACTTTAAGTACATTTTTATACGAATGCTTTTGTACTTTTACTTGAGTAAATGTTGCAGAATTTTACTTAAACAGAGTATTTCTACATTGCAGTATTGATACTTTTATTGATACTGATAGTAAAAAAATGTGAGTAGCCTACTTTTCATAGGAGACAATCTATGGGTGTGTATAAGGCAGTGGTTCTCAAAGTGTGGTCCGGGGACCCCCAGGGGTCCTTGAGGGGGTTCCAGGGGGTCCCCAGCCAAATTCATAGTTAGGAATCAAATTGACCCTCATGTGTCTAACTCTGAGAGTGTTCAAATGGAACCAAATGGACCCGTTGAATTAAGTTAACACTGATGATGATGATACAGTGTAGATTAGGACCCCCAAGAAATGTAAATGGTTGAGTCCCTGGCATATCTTTTCAAATGGGGGTCCGTGGGCTATGTGTCAATTTGGGAGTCTATGTATTGTAGTGTCAGGATCTGTGTCCTTGTATCATATTTTGTAGTATCGTTCCTATTGTTTCCTGTTCTCCTTGTATTTTTATTGTGTATTTATGTTCCTAGTGTTCCTGTCTGCCCTAGTTACTGTTACCCAACTTGTCTCACCAGTATGTCCTTGCAATTGTTGTTCACCTGTGTCTTGTTCTGTTTCAGCCTATCATGTGTTAATTGTCCTTGGTTCTCACCTGTGTCTTGTTAGTCCTGTGTCTACTTAAGCCTGTGTTTGTCAATGTTCTCTTGTCAGATTATAAATGTTTTCATTATGTTCTGTTCCTGTCTTGTGTGCTAAATCAGAATTAATAATTTGCCTTAGACCTCCCTGCATGCATTGTTCTGCTTCTGGGTCCTCACCTGCCTTGCACCGTGACATGTAGCCTATCTACATAATGTCTATAACAACTCTGCTCAATCTAGGCATTATCATTTTCTTTTGTAAGTGCAGTTCTACCCTTATGGCAGTAATTATTACACAATTTAATAAAAACAAAATGTAAAAATACTAATATATAAAAATACTAAATATACTAAATACTAAATATTCAAAATATTGTATGAGCAATCTAAAGGGTGTGCTCATCCCTCTGTGCAATGTAGAGTTTGTTGAGTGTCAATATCTCACCTGGTTTAGAAGTAATTGAAAATGCAAATTGCAAATAAAGTTGAGTAGGCCTACTTTGTTGATGGCTCTGTGGTTTAATATCTGTCAACTATCCAATATAAAACTAACTTTAACGTTGTCAACTACTGCAGGGGGACACCCTCGCTTGCATGGAAGGCTCTGAGTGGCATGGCCAGTGTGTGGAAGGGGGGGAGAGAGAAGCTCAGCTTCTTCTCAGTCCTGTAGAGTCTGTTCTCCTATAAGCTGTGGATGCTGGACCCTGAAGCCTGCCCTACAGAAGTCCCTGGCCACTGTGCTACACCAGAATGCAATGTGCAATACTACTGTAAATATCAACCAGGATGAACATGTTACCACCAAGCATCTGTATGGGGGGCTGCCAAGGATGAGTAAGAAGATGGCAGCCAGGAGAATGAGGCTGGTCGGTGCCACTGACACCAGCAGGGGAGGAAAGTACTGGCAAGCTAGCCAGATGTATGGAGGATGGAGATGACTGGAGACGTCGTTGGGGGCCCATCTGGGGATGAACTAGAGAGAGGGGGGCTTTATCTTTCTATCCACGAGTTAAGTTTGACCCTGGCCATCATTTACACAACTGATGAAGTCAAGTATAGAAGACAGCTCAAGGTAGGAACTTTTTTTTTTGTCTTTGCTGCTGCTTGTATGCTGTGTGTATGCTGATGTGATTCAAGCTGTTGTACTATTGCTGTCATTTATTGTACTGCTGTTTAGTGACTATTTCTGGCTCTGGAATTTGAATGCTACACTATCTACAGTTTGTATGTTGTGTTGTGTCTGCCGTTGAAGGTAGTGAGTTGTAACAGGGAACAGTATGTGTATGCCAAATGTTCATTTGGAATTGAGGACTGTTGTGGATCTACAGTTATATGTGTGTTGTGTTGTGGCTGCTGCTGAAGGTTGGTAGTTGTGACAGGGTGACTGTATTATTGGTTCATGACTGGCTTGGTGGTAACACCTACAGTATGTAGGCCTATTCCTCATGGCCATTATTCGATATTAGAAAGCATACAACATTTAAAGCACCCATGACAGGCACATAGATTACATAAAGCGTAATGTCTTTTCAGAGGAATTCATAGTACTTCATACATACCACCACGCATGTGATTCCCCCAGGTATAATACTGTGGTGCCACGGGACAAGAAAACCCATCTGGATTGTGTTTAGGTGGACGAGGAAGTGTCCTTTCTAGATTTATTGAACTGTACCTATGAACGAGAGAAACAAAAGTAAGTGTGAGTGTTTAGATGTGATATAGTCATACATGTGTTGAACTTGTACCCATGGTTTAACACTGTATTCACCTCTTGTATTCCAGATTCCGTTGGTTCTTTGTCAAAGTCCAGTCCTTGTTCGCATAATTAAGCTGTCAAATTTAAACATGGGGAATTTCAGTTAACATATCAAATACAAGTACAATCTTATTCGTGCTTGCTGGCCTTGATGGTGCCCCCACATGCAAGAATAAAGATATGCAAATTCAGCCAAGCCTATTTTTACAGCATGCCTCTTTTCCTAGGATAACCAAACTATGTAGGTTGGATGTGAACAATCTAAGAAGTATCCTAGTAATTCTGTCCTGGGAAAAACATCTATTTCAGAAAAGCGGAGAATTAGCTTATTGTTGCCATAAATTATATAGGCTTATATATATATGTGTGTGTGTGTGTGTGTGTGTGTGTGTGTGTGTGTGTGTGTGTGTGTGTGTGTGTGTGTGTGTGTGTGTGTGTGTGTGTGTGTGTGTGTGTGTGTGTGTGTGTGTGTGTGTGTGTGTGTGTGTGTGTGTGTGTGTGTGTGTGTGTGTGTGCGCGCGCGCGTGCGCGTATACACACACACACACACACACACACACACACACACACACACACACACATATATATATATATATATATATATATATATATATATATATATATATATATATATATATATATATATATATATATATATATATATATATATATGTGTGTGTGTGTGTGTATCTCCACCTAATGTTTCATTTTTGTCCCTTAATTACCTCATTTGGAGTTGTGGGCCTGGCTCTGTTGTTGACTATCTCGTTGCGGTCTAGTGTGCTCCATCCAGATGTCAAATAGTCTGTGCTCTTTGCATTATTCTGTGGAACGGCCATTATTGGGCTGCATGGCTTGAGGAACATGAAATCACTTTTGGATGATTCCGGCGTCAGACACATCTTATAACAGTACACCTGGGATATAGTGCCATTGCCATTTGCTTCAGCACAACCCGAAGTGCCAGCGGGTAATTGCACACTTAGGTTAGACTTTTTGAACATATCAGCCGTAGATGTCTCTGACCGTGAGCGGCAACAACAGCCACAGACGGAGAAATTGTATTCCCTGATTGAATGTCTGCCCCTGAAACTCTTTATTGCAAGCAGGACAATAATAGCCACTAGAAACGTGAATGAGATTGTGCCCAGGGACACTATTAAGTACAGAGTGAAGTTGGAGCTGTAATGTGGGCTCAGTGCGAGGTCGCCGAAATCAGGCTGCAATTCTGGCGCGCTGTCAACAACTGACAGGATGATGGAAACCGTGGCCGAGAGGGGTGGCTGACCGTTGTCCTTGACCAGAATGACCAGTCTTTGCCTGGTGGGGTCTCTTTCCGCCAATCGGCGGATTGTCCTGATTTCGCCCGTGTATAGCGCGATGCTGAACAATGTGGGGTCTGTTGCCTGGAGCATCTGGTAAAACAGACGCGAGTTTTGACCAGCATCTGCGTCCATGGCTGTGATTTTGGCAACGAGGTAACCAGCATCTACCGACCTAGGGACCACTTCGCTGGGCGCCGTGCCGTTTTGTGTCACCGGTGATACAATAACTGGCGCGTTGTCGTTTTGGTCCAAAATAAAGATAATGACTGTCACGTTGTTATTCAGGGGCGGAAAGCCTGCGTCTTGAACCTGAACTTTGATTTGAAAGTTTCTCAGCTGCTCGTGGTCGAATGATCTCAGTGCGTAAATGTTCCCGTTATCTGAGTTAATGGACACGTAGGTCGATACGGGCATTCCTCGGATGCTGCCGTCTAGAATGGAATAAGACAGATACGCATTTTGACCCGAATCGGGGTCCAGTGCCGTCACCGAGCAAATGGAGGCGCCGGGCGCGTTGTTCTCTGTCAAATAAACAGTGTAGGAGGGCTGTTTAAACTGAGGCGCGTTGTCGTTCACATCAGACACTTGGACTAAAATAGTTTTCCGAGTGAACAGGGGCGGGGAGCCCATGTCTCTGGCTGTGATGGTGATGTTGTACACAGCCACGTCCTCCCTGTCCAGAAAATCTGAAGTTACCAATGTGTAGTAGTTCTTGAAAGAGGAGTGGAGCTGAAAGGGCACATGATGTGGAATTTCACAGTCCACGTTGCCATTCTCCCCGGAATCCCGGTCCATGACGCTGATGACGGCTATCACGGTGCCCGGGGCCGCGTCCTCTTGGACAGGTGTGGACACCGATGTCAAGATGACATCTGGAAGGTTGTCGTTGCTGTCAAGCACATTCACCAACACTTTACAGTGGACCGCCACTGCAGAAGGCCCTTTATCTTTCGCTTGGACATAGATCTCATGCATCCTGGCCTTCTCATAATCGATCAGCCCTTTAACTTTGATTTCTCCCGTGCGAGAGTCGACGCTGAAAAGCTCGCGCACTTTCAAGGGCGCGTGGCCACTGAATGAGTAGGTTATGTCAGCGTTGGGGCCCTCGTCCATATCAGACGCGTTGAGTTTAATCACAACCGTGCCTTTGGGCGCATTTTCGACCAGCCGGACCCTGTAGAACGACTGATCGAACACCGGCGCGTTGTCGTTCGCGTCCAGCACCGTTATGTCGATTTGCGCAGTCCCCGACCTCTCCGGCGCGCCTCCGTCCACGGCCGTGAGGACCATCTGATGTGCGCTCTGCTGTTCCCTGTCCAGTGGACTCTCCAGGACCAGCTCTGCGAATTTACTTCCATCACTGCGCGTCTGTATGTCCAACACGAAATGCTCGTTTACGCTCAGCAAGTAGGAGCGGAGCGCGTTGGTTCCAATGTCCAGGTCCTGCGCGCTCTCCAGAGGGAAACGAGAGCCCGGCACGGCGGACTCGGATATATCCAGGTTGAATTCGGTCCACGGGAAACTGGGAGAGTTGTCGTTCACGTCTAAAATCTCCATCTCCACTCTGTACAGTTCTAAAGGGGTTTCGATCACCACTTGCAAATGGAAAGAACAGGACAAACTCTGTTCACACAGTTCTTCACGGTCGATTCTCTCGTTGACAAATAAAATGCCATTTTCTAAATTAACCTCCACGTATTGCTTTTTTGTGCCCGAAACGATTCTGAATCTGCGCGCTGAGAGCCTGTTCACATCCAAACCCAGATCCTCGGCGATATTCCCAACAAAAGCCCCGTGTTCCAGTTCCTCGGGGATTGAATAGCGGATTTGTGCACAAACTATGTCCAAGAAACATGAAATAAACACCAGCCAGATGACCTGCCATTTTCCCGTCCGTTTACTTTTCGCACCTCGTAGATCCATTTAAGCACCAGTTCCACAATAGTTCAAATCAATAATTCAACTAAGATGTAATCCTTAGGTAAAATCAGCGAACCTGAACTTGGCTATTACAGGATTTTGAGAAAACAATAGTCTTTACAACTTGACATGACTGGGTCTGTAGCCTCACACCGCGTTCAGTGCTCTGGATGTGTCGGTCGGAGGGTGGACAGGAGTTAAGGCTACTCCTCTGATTAGCGGTGTGGGCAGCGTGCGCGCGCGCGCTTGTTATTGGCCCTACACTGTTCCTATAGGGAGAAAACCACATCTGCTCCAATTCCAATTTGAACACAATGCACCATAATCTGTCATTGCCTACTAGCCCGATCAAATTCATGCCACAGCCTCTGGGCTTAAAGACATAAAAGAAAAGCTCTTAATTCCCACACTTGAGCTTTTTTTCTTTTACAGATACAATAATAGGCCAACACAATAGCCTACAAAGGAAGTTGACACACATTTCAAAGTTAACTAAAAAAACTGAATGGGGGGGGGGGGGGGGGCGGTGAGTTAGTTAAAATGTGAAATATACTTTCAGAATGTTGGTCCCTTTATCTTGTCACTTGATCTCCACAGCCAACCAGGGGGCAGGATTGACAGGTTGTCCTGGTGAATGTTGACAATGTCCCTCATTTCTGAAGGACCTCCTTTGATAGTTCATGGAGTTAGTCCAGAGACATGGAACAGAAGATGGATTTGTATTAATGAATTAAAGGAAACTTTGATGTATACACAATAGCTTGAGATAAATAGCAGCTTTGAATGAATATTAATGCAAACGATCAAATTCCCTTTTCCTAGGACGAATTCAGCAAAACTAACAAAGTAGCCTAAACTTTAAGTTGTTAAAGAATAAGTGCACCTGGTAGGCTTTTAGATGTTCAACTCTGTCAGAATATAAGTAGGCCTAGAGACTAAGACTATACTGAAATATTTTATTCCAATTAATGTAAATGTTTCTCAGAATAAAGGAAAAGCTCAAAACCATGTGTCATATGGGATACACAATGCAAGACTGACAGGCTGAAGGTTGGCCTAGCCACCAACTCAATTTCCCGCTATTGAAGAGAAATAAAATTGAGAAATAAAATTGCCAATCATGGAAGGTAGCCTAATGACCAGAAAATATAATTTATATGTAAAATACCTAGCCTACATCATTTTACTAACACGTTTAATGTCTAAAAATAAAACCTAGAATGGAGATACAAATAGAGTGGGTTTTGTCTCATTGTCCACCTCTGAAGCACGACTCACTCGTCTGCTCTTAAAGAGAGAGAGAGAGAGAGAAAAAAGAAGAAAACAAAGACCCAGTTTTTCTTGTTTAAAGCTGAAAACACAATCTGTCTGCTGGAATGAAACTGCAGCAGATGGCTTTCTGTGGGCTCATGCTCTTTTTAATTAATGGAATGGAGATTAGAGGGCATTTTCCGGGGATCATTAGCGAACAGAGGAATTAAGACATTTTGTGAGAAATAATCCCAAGGCTATCCACGGGCAACACATGTGGTTATATTGACCTGCTTTTCACAGTCTAAGTGCATTTTAGCGTCACTTACCCAAAGCGCAGACTAAGTGGCCGGGATAAGGGGACAAACACCACATTTACGGATCAAAAATATAAAAGAGATTATCTTCCCCCCCCCACACACACGTAGGATATCAATCCCATGGTCTTTAACTACTTTAAGGCTTTCAAACAGCAGGATTAATAGGTTGCTATTCTGCTGCTTCTGAGAGTTAATCTTTTTTTTTTTTTACAAATATCAGTCTTTTTAATGTTGTACCATCAATGCAACTCATTATTATTGTTATTGTTAGTGTTGTTATTATTATTATTATTATTATTATTTATTATTGTCATTACTATTTTATATATATATATATATATGTTTCCTATCATGACAAATTGTACAGTAGGTGTTCTGTGCCACTGCCACCCAGAGTGCAGAGCTTGGCATCAAGCTGGAATTAGTGGACCGCTTCCTTGAATTCAGCACTCAGCAGCGAGTGATGCAGACTAATAGAAAATGGGATCAACATCATGGTAAACATTGTCCTTCTTTTGACATCCATCCATGCTCTTCGCTTTCAATCAACCAAACCAAACCTCTGAGAGCAGAAGAAGTGGGGCAGTGTGCCACAGACATGGGAATGTGAGGAATATGTCGACATTCAGAATAGATTTGGGGAGGCAATGTGTAAGTGGCGTAGGTGTGTGTGTGTGTGTGTGTGTGTGTGTGTGTGTGTGTGTGTGTGTGTGTGTGTGTGTGTGTGTGTGTGTGTGTGTGTGTGTGTGTGTGTGTGTGTGTGTGTGTGTGTGTGTGTGTGTGTGTGTGTGTGTGTGCGCGCGCGCGCACGTGCGTGCGTGTGTGCGCAGGGGGTGGTATGTGGGGGGAGGTTCGGGGGGTTTTCTTGCTGCCTTTGGGCACAATTAGAGAAAAATGTTGGAATTTGATTAAAATACCCAACAACAGAACAGATGCAATTATTGTGAATATTATGCATCTCTGAAAAGACTGCTGCTGCTAGGTAATGATACATACTGTATTACTATTGACATAATAGACATCAAGAGAATCAAGAGAATATGCTTGGTATTTGCCTACTGAAATATAATATGTGCTCAATAGAGCATAGACCTCTGCCAAGGAGGCAGCATGTTTATGTTTGTTTTTTACAATAAAACAATATTTAATCATGGCATAAAATACTATTGTATATTTGAGTATTGTATTTATTAATATACTATTGTAAAGTGTAGATTTGCATAATCATTATTTGAAAAACTGGCCAATCTGTGTAAAAGGTTAATCAGCTCTTCCTTAGCCCATGACAAACCTTTCCACAAAGTTTCCAGCAAATCAGATAAAGAAACAAACAGAATGGGATGAAAACATAAACCCATCCAACTTAGTCCAACTCTGTTGGTGGAGGTAAAAACTGCAGAATACATTATAGAGTTATCTTAGGCACAAGAGAGAAAAGCTATTGGAGGTTAAACATGAAGAAATCCAGAAGACAGGCCAGCAACTTACAGTCCCACCAGAGCAGGTCAGCACCTGCCAAAGAGCTGACACCCGCTATTGTAGTCCAGTACTCAGCAGTCTGCTTATTTTGCAGAGGTCATGTCCTGGCGGGACACAGTAATTGAATGGAAGAGGTTTAGATACACTGAACTTATCAGCTGTGGCGGAGCAGCAAGGCTGAAAATCCAGTTTACACCCTGCCATATACTGTATCCATATGTAGTCTAATCTAGGAGTTACTGATTCCTGGTCAATGCATGTGTTAGGTCACAAAGAAAAATAAAACTTTTATTATTATTATTATTATTATTACCCTTATTATTATTATTATTATTATTATTATTATTATTATTATTATTATTTAAAATAAATATCTATAACTATATCTAATAACTATTCTAGTTATTATGAGGCCTAACATATCTCATATATTTGGTTATCTCTAAGCTATTTCCCAACACATTATAATGTTTCTAATTCATAGCCGACAATGTGGCTGTAGTGTTGCACCCCAAAAGTATCAAGGCTCTACTAAATGTACATTTAAGAGGCTTAGTTTTAAGCATCAAAGTACATTTGGGGGAAGAAAAGAAATGTGGCATCCTGCTAAATGGTCTCTGTCCTTGGTGCTGGAACTCCTCCTCCTTAGCCAGTGGAGAAACACTACTGAGAATGGTCTCTGTCCTTGCTGCTAAAGCCCCTCCTTAGCAATCTGGACTCAGGACACCATTGAATGGTCGCTGTCGATGGTGCTGGAGCCCCGCTTTAACCAGTGGGCACACTACTGAAAGGTCTCTGTCCTTGGTGCTGAAGCCCCTCCTTAACCAGTGGGCACACTACTGAATGGTCACTGTCCTTGGTGCTGGAGCCAGTCCTTAGCAGTCGGAACACTACTGAATGGTCTCTGTCTGTCTGTGGTGCAGGAGCCCTTCCACTTAAACCCTTTTGTCTTAGCGAAACGGACCTGAGTTGCAACTATACTTGAATCACTTTTTTTCCGTCTGCACCAAATCTCTTTGCCAAAAAATAGCGTTGTGAGCTTGTAGATCTGCTATTTTGAGGCAAAGGTTCTCCCCAGAATAGGGAAGCTGGGGTTCAAGTGGTTAACCAGTGGGGACACTGCTGAATGGTCACTGTCCTTGTTGCTGGAACCCCTCCTTAGCCAATGGGGACACTACTGGCACTCTGTAGTCTGCAAGCACAGCAAGAAGGTTGACAACAATCAGCAAATTTTGAAGTTGATTGATTGCATTTCATTTTCTGGTGGTTTTGAACTTGTTCTGAAGGTGCAGTATGAAACATAAATATTTCATAATCCTTAAGGGTTAAGGGTTCATTGCGCCTCTTTTTACTCTGCCCATGTGGAATAAGCATTGATGTCACTATCCACTAAGTTTAGAGCAGAAATGTTTTTGCATGAACCCCTCATAATTGAATTCATAAACCTCACTGCTGTCAAACTACAAAGGGCTATACCATTGAATGAGTGCCTTTCTTAGCACACAGTTTGGGAATTATGTTCATTTAAATAGCTTATAAATGTGGAATACTGTGAGCAGCATAAGGTAGATCATATTGAATGATGGCCTGCTTTTCGGTGTCCTCTGTATTTCGTTGGGGAAGCACTTATGGATCAATGCCATGGCTTTTAGTCCTACAGCATGGGTCTATTGGGGTCCATTTTATTATTTTCAATTAATGTTATTTCACTCTATAGCCTCCACAGGTTTTTATTAGAATTATTTGCCAGTACATTTGAATTTAAGGAACTAACCTGTTTTGTTGTCTCCGCCAGGCCGAAAGGCATGGCGAGAGAGTAAGTTTTGCACCCCGTCCGTCCGTCCGTCCGTGTGTGTGTCCGTGTGTGTGTCCGTCCGTCTGTGAGCAGCTAATCTCCGACACTGTTGGCTTGATCGCAGCGAAACTGTGCACACACACTCCCTGGATGCCAATTCAGAACCTGAATATTTATCCAAATTTCACGCAAATCGGTACACATGATCTCTATATTCATGTGATCAAGACGGATCTGTTCGATTTTTCATATTCCATCCTGATTGGCTAAGATTGACATCTAAAGTTTGCAGGAGTGGCCCGTTTTGAACAAAATGCCACAAATCATGAACGCAGCGTCTGATTGCGGTGAAACTTTGCACGCACATTCGCACTACGTTGAGGAACATTGCCCTATAATAGCGCCACCAGGAGGCCAATTTTTAGAAAACGATTTTCTTTATATTACTCCTACAAATGTTGTCCAAACATCACGCACATCGGTACATATTATCTCTTTAGTCAAGTGATCAAGACGCATCTGTCTGATTTTTCACATTCCAGCCTGATTGGCGAATTCCGAACTTGCTGGCCTACACTAACCTACCTGAACTGGGAGGAGCACTTTTTTCTAGTTAAATCTATTTTATGTCTATACAAAATGTATCCATTAATTATTTGTTTTGAACTTGATTGGTCAGCCCATAGTCATATTTATTGGATCTGTTTCCCTATATTTACTTGATGCCTATTAGTGTCTAAGAGCCTGTATCTGTCAGGTCATTAGGCCTTAGTGCACATTGACACTGCTGTGGTTTACTGCACTGTAAACCATTATGCTGAAGTGCTGTCAGCATTTAGAGTTTTGTCTTTTCCCGTTATTTTAATGCATTGATGCCTTACTGTACAACAGAATAGGTATGAGAGATTCTTTTAGATTGGATATCAAAATGGATGTGGCAAAGAAATGTTAAGTTAACCTTTGCATAAATGTATTTCTGTCTTTGCATCTCTGAACAACAGTGACCAATGACATATATTTCTAGTATTGGATTTTGATTACCCTATTAACAAATGGGCAGCTATTTCTATCTGGTGTACATCTCAGTGATGTTAGTATTTATATGTATGTTCAGTCTTGAGACATTGTAGTGTCCTCTGATCTATTACCTATCAATCATCCTGAACCAGAAAAAACACTTTCTGAGGTTTTCATAATAACCTGCAGTAGCACAACCATGCACATGCTTGATATTAGATTCAGTAACACCTTCACTGCCAGATTAGTACCAGTAAATTACAGTAGAACAAAAATTGAGAGAATTGATGGATAGAGCCGTACACCCACATGATGTCTTAACATCATGTGGGTGTACTTAACATGAAGGCAGCACAGTGGGTAATCTGTTCTGACTAGTAGATAGTGATAGACTATATAGCAAGGTCATTCAATCATTAGGCCTATTTTTTCTCATTTCATTTAATACGAAGATTGAAATAAAACAACTGTGTGACACTTTCCTACATATCCCAATTATTAACTTACAATAGCTTACAATATAATAAGAATTGGACTGATATCAGTAATGAGTGATCGCTTTACATTGCATTATATAATAATTTTACAGAGAGGGAAAAAAATCCCCTCTGTTGTAGTCCTGCTGAGTTTTACTGACCCAACACAATGAAACGGAGAGACCGTCTGATAGGTGACTCACACACCTAAAGTTTGTGAAGTTAAGTGCTATCTAGTTCAGTACATAGCTGGAAGGGAGTGTTTTGTTCTACTGATACTACCTTTTCACACATTACCATTCACACACCTCAATCATAAGCCGAATACACCTGATAATCATATTAGATTAAACACACAAGAAGTTTGCCTCATATTTGACATGTCCTATGTGCAGTTGGTACATAGATGCAGTATGGGTATTGTGGCTTGTCGGGCGAAAGCCTTAAACTTAACATAGCACCATGCAATTACAAGACAACTCTCAAAATGTAATTGGCCTGCTTTGCAGCAGAGAATCAGAAACCACATTGTGTTGATTAGTTAGATTAGTTAGTTAGAGAGTGAAGGATCCTTGGATTAAGATTCCTCTGTTGTTGACACCTCAAACCTCTCAAATTGCACATAAATTGTTTAAAATAAATGTTCAAACAAGGCGATAAGCAGCAGCTTGCAGGCGCTCTTGTGTGGTCTTCTGCAGTGAGAAAGCACAGCTCTGCAACCCACCTTCTTTGTGCCATTTTTATTGGCTTGGCAGGTACAACATGAGGATATAAATATGGTTTCCGCTCAAGTGCCGTGCGCCCTTGGCTGTTGCTAGGTACAGCCTTCAAGTCTTCAAGTCATTGATCAGATTGACTCATTGGCCCACTCACATTAAATTAGGCATTGTCGATGCACACACCTGATTGTTAAAGGTAGGGTTACAATAAGTGTTAAATATCTCAATATTGTGAAAGTAATCATTGCTACAGAGTGTTTGCTCTCTATCAGCGGTCTCCCAATCTCTCCAGCTCTTTAGTAAACAGAAAATGAATTTTCAGGTCAGGATACCAATTTTATCCAATCAGGAGAGAGAACTCATCCAGGATACAGCATAAACAAGTGAAATTGGAAGAGATTACACAAATAAATTGGAAGACAAAATTAGAACTGGAACAATTTAACATATAATGATGATAACGTCCTGATTGACTGAAATTGGCAACCCACCTGAAAATGTTATTTTTTTCTGTTTATTAAAGAGCTGGAGAGATGGGTAGGTCCATGTTACTGAACAAACAACCTATAGCAATGAGTATTATCATATTACAGAGCATTACACTTTTCACAAAACACTTTTTGTTTCAACCAAAATGATTTACCTTTTAAAATAAGTTTGAGTTAACATTTTACACTTACAGTGCTACGTTAACATGTTTCCACTGTGATGTTGTCCTTGTGGGACAGCTTAGCCTAGTATATTTTATTAAACATTGACTAGCTGCACTCCTATAAGTTTGCCTGCTGGTTGACACTGGAGGAGCTTCAAAGAGACATCTATAAAATTCTGGTTATACAGTAGGTGAAATCATAACAACGCAGTGGACTGCAACATGTTCACTGAAGCAAGAATTCATTTTGTTCCAAGGCGCTAGTGAGCATTCCATGTTTTTCTTCGACTAAGAAAAATCACGTCAAATAAAATGCAGTCACTCGCAACACAATACATCGACATAATGTGTGGTGCAACTACTACAGGTAAATTGTTTGTGTAACCCACATTTAAGGAATAAATCCCCACTGACAGTAAAGCTGTGTGCTGTCTCCCTCATGTTGGCTGCTATAATCTGAAAGCAACAGGATCAGGAACATGTTTGCGTATCAGTATTGTATCACACTGTGGCATTAGTTTAGTCATATGTATGGACTTGAAAGAAATGTATATTCAGAGACCATCTCTCTGTAATGAAACCCATATTTTGTATATCAAAGAAAGCAAACCAGAGAGAGTAGATATTTTCTTTTAATTCCTGCCAGAGGTGAAGCCAGTAGTGCTACCATAGGGGCAAAAGGTCTTATGGCCCCTGGCCCCATAGCTCACTAGGTGTCCCAGAAGGGCTGTTTTTGTTCGTACATTTTTCATCATTGAATTGAATGATGATGTACCAACAAAAGAAGACATTATATAAATCTTCCAACACTATAAAACATGGAAACATTGATATATAATTTGATTACATGATACCCTTAAATTAAAGCTTGTGTTCTATCATGTTATGGGAAGCTGCATCTGATTCTTCCACTCACTGTACCGCCATGTCTACTTCAGGCATTGTATGATGGCCGCTGTATATACTTTGTAGTTTAATGTTTACAGTTGGTGAAATTCTCACTAAATACTACAAAGTCGGTAATGGCTTAACTACAAACATACTGCCACTATGGAGACTAAGACAGTCAGGTGGCGGCTGCTCTGTATGCTGCTTTGCTCTCTTGGGTAGCCTATTTGATCCCTGTGTATGGTGCTGGATCACAGGGCGCATGGCCTGTTGCTGTCCATTCGACATTCCCCCAAATCTATTATCACGACCAGTGGGGGAAAGCAATTAAGTATGTTTACTCAAGCACTGCACTTATACAATTTTGATGTATTTTTACTTAAGCGGAGTATTTCCACGCGTGAGGCCTTGTCTGTTTGGAGGCAGTCCAAATAAAAAAGAAATTTCACAAAATCATCACTTGCCTTTTTGGGTCATTACATTTTCAAAAATAGTCAGAAATAGCTACAATAGCAGATCGACAAGCTCACAACGCGTCGCGATGTGACACAGGTTTAAGTGTGTTAGTGTGTGTGTGCGTTTGTGCATGTGTGGGGTCTCAGCTTATGTCAAAAGTAAGAAGGGGGGCCGCTCCAAGGAGAAAAAAAGACTGGGAACCACTGTTCTGAGGGGCTCTAAGGATACAATTTAGGTTGATTGCTTGGCCATCCAACACTTTGGTCACAAACAATATTTCTCTTACATTACTGTCCGGATAGCCATGGGCTATGCAGGGTGCCTTCATGCTCCCCAGAGGATGGCCCCTACTGATTTTGGTGAACCCATGGCCTTTCCTGTAGTGCCACCATTAGGCCAAAATTGTACTCCCAAACAAGACATCTAGAACATCACTGCCCGGATTGCCACGGAATAAGGTACGCACCTTCATGCTGACCCTATATTGATTTTGATGACCCCGTGGCCTTTCCTGTATCTACCTCCCATAGGCCAACATTTCTGCACACAACATTATCTCCAAATTTAATTGGTGGATTGCCATGACATATCCTGAGCACAGTCATGCTCCCTGGACGATGAATCCTACAGATTTTGGTGACCCTGTGCCTTTTACTCTTGCACCACCCTTACTGTAAGTCAAAGTGCACTTTGAAGCTTTTTCCAATTATTGTGACACTTTATTTTACTCAAAAGCTTTTGCTGTTGTTTGTGTTATCCTCAACCACGGATTAAGGCCCAGGCTGATCGGACTGCCTTATGCTCTTCATGGTGCTGATCCTCAGTGACTGCAGGTTCATTTCCGACCATCCATAGTATCATTATATCCCTTTGCTGCTTCAATGGTAACTTTAAATGTGCTGAATATTAATGATGATCCTATTTTTGCCCAACCTGGTCAACAAAGTTCTTTTTAAATGTAGTGGGGTAATTTGACTGTCATTTGACAAAAAATGTTCAGTGTGGCCTCTTGTGTGTATAATCACTGTAAACAGCATACATCCCGTACAGAGTTATGCAGAGATAAACAGCAGTGTGTGTGTGTGTGTGTGAGTGAGTGCGTGTGTGCTTGTGTGTTAAGATATTGATATATAACACATTATCACTTAAAGACAGAGGGACATTTTTTTTGTCAAAGGATTCACCAATACTCTTTCAGAACACCCGATGTAGTTAAAATGTGCGAGGATGTCTTGCCTGTGTATTGTGTATCACAGGCTAAGCTGCTGCAAGGTTCTCTGATGAATGGGTGAATAGGAACAGACTGGACTCCTGATGTATTAGGACCATGTACATCCTCTCATATTTATAGCTCTACAAGATCTACAAGCTCACAACCTGTCACATTGTGACACGCTGTGAGCTTGTAGATCAGCTATGTTAGGCGAAGGGATTTGGTGGACCAAAGGAGCGGAAGAAGTATTGAGCCCTGGGGGACCCTGATCAATGAAGTATATAGGGTTTACGTGGTTTATATTTAATCATGTCACTCAAAGAAAACAATCATGTTGTGCCCTATGTGTGTACGACCCCAGAAGAGAATGTGTCACTTTTTCTTGCTAATCTCCACAAATTAAAAAATCTGTCAGCTGCTCATTTAAACCAGCAGTGGTGTTGAAGCAGCTTTTATTTAAAGGAGTAGTTCACCCAAAAAATGACTTATTTTCTATCAATTGCACTCCCCATGAAGCCTTGAATCCATGGATTTATTTTTGTTTTTGTGGCATTCCTAAACCAATAATTTGATTCCCGTCTCCTACCGGCTAATGTATCCGGTAGGAGACACAAAGTAGATTATTTGTGTCTCCTACCGGATACACACCCGGTCATCAAATTATTGGCTTAGGAATGCCACAAAAACAAAAATAAATCCATGAATTCAAGGCTTCATGGGGTGTGCAATTGATAGAAAATATGTCATTTTTTGGGTGAACTCCTCCTTTAAGAGAATGTTTAAAAATATTGCAATTTCCATTTGACAAAGGAGAGAAGGGAGAGCAGTGCTTTGGTGAGACTACAAGTGGGTGGTTCTTTTGGGGTAACACTTTACTTAAAAGTCGGGTCTATAATGCATTATAATCACATTTATAATGCGCTTATAAAGTATTATAACACTCATTATAAATGTTTATAATCATGTATGACAACTTGTAATGTGAGTTCCCAGAAATTCTCGCATAAAAGACAACTTATAACAACTAGAGGTTTGGGTCGCTTCGCGGCCCTCACATCGAGATGTTTTTTCCCCTTGAGTGGTCCTCCTCTCCTCTCCTCCCCTCCTCTCCTCCCCTCTCTTCCCCCCTCCCCTCCCCTCTCCTCTCCTCTCCTCACCCCTCCCCTCTCCTCTCCTCCCCTCTCCTCCCCCTTCTCTCCTCTCCCTCTCTCCTCCCCTCTCCTCCGCTCCTGATCGGGTCTGATTGGCCTAGAGTAGTAATGTAGTAAGAGATGTAAGAGATGTAGATGTACAATAGCTCTGCACACACGTCATGCGAAGTCCGGCATAAACGTCAAGCTGAGAGTCTGATCACTGATGAAGGTGGGGTAAGAAGCCTAAATAATAGCCAGAGCTCTGATCAATAGTCTGTGGCAAGTTTGGAGGCAAGTGGAGTGATCCTGTGCTGACCAACCCCGGACGTACTTTGGAGGCCTTGTCAATTATAGTAGTAATATATATATATATAAGATAAGATATAAGATGTATAACGTATAAAGTGCTGGTCATAATGCATTATAAGCTCAATGGAACAGCACATTATAACTATTACACATTTATTATGAAGCATTATAAGTGCATTAATATATATTTTTTTCATTCATTCATTAATTATAATATGCATTATAGAACCGATCTTAATATACAATCTTACCAAAAAAACAAATAAATGAATAAATAAATGAAATGACGATATAATACCCAAACGATCACCATTAAGGAGGAATTAGCTACAGTATGTGGCACTCCAACTTTAATGTTGTTGCTGCATTGCAATGCACCATCTTTTGGCCTTGGAGTAAAATCTTATTGCATTCCAATGAAAATGCGTCACAATTCTCAAGTTTTTACAGTGTGGCTACTGGCTATATGCCAACCAAAAGTGTTTTCAAATAGTTTGTTTTATTGTCTCCGCCAGGCCGAAAGGCATGGCGAGAGAGTATGTTTTACCCCCTGTCCGTCCTTCCGTCCGTCCGTCCGTCCGTCCGTCCGTCCGTCCGTGTGTCCGTGTGTCTTGTCCGTGTGTTACCAGCTAATCTCCGGCACCGTTGGCCCGGTTGCTGCGAAACTGTGCACACACACTACCTGGATGCCAATTCAGAACCTCTGCCTCAAATTTTTCACATGGGCCTGTTATAGCGCCAGCTGGAGGCCGATTTGTGCAAAACCCATTTTTTTACATTACTCCTACAGATTTTATCCAAACGTCATGCAAATCGGTACACAGTATCTCTATAGTCATGTGATCAACACGGATCTGTCCGATTTCCCATATTCCATCCTCATCGGCTAAGGTTGCCTTCCAAAATTTGCAGGATTGGTCCGTTTTGAACAAAATGCCTCAAATCATGAACGCAGCTTGTGATTTCCGTGAAATTTCACAAACACATTCCCACTAGGCCGAGAAAGAAATGCCACCTGACATTTTTCACATCAGCCTCATGGTGGCGCTATAAAAGGCTGATTTGTGTTTTTAACTATAACTGCACCGATCTGCGTGAAACTTTGTACGCACACTCCCTAGAGGCCAAGGAAAAACATCCACCCTGCATTTTTCCCATTTGCCTTTTATAGCGCCACCAAGAGGCCGACTTATGTAAAACACATTTTTGGATATTAAGCCTTCACATTTTATCCAAATTTCACACAAATCGGTACACATGATCTCTATAGTCATGTGATCAAGATGGAACTGTTTGATTTTTCATATTTCATCCTGATTGGCTAACATTGACATCTAAAGTTTGCAGAAGTGGCCCGTTTTGAACAAAATGCCACAAATCATGAACGCAGCGTCCGATTGAGGTGACACTTGAAGTTGAAGAACAAATGCCACCCTTTAACATTGCCCTATTATAGTGCCACCAGGAGGCCGATTTTTTCTAAACTTTTCTTTGTTGTATTACTCCTACAAATGTTGTCCAATCATCATGCAAATCTGTACCCATTATCTCTATAGTCAAGTGATCAAGATGGTTCTGTCCGATTTTTCATATTCCATCCTGATTGGCAAATTCCGAACATTGTTGGCCCACAATAACCTACCTGACCTGGCGGAGACCTGTGCTCCGAGGAGCACTTTTTCTAGTTTCTACTGTTTTCTTTCCAAATCTCATTTAGAAGCATCTTGTGGAAAGGTGTTACAAATTGACATTTCACTGCAAAAGCAGCTGTGCGTGATATTGCAGTTCCAATGTTAATGTGAAGTCCATGTCAGCTAAACTAAAGTTTGGAAGGCACAGTAACTCAACACTGCACGCAACACTGCCAAGTAGTCATGTAACGATATATTGTAAATCGATTAAAATCGATTCAAACTGAAACTGGTGACAATTTTAATAAAAAAAATACGCGATGCAAAAAGCAGAGGGCACGTAAAAAAAAGAGAGAAGAAAGTACAGGATCTTTGTAAGAGAATTACAAAAAAATAGTTTTTTTGAAAAGAGTTTTTGAAAAGAGTTCATTAGTTACTGTATTGAAAAGAGGATAAGAGAAAACACAGTATTGTAAAAAGAAAATGCCCTTGACCATTTGTTTAGGGCATTGGTATGGTTTATAAAAATAAAATACTGGATTTGTGTAAGAGAAAAAAAGAAAAAAAAAATCGGTAATTTGTCTGGAAAATTATATTGTTTAAAGAATTGTGAAAATCGTATCGTGAACTTAGTATCGTGATTGGAATCGTATCGTGATTTGTGAGTTGAGTGAATCGTTACATGCCTACTGCCAAGTGTTCTGAGTGGTATAGGCTATATGCGCTTGAAACACATCTCTGCTTATTTCTCTTGGGGGAGGGGAGGTGATCCTCTAGCCTGGCGTGTTGATCTGTCCCTGTCAATCCTTCAGTGATCATTGTTAAATCCCTGGTCCTTGGCAGTGGTTCTCAACCTGTGGGTCGGGACCCCCAGGGGGGTCCCCACGTGATTTTGGGGGGTCCCCAGATGACAGTGAAGTGATTTAAGTAGCTTTAATAAAAATAAAAATAAAGCAAAGAAAATTACCATTACTGCATCAAAAGTAATCAACAAACTATACAAAAAGAAAGAAACTGGTCAAACATTGGCCAATTTGTCAAATATTATAAGAAAATTGTGAAAATAGCCTCTACAAGCTCACAACGCCTCGCGTTGTGAGGCGCAATATTTATCTGTGGTACCGAGTCAAACAAAATTGAATGCCTCAACTCCTACATTCCTAGTGCCATACCAAAGTGCTACTAGGTGCTCCATGTTTACACTGTTCCATTAAAAATTCTTCTCACAAAACAAGTCATAGCAGATAGAATGAAGGTTCAAGCACAGTACTATACAAAGTTTTCCAAAATGGTGGTCTACAGTTTCTTACAAAACGAGTCCCCAGGACTTTTTTGTGTTGTCCTTTTAAGCTATGTCTGACTGTACCTCGTGCTGTTTACATTTCTCTGACTAATAAAGTATTCAATCAATCAATCAATCAATCAATCAATCAATCAATCAATACTGTGTGTGTGTGTGTGTGTATATATATATATATATATATATATATATATATATATATATATATATACACACACACATATATACTGTGTGTCAGGGACGCTGGAAGTAGTTTACAGCAAGGGGGCTGTAGAAGGTGGGCGCGTGCACATTTTTTTCTTTTATTTTTTTTTCTTTACCACACAACGGCATAACAATGAGCTGCAGACAGTGCACAAGCAGGCTGCATAGTTACTAGTAATTTACCATCCAGCACAGCACGTACACACACACACACACACACACACACACACACACACACACACACACACACACACACACACACACACACACACACACACACACACACACACACACACACACATACTACAAAGACAGTGTTCATGTGATTAAAAAACAAACAAACATCTATTTTATTCCCAAAAGTTGAATACATTAGTTTTAATATATATGTGTGTATACAGTATATACTTAAAAATATATATTTATTATTTTTTTTACACAAAAAACAAACTCCCAACTTTTTTTCTCTTCCCCACCACCAGGGGTGCTACAGGTGCTGCACCCTCAGCACCCCACTTCCAGCGTCCCTGCTGTGTAGAGAAAGTGTGAGAGAGAGAGAGAGAGAGAGAGAGAGAGAGAGAGAGAGAGAGAGAGAGAGAGAGAGAGAGAGAGAGAGAGAGAGAGAGAGAGAGAGAGAGAGAGAGAGAGAGAGAGAGAGAGAGAGAGAGAGAGGCCTATCTGTCCTTAGCCTTATTATGCCTCTGATTTTCCAGACCTGCTCCTTAGACCATGCCTGTTCACCAGACCATGGTTCGAATTGTTATCTAGTTTTGACATTTTGCCTGCTGTTTGAATCTGAGCTTACCAGTAAAGAAACTGTTACCTGAAACTTTACAGTATTTGTTTTCATGCTTGTGGGTTCACAGTAAGTATGCTGTATCGCAGTTATGTATAATATATATGCCTCGTTGGCAGTGCTTCGTTTTTGTTTTGCTGTAACTGTCACCGTGGCCAAGTAATGCACATTTCATCTAATTTCATAGCTGAATTGTACACAACAAATGTGTTCCTGAAAACATTTGAGGTGAGAAATAGGCAATGCAGAAAATACAATGCTAATTCATATTTGAGCAGCAGTGGCACTGTATATGATAGTTTAACCAGATCGTAGCGAGGTGGCCGTGTTTGTGGTGGACACTTTTACATTAAGTTGAATTCAACCAAGTCAATGCAAGTTTTCAGATAAGCAGTCTGATTACAGACATGCAAACGTGTCACTTTTCAGCTACAGTCACCTTTTTGAACCCAAATAGGGCAATAGTGTGACACCTGACCCGAAAGAAAACAACATGTTGTCACCTTTTTCACCTCGGGGCTGTTTTCATGCCTGTGATTAAAAACCTCGCCATGTTGTATGCATCATGCACCGCGCGGCTGCATCACATGCTCTTCATAGAAAACGAATTTGATCTGTTGACCTACAGTATATAGCCTACTATACTCTATCAACGCATTTGGTGTGAATCCAGTATTACTGTACAATGGTGTCATGTGCCAATAAAATGTCACAGCAATTATCAACTCACGACACAAGGGCAAATCTACGGATGCACGCAGATTGACATGCTGTCTCCAAAGTATGGAAAAGTATGGATTTCTTTGTCATTTGTTGGTCAAGTATGGAAAAAAGATAGAAAGACTACTGAGACTGAGAAAATTCAGAATAAATCATAATAAATGGGATCATACAAGCAGAGTGTATTTCATGAAATGTGTAGCAGGCAGCCAGCACAGCCAGAATGTTTACCACTGTCAGAGAGCATGGGCCAGAGTAAGGTTGATGTCATCCTATATTAAAATTGGCTTAAGGGAGGGCCGGCCGGCCGGCGGAAGGCCCTCTGACGTCACACTCATATCACCATGACTCAGCCATAACCATATAAGGAGTTCCCAATGCAGCTACGCCCAAATGGAGTGTGTTGTCTAACCTCAATGTGTCGTCATGGCATTAGGCGCAAACAAATCAGTTCCATATATGGGCACAAAAGGGACAAGGACTGAACTGACAGATATAGTAGACATCTCCACATATGGGCCCCAGTCGGATCGGCAGTGCGGGTGGTGTGTGTGTGAGGGCTGTGTATCGAACCTCTAGTAATAAATAAGACAATAATATGGTGTGTGACTTGCCTGGATGTCACAGCCTGCAATACAGCTGTAACAAAGCTGCTGGAGAAATACTCCCTCAGGTATACACTAGTAAGAAACTTCGCATGACTGGATCCACAGGAAATTAAAGATAAGCCAGACAATTCTGAAAAACAACTGAGGCTGTGCCCACAGATCACCTCTGGTGCTGGACAGATCAGAGAGAACAGGTGTGACACAATCCTCAACTAGATCAGGGACTTAACTGTAATCTGCAAAACGAGTGAGGATGCCTCACAGTGGCCCATGGGGGCCCACTCCAAACTGGGCAGCTTCTTCCATGCACATCTGGCCAAAGAGCATCCATTCAGTGATCTGTGGGAAAACACAGAAAAGATTATCCTAATGTCCCATTGCCAGGCTTCTGCGGAAAGAGTGTTAGTACACACTTCACTGTCAAAACATGAAGGAAAAAATCTTGATTGCCCTGCTATAACAGTAGACCACCTGCATCATGTCGGTGGCCTAATGTAGGGATGACCAAAGAACTATTGGCTTAGATCAGCTAACACAGGGAGGTTGTTTTACAGAAACTCAGCCCTAGCACTCCTCTCTCCTTGTCGTGTCTTGAGTTATTTTTCTACTAGAGGTTCGGGCCGCTATGCAGCCCACACATCTACAGTTTGGGCCGCTATGCAGCCCTCACGCCTACAGTACGTTGCACCGCCTATCCAACCAATATGTCTGAGTCATATAGTGTCAGAGGCTTTGTCAGAGTACCCATGTGTCCCGTTTGTGCCTATATATGGAGATCTTTGTATCTGTCTGTCTACCTGTGTCCCTTTTATGACCATATGGAGATACCTGATGTCATTAGTATATGCCCATACCCTATATGGGAATATTGGATCACTATGTAGATGTTTTGTGTGGGATATGATATGTGGTATAGTGCAATGCATAGCTTATACTGCATAATACTGGGTTTATATAGTGTATAATATCATAATGGATCCATATAGATCTATATAATGACACACTTATTGCTGGTTGTGGGATTGTTTAGTTTTAGTTTTATGTAGTTAAATCTGGAACTTGCTTTGTTTGTTTGGCTTATTTACCGTTAATTTATGTTCATTGGGCCCGATTCAATAAGCTGGTCGTAAATATCAGTGTAAATATGGGTGTAAATAAAATATCTAAAGGAGGGTGTATTTTCTCTATGCAAAATCCGACATGCAATTCTCAAAGGGGTGTGTAAATCCCTGATATGTGCGGATCACAGTTGTTCCTCATTTTTCAGAGGCGCGTTCATATGGAAGATTCTTTGCATTGCTCCACGCCCCCATTTAAGACCAAAAAGCTGTTTACACTCAAAATATGGGTGTAAACAGCTTAGTGAATCTGGCCCAATGTCTCCGCCAGGCCGAAAGGCGTGGCCAGAGACTATGTTTTGCACCCTGTCCGTCCGTCTGTCTGTCCGTCCATCCGTGTGTCCATCTGTCTGTGAGCAGCTAATCTCCGGCACCGTTGGCCCGGTCGCTGCAAAACTGTGCCCACACACTCCCTGGATGCCAATTCAGAACCTCTGCCCCAATTTTTTTTACATGGGCCTGTTATAGCGCCACCAGGAGGCTGATTTGTGCAAAACCCATTTTTTGATATTACTCCTACAGATTTGATCCAAACATCACACAAATCAGTACACAGTATCTCTATAGTCATGTGATCAACACGGATCTGTCCGATATTCCATATTCCATCTTTATTGGCTAAGGTTGGCTTCCAAAGTTTGCAGGATTGGTCCATTTTGAACAAAATGCCTCAAATCATGAACGCAGCTTGCAATTTCCGTGAAATTTCACGCGCACATTCCCAATAGGCAGAGGAAGAAATGCCACCCTTTTCACATTGGCCTGTTATAGCACCACCAGCAGGTCTAATTTAGCAAAACACATTTTTGGCACAAAATGCCTCAAATCATGAATGCAGTGTCCGATTGCTGTGAAAGGCCTACCCTTTTCACATTGGCCTATGATTGCGCCACCAGGAGGCCACAATAACGTACCTGACCTGGCGGAGACCTGTGCTCCGAGGAGCACTTTTTCTAGTTGCAACTGCTTTTTGCCAAACGATATGACATGTACGTAGAATAGGCATATAAAAGGTTTTAGCTTCAGCCTATTCCTTTTCGATCACCTTAAACTATCTTACAGTTTGATTATGTTGATGTATGTGATGTTATGGGTACTGGTGATGATCAAAATTAACTAACTATAGGATACTGGTAGGATCGGTGGTTCTGGACAACCGCATATTCAAACGACTCGGCGGTGGGCACTGCACTCCCTCGAGTCCTTGTCGATGCGTGCGCCGAGTTAAAAGTCGATCGGTCCCACATATCTGTGGTTCTGTGGATCTGTGTCTCGGATCTTATGCCTGAGTCATAGTAACGTTTTGTTTGTTTATGGTTATGTCTGAGTCCCTTTTATGCCCGTATATGGAGATCGTCATAGGTATATGCCCATATATGGGCATGCACCCTTTTGTGCCCATATATGAAGCTGACTGATTTGTTTGCGCCTGATGCCATGACGACACATTGAGGTTAAACATCACACTCCATATTTGGGCGTAGCTGCATTAGGAGCTCCTTATATGATTATGGCTGAGTCATAGTGACATGAGCGGGATGACGTGGTCGGCTGGCCGGCCGGTCCTCCCTTAAGCCAATTTTTATATAAGATGAAGATTATGTTGTTATTTGTTCACGTTTTTGCTAGATTAGATCTTTCTTGTTTAACAAATGTTAAGAAAATTGTTGAGATAGCATGTTGTTTGTTTACATGGTATCCTAGTTTCTCTGAAGCACTAAATTGTTCTTTTTTTTAACTTAAACTTACATTATGTGACAGTTCAAACAGAGTCAGGGTGCTGCAGTTATGCATGTTGACTCACTGGAAAGGCTCTGCTACACTAATGGAACAGAGCCTTAAAAGTCCACCCCAATGATTCATGATGCAATCAGTTGCATCTTGCAACCACTTGCAACAGAATCCCTTTTAAAAGTGGACCGTTCACATCCATGTGCTGAACTTTGGGATATAAATAGCAGAATATTTGTTTACTGTTTCCAATTGCACATCAACCAATTATATTATTAAATATAAAAAAGCCTTGCAGGGCTGATCCTGGAGTACTTGGGGGCCCTATCTGTCTGTCTGTCCGTCTGTCTGTCTGTCTGTCTGTCTGTCTGTCTGTCGATCTATAGTACCTTCACTACATTCTGATTTCCCCATTTCTTTTTATGTTATGTGTGACTTCAAATTCAGTTTACGTGTGTCTGGATTACAGGTCACCTACATATCTTCCTTCATATTTAATGATGGCATAATCAACCTTTTCAACTCAAAGCCCAGAAAACTCTGCCTTGTGTAGGTAATAGTAGCTGCAGGTAGGCTAAGCCAGTTATTTCTTTTTTTTATTCTGGCCCATCGTGGCATGTTATGATTACAGATTCTGTGAAGAAGTTCTGAATTATTGCACTTGTTGTTCAATTTGTGTTTGTATCTATACTCTTGTAACAAGGTTTATGCAGCTTTGGATTTATTGCCATGTTATTTCCACTTTTACATAGACATTTTTGGGGTTATACCATGAGTGACATGGTTAGCAGGGTTCAAGTTGTTTCTGTGTTTTTGGAAACCCAGCGTTGTTATAATATCTAAGCTTATAGTCAGGGGATATTAGCAGAACATTTTCCAATCTTGGAATAAATTCCTTACCAAAAAAAATCTTCACCAATGTGTTTGTAAAGGTGTCTAGTAACACATCTCACAAAGACTGAAATGCAGTTTCCCTAGGAGAATTTTTGACAGCTGCTGAAAGTTGGGGTACCCACCATTTCCCTGCATTTCCATGCAGGGGAAAAAAAAAATCAAATTTTTATTCTGTTTTAAGTAGCATGTGAGGGGTCAAACTAGGGTGATTTTATGATTCTGAATCCATTGCAAGCATTTGTTTTGCACCAAAACCACTCCTTGGGCTAAAAACAGCCCAATCTCAATGGGCTTTTTACACAAAAAGTATACCTGGAAAAGGCTATGGCCGTTTTTAGCCCAATGATTGGTTTTGGTGCAAAACAAATGCTTGCAATGGATTCAGAATCATAAAAACACCCTAGGTTGACCCCTCACATGCTACTTAAAACAGAATTAAAATTAGATTTTTTTTCCCTGCATGGAAATGCAGGGATGGTGGGTACCCCAACTTTCAGCAGCTGTCAAAAATTCTCCTAGGGAAACTGCATTTCGGTCTTTGTGAGATGTGTTACTAGACACCTTTACAAACACATTGGTGAAGATTTTTTTTGGTAAGGAATTTATTCCAAGATTGGAAAATGTTCTGCTAATATCCCCTGACTATTAAGAAACACTTAAGCCAATTTTCCAGGTCATTACACACATTATGTATATGCCACTGTGTTTATTTTAACTGTAAAGAGAGAGGTTGCATGTCTTTGTTTTTGTGTGAACATCATTACAAACATTTCCAGGTTCAATGTAGGCAAAGGCCAATCTTAGCATGTAATATGGATATCTTTAAAAGAACTACATGCTTAAATTATGTTTGTAATTATTGCTAGTGTAATAAAATGTAGTAATTACAGAATCCAAAGGTGCTGATGTAGTTATTTTAGCCAGTGTATTGCAAAAAAAGTCAATTCATTTAGCCAGTTCATAATGTTAATTAATAAGTGTTAATTTAACTTCTACAGTGAAAGAATGGACCCGTGAGGTTCCAGTTTTAAATTACCACTTTTTGCTGTGTTGTTTTCTCTTTTATGATAGTGTTTTTCTCCCCCACGTTTTGAATGGGCTGTTATTTCAGATGTGCTGAGTGGGCCATTTCATGTTCAGAGCAATGCAAAAACAAAAGGGGGCAGTTGTGAGCTGCCAAGAATTTTTTGTTGAGTCTCATAGTGATGCCTGATTCATTGGAACATCTGTATTGGTAAATGCTAACTTGACAACCTCAATGACATGGTCAGACTCAATACTTCTCTTGTAATGCCCAGGACAGTTTCCTGCAGAAGCACTGCCCCCCTATTACAACATAATGGATGACCTTGTCAGATCTCTAATGTCGACAATATATTTATTGTGCTCTGTCTGTCTGTCTCTCTCTCTCTCTCTCAACATGAAAGTTTTTTTTTCTTCTTTTTTTTTGCATTTCATATTTGCTGGTATCAGAACAAAACTGGTTCAATTAAGAAACACACACACACACACACACACACACACACACACACACACACACACACACACACACACACACACACACACACACACACCCACACACACACACAGATTATAGTGTGTAATCACAGAGTAAAGCCAAAGAGATGACACAGCTGCACATACAGTATAGAGTTTTATAAAGGGCCTTGAGAATGGTTCAGCATCATAAGTGCTGCACACAACCGTTTAAAAAAGAGGCGAGGAAGGTGAAGAAGTAGTTTATTTATTTTTATTAAATCATCTATCACATCGGAACCGATTATCTGCCCAGATTATCCTATAGTGTGAGGGGATCAAAGATCCAATCTTAGACCTCCGAGTCGGCTCACAGACGACTGGGGCCGCACAGTTAAAGTTGTACAATGCAGATTCACAAATAACGATTTTTAGCAACCTCTGCTGGACACTACCGTCACTGCATACAATTTCCGTAGTCCTCGATTACCCAGAATTCCATTTGTTTTCACCGGAAGCCGGAAGCGTTTCAAAAAGCGATCTTTTAATTGTTTTATACTATCTACGGATCGTTTCTCTTAGCCAGTGGAGCATTAGTTACCATGAGCTGTGCTTTCTTTTTCTGTTCTTTTTCGATCTTCCAATCCTACATTCTCTTAAAATCAGCGTGAGGTTCCTTTTTGTTATTAGTGCGGTAGTTCCTGGCCAAACAGGAAACCGTTGCGGTAGTTCCTGGCCAAAACCAGATGACGTCATTTTCCCGGGAAAGTCCCCCCCGACAGCGTTCAATACAAAATATATAAATAAAAGGCTTCCGGGGTTGAAATTCATGGAGTGGGTGTTGTGAAACTTTTGCCACTCACAAAAGATATACAATTTAACTTTAGTTTTGTTGAAAACGTTACCTAGTATTACTTTAATTATCAAACCCTATCTTGCCCCTTATCCCTACACTTTTTTGCCATTTTTTACTATTTTTAAAAACCTTTTAAAATAGTTCAAATAGCCGATCTACAAGCTCACAGTGTGTCAAGTTAGTTGAACTATTTTAAAATGTTTTTAAAAATAGCAAAATATGGCTAATACGTTTAGGGATAAGGGGTAGGGCGGCACGCAAGATAGGGCCCTTGGTCTTACAGTATGTTGGACAGCTGAGGCTTGTCAATTTGTGGCAAGAACACGACTGTCTATAAAATGTGTCTTCTTAGATATATCACAACCGTTCCTCTGTTACCACAGCAAGTTTAATTGGCTCCATTGTTGACATCTACTTCCGCATGTGATCATATGAGATGAGATCATGTGAGGTGGTTGTTCAGCCAGGCACGATAATCTTAATTAAATCCTGTATGATATGATATGTGTGATGCACCATTATTTAAAATCTTGTAGTGTGTGCATGTTTACGATTATAGGGAGGAGAATCTTATAAGATTATCCTTATGCGAGTGATGCAACCTGATTTCAATATCGATTAGGATTTTAAAACTCCTTTAGTGTGAGTCCATGCAGCTTTAGACTGTTTCTTTTGTAGAGTTAAGTGAATTAATCCTAGTCTAATCCACAATAGGACGATGCCATCGTCCGTCATAATGTTGATGTGCCCATCGCAATGTCAAATTTCTGCAGACATCGCCCAACTCTATACTCCATGGGAAGATTCAGTAGACAAGGCATATGAAAGGATTGCGTAAGATGATATACAGTACTGACCTAGTGATTGATGTTGAACAACAAGGATGGAAAGCCAGGTCGTGGCCTGCAGATATAAGTGTTCTGGATTTGTAGCAACAACCTATAGGCTTATTGTAGAAGGTAGGGATTTGTGGTCAGTGCTTACCGTACATCAGGATACACATTCAGCTAATGAAGCTACTGAAAACAGAAGCCAGTCTGACTGAAAATAGAGAGACATTTCTCATGACTCGAAGAAAGCTTGATATTGATTGTTTTAGTGCTGTTGTGGATCGTATTCATGTTGTGAAGTAATGTACTCGTTGTTTTTGTTAGTAGTGTGTGTAAGAAACAGACTTTGTTCAGCACTGTTTGTATGAGCTGTTTCCAAAGCCTATAACCAGTGTCTATATCATTTTGCCATGTGCTTCATCACAAAAATAATAATGATAATAATAAGAATGCCTGCAAGCACACTCTCCTCTTATCACTCTGGCTGATATTGCAGCTGCATTGAGAAATGTAATGTTGTATTTTAGATGGGGATCAGTGCTTATAGTGTGCGGAGGACGTTAGTGCTGGCAGACCAGAATGTTGATCCTTCTGGAGGTGGCATAAGCCTTACTGAATGAAAACATCTGTTGCAGTAAAGTCGCTTTTCTTCTAATATCTGAACTAGTTTTTTTTTCTTTTACACAACAGCCCACAGACATACAGTAGTACAAAAGATAGTTATATCACACATCACGTGTTTTGATGACAAACAAAAATGTGTGGGATATGGAGTAAGACAGCCTTTTGTTGGTGGATGGCATCTGTGAGCCAATTGGAATGCACAGATCATGACTGCAAAGGAAAATAAATTCAACCCACACTCCACAAACTCACTAAAAGTACACTGCCCCACAAAGCCAAAGGGCAGTAACTGCATTTTTTGGAGACACTGACATATTTATTTGGCATAAAGGTCAAATCAGCGTTTAGGATATGGGGGATTATACAATCACCTCATGAACAGATGTACAATTAGTGCAATATCACCTCTATACTGATATTTGGCTGCCAGTTTAAAGACTTTTACCAGCTTGATTATTTGCGTAGTCACTGCACTTTGGCTTTGTAGTGGAAGTTTTGGGAGTTTATTTTACTTTGAAAGCAAAAACCCTGCTGTTCCCTGTACATTGATTGATAATCAATCAATCAATCAATCAATCAATCAATCAATCAATCAATCAATCAACCAAAAGAGGACTGACCCTGTAGTAAGGACCAACGAGCTTATTGGTCAGCTGCCATATCTTCCCTAAGGGTTTATACAGCAGTTAACCAATCATTGCAAGCTAAAGGTATCAGCCCTGCGGGTAATATGGCAGCTGGCCAATCAATGCAGCTGTGACAAGCCGGGCTGAACTGGCACCACAAGCTACCTCGCTGCTTAAGGAACTCACCGTGTCAAACATGGATGAAACTCGACCGCCAAACACGTTTACTTCGGATTGTGTACCGAGGAGACACTGGAGTTTATGGGTGTAATGGAACCACAACACGAACGAAAAACAGACAGACATAGAATTTCTGCTAACAACAAGGGAGAGGTCTGTCAAACATTGAATATCCCACCGGCATACCTGGAACAGCTGCCGGCAGCCTACTTCCTCAGTGTCAGTCAACACTTACATAACCATGCTGATAGCCTGTCAAACTCAGTATCCACGCAATCCACACCTTCAGCATAGACCGTCATACCAACACCAACTGGCAATGCATGCTCTTCTTAGTCAACTCCCTGCCCACACTGTTGGGAAATTCCAGCAGGAATACCTTTTAATTCACCAGGGCACTTTTCACAGGGGTATGTCGAATCTTGGAGGTGGTGCAAGTTCTTCTCAAGCCACACAGCAGATTTTGACAGAACGTCAACCCAACTTGGCAGAACTGGGTTCCAGAAACGAGAAGCCATGGAAATACAGTTGTGTGACAGTATTGTACAGTACACGACTGAAGTTAAACAAAATTCATGTTTTAATTATACTGTTCAATAGTTCATGGTTAAATTAATGTTGATTAATTTGAGCAATCACTGTTAAGGACTTTCACAGTTATGAACTGATTTGAACTATGTCCTTGTTTATAGGACAAATGTTATTTAAAATGTTGATCAAATGCTATTTTACATTGATTCATCTTTCATTCAGTAAACATTCAGATCAAATTAAGTGAAGTAAAAACAGCACGTACTGTAATGAATTGATATGAACTATGTACTGTATTAGCATTACTGTCCTCATTGACAGTAATGCTAATATTTGTATTAAGTCCAGTTCACGTGATCAAAACAGTGCTGTAGCACATAATCCGATTGATCAGATCAGCTTTGAACCTCCCTCTCATTGACAAGCTTGTGCTTCAGTCTCTGTAGGTGGGGAGTAGCTGAATAGAGTTATTATCTGATTTGCCAACCGGGAATTGGAGGACGGCTTTGTAGCCTTTCCGGAAGGGGGTGAAACATTGATTTGAAAATTTTGGTGTGCTGCCTTTTTGGGATTTTCTATTAGCATCATGTATTCCAAGTCCAAGTACAAAATGTCTTTTGGGACTCCAACAATAAATCACTTGATTAGTTGAATACACAGGACCACAATGGAAACATTATTTTAGCTTTTCTTTTTAGAATTATTGTACAATTGTAACTGTAGGCTACTGTTAATAAAGTATTCAATACATCAATCAATCAATCCAGGTGGAATGTTGAAGTCGAAAAACTGTGGGACACGGTGAGTGATCGCCGATCTGTTGTCCAAAAATGTTGCCTAGTAGTATACAGTATAGTGTGCAGGTAACTACTGTATGTGTGTTCCCAGGAACAGCAAATTTGGAAATCATACATAGCCAATCGGAATGGAATATGAACAATCTAACTGATACATCTTGATCATGGAGTAGTTGCAAATGCAACTAGAAAAAGTGTTCCTCGGAGCACAGGTCTCCGCCAGGTCAGGTAGGTTATTATGGGCCAGCAATGTTGATGGAATATGAAGAATCAGACAGATCCATCTTGATCACATGACTATAGAGATAATGTGTAGCGATTTGCGTGATGTTTGGACAAAATCTGTAGGCGTCATATATAAGGCGTCCTCCTGGTGGCGCTATAATAGGGCAATGTCAAAAGGGTGGCATTTGTTCCTCAACGTAGTGCGAATGTGCGTTCAAAGTTTCACCGCAATCGGACACTGTGTTCATGATTTGAGGCATTTCGTTCAAAACGGGCCACTCCTGCAAACTTTAGAAGAAAAAAAATAATCTGAAGAAGTAATAAAAACAAATGTTTTACATAAGTTAGCCTCCTGGTGGCGCTATAAAAGGCAGATGTGGGAGTGCACATACAAAAAGTCTTAGCAGATCGGTGCAGATGTAGGTAATCGGCCTGTTATAGCGCCACCATGAGGCTGATTTTAAAATGTTCAAGGGCCTCTGCCTAGTGGTAATGTGCGTGCAAAGGTTCTCGGAAATCGCACACTGCGAAACCAACCAATCTTAGCCAATCAGGATGGAATATGAAAAATCTGAAAGACCCGTTTCGTTTAATGACTATAGAGGTGTAGACTGTGTGATATATTTGAGTTATATTTGGACAAAATCAGTAGAGTAATGTGTTTAGAAAAAATCGACCTCCTGGTGGCACTATGACAGGCGTATCTGAAAAATTCGGGGCAGAGGTTCTGCACTGGCATCCAGGGAGTGTGTGTGCACAGTTTCGCTGTTGGCCCAACGGTGCTGGAGATTAGCTGCTCACAGACAGACAGACGAATAGCAGAAAATGTAATCTGGCACGATTGGCCAAGGAATCCAGGGGGGAAAGAACGCGAGCTGTTATAGCACCACCATGTGGCCGATTTGAACGATTTGGGGTGACAGTTCTTCCTTGGCCTACTGGGAGTATGCCTGTAAAGTTTCAGGGCAATCAGTCTCTGTGTTCATGATTTGTGCATAACAGCCCCCCCCTGCTTCAAATTTTGAAAGCCAATCATTGCCAATAGGAATGGAATCTGAAAAAAATCGTACATTGATACATCTTGATCAAGTGACCACAGAAATAATGTGTACCGAATGTGAATTTTGGACAAAATCTGGAGTAGTAGCAAAAAGTATGTTTTGAAGAAAACGCAAATTGCAGAAAATCTTGCGTATATGGGTATATTCTTGTATGACCTATATGGTTCAAGAGGTATAGGCCAAATTGTAAAGCTGCTTTTTATAGCACCACCATGAGGCTGATTTTGAAAAACCAGCCTCCTGGGAGTGTGCATGCAAAGTCGACCTGTCCAACGGTGCAGATCAGCTGCTCACAGACACATGGAGGACACGGACAGATGGACAGGAGTAAAACCTATAGGCTCCGGTCTGGCGGAGACAACAAATACATAATTATTATAATAATAAAGATAATCATTATTATTATAAATTATTAAATTCAATAAAAGCATACCATTAGATCAAGCGTTTTAGCCATAGCACCACAAATTGAGAGCCTTCAGCTTTCAGTCAAGAAGACCTTGAGACATACCTATCCCGCGCCCCGTTTTTTCCAGACATGGAAAGGGTACGCTGTATGTGCTCAATGTCTGTCACTTGTGTAAACTTTTGGCTGATTTGTACTTCATCATACAACATGCCAACATACATGCCAAAAATAGCCGATCTACAAGCTCTCAATCCGTATGCAACACGTTGCGGGCCTCTAGATCTGCTATTTCCGGTGCGCAGCACCATTGCACGATGGAGCATACATTAGGCATATGGCTGCCAAGTCTTCTTTATGCTCTACTGGCAACATTTCTATCTTCAACTCAGCCAGGCTTGTGGCTGTTTGACAGGGGAGACTGATACTTAAGTTATTGGGTTTAACTATCTGTCTTTCCTGTTTGTGTGCTGCTTTGTTTTGGCTCTAGTGAGAGATCTCATTTCTTACTGGCCTCCTTGTATTGTTCCCACACTGAAATATACACTGTGTCAGCATTAAAGCTACCATCTTGACGCTGTGACCTGCCGCAGAGCACTTTTATTAAGTAGACTAGCAGTAGCTTGATCTAGATACAATTTCAGATTTTTTTGTATTAGTCTTAAATAATTGCAATTAGTTTGTGCCTCTGGGAACAACACCAGTGAATAGCTCCATTATGTGAAGTGAAGTCTGACAGGAATGCAAGGCATAATCATACCTGTAGAGGGCAGCATCTGCCCAATGTTTTTCATCCATGTGCTGAGAATGGATGTGCTCATTATAAAACCTCACCCATCTTGTTTTTTCTTCCTGGTTGAACTGAATACACAGTAAGGACCCAAAGACACCAGTTGCAAGTCTTGGTCAAAGAACTGGTCAAAATGTAACACGTTGTTCATTCTGTGGTGGCTGGCCAACATTCGTAGATAATTCACAGACTTGATTGCTTCATTCAACCAATTATAATGAGGATGAGCCTGTAATGTCAAAACACACAGCAACAGGAGATTAATAATATATGCAGTATGTATAACTGTTCTATGCCTAAGGTAAAGGCTGTTACATTTTAATTAATGAATATTCCGATGCAAATGTATTTGGCCCCAAAGAAACGTTGACAAAATGTGATGTCTCAACGCTCAAACACGTTTTGTTTTTACAGATTGAGATTTTATATAGATATGGAGATTATGTTGTTGTTGCTGGTGGTGGAGTTGCTTTTCTTTCCATGTCACACTAGGTATAGGCTAATAGAAATTCTATTTTCAATACACTAACTAGTAGCCCTGACGCATGCATTAATTCCATAGGTCAAAGTACAGGGCTGCCTACTGCACTACCGCAGCACTGCTGGAGCTGTGTGCCGAGCTCAGGGAAGCTTATGCAGTGACGCCAGATAATGTATATGTAATACCAGTACCACTATCCAGTCACTAGCTCACAGCGAGGATATGACTTCAGGCTGCATCTGTTTAGGTGCCAGGGATCCAAACAGTCGACTTCTTTTTATTGTTCAGCATCTCAACCTCTCTAAGACAACTTGCTCCCGCAAGAGGATTTAAGTTGACGGTTTTCAGCAGGACTTTGATTTAGAAATATATAGCCTAATAAAATGCTAAACTGTTAAACCACTGTCATACAAATGTAATAGGTATTACATGGAAATTATGTCAAAGCTGACACAAGGCTTCAGAATCTGAATCCTTGTCAGGCACAAACGAAAGGCATAGGAATTTGTCTCTTCCTTTATGTTGCCAGGAGAGTTTCCCGAGCTTGTGTGTTCTTTTGCATAATCCTCTGTTTCATATTCATGCATCTATCCATATTTACACCTGGGAGCTGCCCAGCTCAAGTACACCATGTTTACTGCTGACCAATAGCTCTGCTGGAGCAGCTGGGGGCAAGGCAAGCACCTTGCTCAGGTTCACCTCAGCAGTAGTTGAGGTAGAGGAGTTCAGTTTCTCCACCCAGACTATGGAAAGTAATTAGCAGTCACCAGGAGCTATCAAGTCCCCTTCTCTCACCTGTACAGTATCTGGTACTGTGATCTGACTGAAATGTGCAAGCATTTCAGGACCAACGCACAATTACACAAACTTAATAACACATACAGTATGGACAATTAATTTGCATACTGTATGTACATATATAGCCTACAGACTATGTGCAAATTAACACCCTTAAATGAAAAACACATGCATTTCACATTTAATAGGAGACAGACTCACTCTGTGTGTGTGTGTGTGTGTGTGTGTGTGTGTGTGTGTGTGTGTGTGTGTGTGTGTGTGTGTGTGTGTGTGTGTGTGTGTGTGTGTGTGTGTGTGTGTGTGTGTGTGTGTGTGTGTGTGTGTGTGTGTGTGTGTCTGAGACAACTGTAACGTAAAGGCAATTGTAGTGAATTAAAAAAGTTTCATTCCTTTTACATTCCTTTGTCAAATTCACAGTAACAAAACAGCATTGTAACCGTCTTTAGCTGTCAACGACATGCTTAATCTGTGAGCATCTTCATGTATATCATAATAAATATAGTGAATACAAATGAGGAAGAAAACAATTATAGTAAGTGCAGTCAACACAGGGGAGACACTGCATTAGACGTCTTGAGGTGCATGAGAGATAGTCAGTGCAGTGACTATTACTATAGGTCCAGAGGGGGTCTAAGAAGTCAGCAGTCTCTCTGGGCATAGAGGTAGAAGCTGTCTCAGAACCTGTTGGTCTGAGACCGGATGCTCTAGTACCATTTGCCAGAAGTTTGTGGCTGGGGTGGCTCGGGTCCCTGATGAATTCATGGGCATTCACCTCCTGGAGTGGATGTCCTGCACGGCTGATAGCTCACTCTCTGGGAAGAGCTGGGCTGTTTTTCACCACCTGCTGTGCAGCCTGGAGGTCGAGGACAGTGCAGATCTCATACCAGCGAGTATTGCTGCCAGACTCCGTGCTCTTGATGGTGCAGCTATAGACGCTGGTGAAGATGGGAGGGGGGGGGGGGGGTGGTGCCAAATTTGTGCCAATGAAGAACAGACATCACCTTAGCAACACTCCACAGTGTTGCTATGATAGGGTCACGATAAAGGGCAATACCAGTGGCCTGGTACAGTATGTTTAGCCCATTAATTACCACTCACTTTAGAATTGACTCTAGGCTGGCCATTTTCCAACATTTTGTTTTTCTTCCAAGGAACCCATTAGATTATTATTTCTTATTATTTTTCATTCCAATATGGTATGTAAATCAACTTTCAGAGACTTGAAACTTGCTTGAGATAATCCTAATACATTATCTTTTGAAAAAGTTTCGTGATCATTGTGTTTAATGCATTTTAAAATGCATATTGATTTGAAAAGTCTAGCCCAAAATAATCCCTGGAGAAAAGAATGCTTTATGAATGAAAGTTTATGTCAGTTCGTAGGAGTTGGTGTACGTTTTTGACCAGCCACATAAAGCATTTCATGAGGACTGATTTGAGTCATTTAGTCTGGTGTCAGCTAATACAGTAATTTAGTCTGCCATTGTCAACAATAACAGAGATAGAGTGGGATAATTAGAAAATAACATATTACTTGGAGCTGCTTGGTGTTGGTGTTGTCAGGACTGATGTGACATGTGCCACTGTGTACCAGCAATGAATAATAAGAAAATAATAATAAAGCAGTCGTACACTCCAGCCTTGATGCATAAATCATTTATTTTGCCAATACTTTTGGAAGAAAAAAAATAGCTTGGGTTCTACACAACACAATATCAATAGATCAGTCAGTATGTAACATTTGTACAGGCTTAGTCAGTTGAGAGATGGATGGCAGCTTAGAGGGCTTGTCAAGTAGGCGGACATTTTTTGGGGAAAAGGCTGTGGTAGTAGTGGGTAGTGCCAACAATGATGGACGAGTCCCACCCCCTCCAGAGTTCCTGGAACGGTTGATTGCCTGGGTGGGCAGTGTCGGAGGCAATCTTCCCTATGTCCTCTCCATGCTGGCAGTGGGTAGCCCCTCAGTGGAGGCAGGCATTGACCCTCTCAGTGCTGTGGGTGACATGCTGCAGTTGTACCTTTGAAACAGGAACAAGTGGAGCCTGACTGTGATGGAGGATGACAGCGGCTCTGTAGAAGTGGACCAGGATGGGTTAGTAGGTTTGGGTACACCCTTGATAAGTTGAGCTTCCTTGTTTGCAGCCAGAACAGAAGTACATTCTGATATTATTATATGAGCAAGCCGCAGTAGATCAGCGGTTCTGAAACTTTTTAATTTCAAGGTCCGTGGCATTAGGCCACGGACCCCTATGAGTCTGACTCAGAGAGTGTATTAGTCTGTCCACTCTCTGAGTTACAGACTCGTATGGGTCCATTTGGTTCCTAACTATCAATCATTTAGCTGGGGACCCCCAAGGACCCCTGAACCACACTTTAAGAGCCACCACATTTGAACAATGTGGAGATGTTGAATACCTAAGAAGATGAATGTCATGTTCACAGTAAATATGCTTATTTCTTAAGGGAATGATTGCAAAGTTGACTCCAGTGGAAATCTATCTTCACTTCCACATGTTTCAGAGTACCGAATTAAAAGCTGTTTGTCTCCACAGACGACAAATGACAACTCTTCTCTGTGGCAGATGGAATAATTGATTTTGATGAAGCCCACAAGGAAATCAATATTCATGAATGTGCCATGAAGCTCACATACATGCATTGTAAATAGGGGTTGTGTAATATTATCACATGGTATGGAATGGAAACATATACAAATGGTGGCTACCATGTAATGTCTCAAGCATGTACAGTAAGAAGCCCAACCTCCACCCCTCACCCCCATACACATGCTGTGCAGAAAACCAAAGAAAAAAGAACAAAGTGAATTTGGGCTGCTGCTGACAGTGGCTCAAAATCCAGTCTTTGATTCATCTCAAACTGACATATGGAGGATTGTCTCTATAGTAGGCTGATGAGATTATAATTCAAACTCTTCATAACAGTCCCCATTCCAAATTACTCACTCAGAGAAAGTATTTCATTTATAGCATTTAGAGATTTAAATACTAAATATCACAGACCGCTGAAGACAACTCCTACTCTGTTAGTGTGTAAATGTCAGATTTTGAGATATTATAGATAGAATATATTTAATTTCTCTTTCCTTTGGGGTGCAGCAGTCATTCCCTCGCTTTCTCTCCAACACACAAAACAATGCATAGTACCCTAACCACTTATTTCTGCACCACCTTTGGGAGTAACCTGTGTCAACAAGCAAAAAACAATTAGTTCTAGACCTGATAAGATGCTGATAATAGGTTCAACTTTTCTTTTGACCTAATGGGGAAAATCTAAATGAAGGGTTGAAAGTAATTGATCGATGCAAGGCACTTATGGTGATTGTGCGCTATGGAGACAGCAGTGTTAAAGCCATTTACGTGTTTAGCTCTCCAGCCTCTCCTGGTCTCTGTCATTTAGCTGCCATGCTATTCTCTCGTTTGCAGACAGGGAGTGATGCCGGTTAAAGAAATGGATCAATCGATGTCTGCTGTGGCATACGGAAACAGTCTCAAATCTTCCAAATCTGTTAATAAACATATTACATGCTGCTAAGCAAGACAATAAGTGGATTAATATTGGGCTACATAGAGTAATGGGGAAAGACCCCATTACATTTTATTTTTTTGATGCAGCTGCGCCAGGTACATGATCAAATGCTTTCAAGAGAATATGTCACCCCGTTTTTTTAGATGGCCCTTAGCCTTGATCATGTTATATTTTTTTATTTAGAAGTGTCTGCTTACTGCTGAGCATTTGACCATTTGTCATGTGTGGTCTTGCTATTAATAGCTTTTTTGTTTCAACATAAAAGCATTCACCATCATGTTTTATTTCCCTTTTTGTTTTTTCAGGCACAGAAATACCAAAACAACAAACATTATTTTGATTAAGTTAGATCTAAACTGTTTTCTTGGTCATTAGGATAGGCCCGGAGTAAAATCTTTACATAAAGGCATCTTTAAGGGTGCCACTGCCAACAATGATTAAAAACATTATAGCTTTTGCACCCTGAAACCATGCATTAATAATGGACAACATGCATACTGATCATCAGTTGCAACTTGACACAGTGAGGTTATTGTGGGTACGGTGTGTGTGTTGCTCTACTTTGCAACTTTACCTGTCCAGAGTCCAGACATTGCTGGATTGCATATCAGAACCGAGACAACAGGGCTATTGAAACTCTACCTGTCCAGACATTGGTGGAATGCATATCAGAACTGAGACAACAGGGCTATTGAAACTCTACCTGTCCAGACAATGGTGGAATGCATATCAAAAGTGAAACAGGGATATGGATGGAAGCAAATGAGATTGTGAGAAAAAAAAATATCAACAGATGGTAAGCCAAAAACCTTCCTCGTGCCTTATATTAACAATGTTCTACTATCGTTCTACTTGCAAAAAGTGTTGACCAATTTTATTCATCAGGCTTTAAACTATTTATATCACCAATGTTACTCTAAAATGGGAGAGTGATTTCCAATTGCAAAGTCTACTATTACTGAGGAAAATCTTTGACCATCTTCTGCCAGTTCAAGTTTGTCAATATCCAGGAGTCAGAAAAAAAACAGGATTGATTTTAGAGAGCACAGATGTTATTTCCTGTTCGATCTCCGGCCCCACCTCACCTTGTGTCAAAGTGTCCTTCAGCAAAACACTGAACCCCAAACTGCCCCTGATGAGAAAGGTAGTGCCTTGCATAGTTGCCTCCACCATAAAGGGTGGATGTAATCCACATTTTAAAGCGCTTTGTATAAAAAGAGGAATAGAAATGCAGACCACATTGATAATGGCTAAGCAAGGAGTTTTAACTCTACGACTAAACTTGTTTGCACAATCAGAACTGTAGGAGTGACTGTGTATTAATATTTTATTAGAAGTCCCTAAAAGTCAGATCACTGCCTTCCTTGGGTCAATATAGGGCAGGGGTACTCCCACAGGCGGGCCGTGGTCCATGACCGGACCACAGGACAACTCTCTGCGGACCCTGGGCAAATTAAAGTTAAAAAAAAAGAGAGAGATTTTTGGGGGATTCTTGGAGGGGGTGTGAAAAAGTATTTGAATTGTTGTTCTGTTGTTTTCATGTTTATTTTCATGCATGTTTTCATACTCTGCACCAGGCGCGGAAATCCCGGGGGGTACGGGGAGATTTGTCTAGCTTCAGATTGGACCCCCCCCCCCCAAGTAATTTAGAATAATAAAAATACATGTTATAATTATTAAGAATACTTATTTAATAGAACCTGAACCCACTTATGCATCGTATGTAATTAATAATGAAGAATTAACACAACACAGTGTCAAATTAGATTAGATGAAAATGAGGGGGGGTACCAGGCGCTTCACGTGCAGGGTACCCCCTCTAGCCTCAACCCAGATTTGCGCCGCTGCTCTGCACCCCAGTTTTATTAAGTTGGTTGGTTGGGAGGGGATCCGATTTGATAAGCTTGGCGCGATTGACCGACTTAAATAAACGGACCTTTGCCTTATTCAAAAAATGATTTGTGTTTTAACTGTTTTATTTAATTTCCGGCCTATCTATTTTAGTTATTTGAATATGCTGAGTATTCTCTGTCTTCTGATTCTATATTTAATAATGATGTATATAAATGTATTCCTGTTGATTATGTTCTGTATCTCGGCTACATAATTTAGAAATGAGGGCTTGGCCCTCAACTGTACTCCAAGTTGAAATAAAGCTTATGATGATCAAATAGTTTCGATAAAATCCTACATTATGTTTAACACATTTATACATTGTTGGCTCTGTTTTTTTACTTTCTTTTTTTAATCAATTGCAACGAGATACATGTGCTAATAGGCCCGATTTACACTGACTGCAGATTACAGATTATCACTTCTTTTTGAGTGGTGCTAGCCACTCCAAGGAGTGACTTTGTCTGTGTGTCTGTCTGTGTGTCTGTGTGTATGAGCACGGCCTCTCTGTATGTTTGAGCACAGCCTCAACAGCTGCGGCTGATTGCAACACAAAGATGCAACCAGTTACACTAATTATACACACACACACACACACTCACACACACACACTTTTGAGTAAAAATACTTAACATGAGTAAAAATACTTAAAATGAGTAAAAATACTTAAATATTAGTAAAGATACTTTAAAGTTCCTAAACTGAGTAAAAATACTTAAAATGAGTAAAAAATACTTAAAATGAGTAAAAATACTTAAAAGATGTTAAAATGAGTAAAAACACGTAAAAATCAGTAAAAACATTTTAAAGTACTTAAAATGAGTAAAAATACTTTGAAGTCATCAAAGTCTGTAAAAGGTAACTAACGAAATGAACTCATGAAAGGCACCACTCTCTTCACATTGGGTGTGATTTTTTTCTTCATTGTGTGCCTTTTTCACATTTACACCAGGAGTGTCTCAGTACAGTACAACCATAGCTTTGTAAAAGGCACTGGCAAACATAAACATCTTCAGCTTTGATTAAAAAGAACTGAGAGTTATAGCAGACCTGTTCAGCTATGGTAGCCGTAGCTCAGTGGGTAGAGAGGCCTTCTGGTAATCAGTTTGCCTCCTGGCCTACCCATGCCTACAAGTCGAAGTGTAGCAAGTGTGCTCGGGGTGTCTTAGCAAGACACTAAGACACCCCGAGCACTCAACGCGACCATCTGACCAACCATCAGCTGGGTGAAGCCAAAACTGCATTTCCCCTGCAGAGCTCTCCAGTTTTCTGTGAATTTGTTCCAGATATGTGGTGCATAAAAAATGTACACTGCTTCTCTGCTTTGAGTTCCGACTCCAGGTTCAGAAAGCCAACCTGACCCAGAAGACCTGAGAAGGTTGTATATCACAAGATCTGAAATGTATTTTGGCCATAAACGATTCATAAAAATGATATAGTATTCTATCGAAGTGCTTATTATGCTTAGAACATTGGGCACATACTGTATGGTATGGGTTAGTTCAGGATCTTGTAGCAGTTTCACTTTGTTTGTGGTAGAACCTAGTTTATTGGGACAGCTTGGACCTTTGTCAGCCACTATGATCCCAAGGTACACAGACAACAGAGGCCAAACGTGCATTGAGGATCCCAACCTATTTGGTGATGACATGTCTCAGTAACACATGCTCCGTTCAATCCCTACTGTCTTAATAGCGCCTTTCCTTGCCAGCTCATCTGATGACATCGCCAAGTAATGCAACGTTCTCTCTTGTTTTCTCTAGGTTTTTGAATTAAACTCTCATGTGATGCAATTCATGGCAATGGATTTTTTTTATGCTCTTAAAAATAATATAATCAAAATAATTCTGAAATAAAGTCAGATGTATACAACACTTTATTGTCTAAGACTAGATTCCCCCCCCGCTTGAGCTAATGTTATTTTTTACTTCCCTCTTTACCCTTTTAGCTTCTTAAGCATAGTCATTCCTATGCTCCTCTCTACATTTCTTTAACCCCTGGGGCATAACTTCACATTCATAGTTGGTTTAAAACCTATGAGCATGCTCTTAATATTCCCTGGTATGAACTTGTATGCAAATAAAACAAATAAAATATTTATCTTTCATTGATGCTTCCACCCTAAAGAGGTTACACCAGCCAACCATCAAAATCGATCACGTTGCCTTGTTCACATTTGCCTTGTTCACATTTACCTTATATCCTTCTCTAGCACATGTATTAGTTATACAGTATACACATACTGTAAGTACACAGTATTTTGTCTCATTATGTGCATATTTGTGATTCTACTCTAAGCTGGAATAATAAATATCTACTTTGCTTTGGACTAATTTAACACTGCATTTTCATAATGATTAAACTTTGTTTGTCTTTCACTGAACTTATTGAGCGAGCGATACTTTCCCATCTTGCTTTCATTTTCATTATCTCCGCCTGTCTGTCTGTCTGTCTCTGTCTGTCTGTCTGTCTGTGTGTTTGTGAACAGCTAATCTTCTGAACCGCTGGACCAATCGTAATGAAACGGTGCACGCACACTCCCAGTAGGCCATTTTTCTAATAAGCCTCATGGTGGTGCTATAACAGCCTGCTTCATAGTTTGGCCTATAACTTGGATTCCTAGGATCAAGATGCAACTCCCCATATAGGCCCCACAAGTGTTTGCTACTTCTCCTACAGATTTAGTCCAAACCTAACACAAATATGTACACATTATCTCTGAGTCATGTAATCAAGATGTATCAGTTAGACTTTTCATTCCATTACAAATTTGCAGAAGGGGCCTGTTTTGCAAAAAAAAATCCACAAATCAAGAAATCATGAAATCCGATGAAAATCCGATCTGCCCCAAAATTTCAACACATTGAGGGGCCTCTAAACAATGCAGAGCGAAAAGCAATTCCACTTCCTTGGGCACCACAAATGCTACAAATCACTGTTTGTTGCAGAAACATGACTCTTCCCCCCCCCTTACGAAAACAGCATATAACTTCAACACAACATCCAATCATCCACAATCATCCACATAGAGGGGCACCTCTTTGTCTGTCGTACAAACTATTTCCCACCGCAGCTTCCTCGTGTCCTGACGGCTGCACCCCACTACTGACATAGCCCTGGGAAGGCAACCCGGCCTGGCTCTGAGGAGCTTTGGGGAGCGTACTTTTCCAGTCAAAACATCTTGCCAGAAAATGTAATATATCAAACATGATTAATTAATCACCAGAATACTTGCATCTTTCACATAATTGTATAGTGGAACAAAATAAGTGATGACCGTATACAGTCTTTATCAAATCCTCACCTTCTCATTATAACCTTGTTCGAAAAGCACAAGTAAAAAATAAACAATGCTATAGTTAAAGCAGCAAACATGAACATAAGAATTCAGAAGAAAAAAAAAGCTAAATCAAAAGACGTGCCGTAAACCTGCTTAACCGTAGAAAAAAGACTGTCCACCGCCTGCTTTCTCTTCTGGAACAATCTATTGGTCTTCCCACTGTTCCATTTAAATGTCTTGTATGTTTCTCCTTTTTGTCTAATGCGATTATTTGTAGCGCCGTACGCCTTGCTGCAAGCCAAATTTCCCATTACAGACAATAAAGCATTGAACTTGAACTTCACTAATGGGTGGCATTTGAGTCTTGTTCCTGAGGTGTCAAAAGAAAAGGATAAATCATCCGCCTCCAGTCATTCTGCACTTTTCCAACTTTCTCTTGTCCAATTTCACTGTTAACTTCCTTTAATGGCAGTCCTGGTCGTAGGTGGCGGCCGTGGGTGCCATGCATCATTAAAGGCCCAGAGTCATAATGCAGAAGAATTAAATCATTTAAACTCATACATAGAAATAGTAATAATAACGGCATTGTGCGTCTCATGGTCTAGTCTCTAACCTTGGCTGCCCCATGAGTCTCGCTCATAGACCATTAGTGGCAGCTCTCAAGGAGAACGAAGCGTGTACATCGATGATTAAATCTGGGCTTGAAAATAGCATTTTTATCTGTGTAAATGGCACTGCTACTGTATAGTACATAAAACTGCCAACTGCTCCATTTTCCTCCAGATGCCCCTTTGCAAATCACTTCCTTTAGGCTTCTAAATACACCCCCTCTTCTTTTGCAAACCCTAGTGATGATTCATCAAGCCACGCATTTACCTCCTCAGAGTACTGATGTTTTTACTACATTATTTATCTTAACTACTATTTGTTATTGCTGTCATTTCTCTCTCTTTTTTAATGCTCTATATTGGGAATTACAAAAATATTTTGCTCCTGCAGTCTGAATCAACGGAATAGCAAAATGGTTTGAATGGCACTGTGGTTGGAGTTTGTGTTGAAATAACTTGTGGTTGTGTTTTTATTATTTTGGCAATGAGTGAGTGACGAGGAGGGTGTGATGGTGGAATGAGAATAGGAATGTATTCAGTTTCACCATATAATGTATAAGATGTACACTTAAAATATTTTGTGCAGAAATTATCTTGAATAAACCTATTCTTAAATATTAATGTGTCAGATATTGATTAGTATAGATGTAATGCCAGTTTGAGTAGAATGAGTAGTAGCTGGATGTTACTCGCTACCTCAATGATGGCTAATTAAATCTTCAACCAGTCCATCAACCCCAGTATCACAGCAGGTTTGTGTTTATGTGTTGAGAAATGTATATTTAAATTTGTGTGTAAAAAACATTACTTACTTAAAACAATCTTCCTCATTTTATATCTTGGCAGTTGTCTTGTATGCACCTCTTCATTGGTCCCTGATAACACCATTGCATGTTAAATATTGACTCAAGGCAGACTCAAATTGTTACCAAAGTTCTTAATCAGTCCCCGTCGGGACTGTATGTCATTAACATGGCTTTTATTATATTTTTTTTACTGCAGTATATACCAATAAACTTATTTATTTTAAGATTGCTAAAGTATGACATGCTGTTGGATTATAGGAACATGGGATAAATACATATTACATGTGAAATATCTGAGCCAATTTGTTGATAATATCTTTGAGCAAAAAAAAAATTCGTCCAGTAAACAACTAACTTTTAGCGAAATACAGATGGGTTACCTAAAAATGTCCTGGAACAAATCTTGGGACATTGACAAAGAGAATGAAAAGACATTCATTGTTCTTGAAAGCAGGACAGATGTACTGATTGGATTGATTGATTTACTTCTTAAACTATCAAAGCGAGGAGGACTCAGGGATGGGGAGAATAATTTTGAATATTCAGGGGGATGAGTGTTCTTGTGAAATACCTATTAATCTTTGGGACTGTGCAGATAAATTATGGTGTCGGGATTCTATGCATGCTGCCAGAATCATTAGCTACCACAGTCCCTCGTGCCTAGACAGGCGTGGAGACTAATCAGCGGCTGTAATGGACACACTTCATAATTGTCACTTGCCCATGGTATGGTGTGGAGGCCGTAGTGGGCGCTCACTCCTGAATAAATGTGTAGGCATGCAGCTCATATGGAATGAGCTGGCAATGTGATGTGCCTGTGTGTGCACTCATTATTTTACCTTAGGACTTACGTCTGTAGAATACAGGGGATTTTCAACATTTAATACCATAGAATTTCGAAAGTGCAAATGTCGTCCTATTCTTACAGTTACTGAAGCACAGTGAGTTCCTTATAATTAAGGGAACTTTATAGGCAGTCTTCCCAGGCGGGGTGTATGTAAGAGTACCTGTGTTAGATGTTTCATCTTTATTAGCCAGAGCATGGTAAGCCTGGCTCTCCATGCAATAATCCCCAGCTAAAGAAACAGCTTTCAAGGAATTAACATCAAAAGCAAAGCTTTGCGTACTGGCGGGGGAGCTTTCCCCATAGCCTGCCTCAACTATCTCCTAAGTATTTTCAGAGCCCCAGGGATGAAGTGGAAGTTAAGTTTAACTTGCTCTGTGTTCCTTCGCAAGTCGCTGACCTTGTTCTCAGGTCTCGTATTAATCCCTGATGTGCCTGAATCCGTAAAGGTTTGTAGGCGGTACCACGGGTTAGTGACAGAGGGTGAGGATTTGTCTAGGGCCTATTGCCCATTCTTTCACTTAAAACCACATGCAGTTCAGCCCTCCCTATAATCAACGTGACACTGTTAAAATTCTGGATTCACACATTGACATCAAATAATGAAGCTAAATGCTGAGATGAAGCAGACAGATTGCAGCATCATCGCTCAGTCTGTGCCTTACTGATAGCCATGCACATATATAGTTCAGATTAGTCATAACACCCAAGAGGACATGGCTGTGAGAACCTGAGTGATATAAGTCATAAGTCACACGTAAGATGTTATAAAAAGTAATCCCCCATTTCAGTGCTAAGATGTAAGAAATATATTTGTATTTCTTTTGCTAATGTCAATCATTGCATTCCGTCAGATGAGTAAAACCAGTAAGAGCATTACACTTGCAATGGTAGCTCGTACATTTGAGACTCTAAACCGGTATACCACTTTTTTATGCTCTTAAGTCACTTTCCAATACAGAAGACTTTCCCTTGCTTTTATCCTCTAAACCCTAAGTGGTCTTTTAAAACTATAACAGTATCTTTTCAAAGCACAGTTGGAAAAAATAAACGGGATTGGCAGCATCGCTTAGCTCCAACGCTAACAAGGGCTATATCGCCTCTCTCTTGTAAGGTTCACAGTGAATGCCCTGAAGTATACCTGAAGTTACCACTCCCATTGCACAATCACAAGGTGAAAGGTATTGTGATTGTCCCCCCCATTTTTGTCACACTCACACAAGAGACATATAACCAAACTACTCGGCTATCACTCTGCTAAGTACTATGCTATCAACAGTGCATCTATTGTTGTACCTGTGTCAAGTCTGAGTTCTGAGGAAAGGTTTTCATTGCAATAAAGACACACTGATTGACCATACAATGTGACAACACAACGGTACAACAAAATGTACATTCAACATAAGTTATCACTTTTTTCCCCCTTTGCTTTGCTGGAATCATTATCCACTACATACTTCTACGCATTCAGAGACAGAGAGAAACAGAGGATAATAGGCCTACTTGAAACTATTATATTCCAGGCAGCTATCAGAACAGTCAAATTGCCTAATACCTATAGGCAGGAACAGCCACTGCATAATGTCAATAGGTGTTTAGGGGGAAGGAGAGAAAAAGATGTGTTCTCATCTCAGCTTGGGTAATGAGAAAGCTTAGGAGGTGAGGGAGCATTGACACTTCATTTACAGTGTATGCACAGAACAGCTTTACCCTGATAGTCAAGCCAAGATAAAATCCTTTAATTTTGTGGAGCCTGGCAAAGTAAAGCAAAAAGCATTGCAGAGATAACAATAAAACTAATGCAAAATTACGATTTCTAAAAAGACAGTTAACCAACACTACAGCATGTCACGGCTGCATGATTTGACGATAAGAAACATTTCTCACATGCTAAGAGCCCAACCATGAAAAAGGTAAATCAATAAGTGTTGTAAAACAACATATTTTAGCACTAACCTCTTGAAATAAAATACAGAGTATTACCTACTATATAATCTGATGTAAATTCAAAATGGAAAATCAATAACACTGAATGAGAGAACGATTGCTTGGCACATTGCCTCTATATCCTGCCATAAACTACATTTAAGATAGCATTAAGATAGCAGTCACTCCTGCGCACAGTGATGTCCCTTAAATTCTAAAATTGCCATCATTATGGCAATGGCATGTTGTTTTTTATATAATGATGTAGCTGTTTGAGTACTCATGGATGTTAGTGACAGAAAGACAAGCTAATTTTGATGCTATTTTCGGTCAATGTCAATTTCACAGCTTTGATTCAAATTGAAAACAGAATTTCTGTTTCCTTTTGTGTCCCTATTCATTTTCAATCTCAGTGAGTTTATCGACCAGCAAGTCCCAAGGCACTCTCTCTGAGGGAGTTGATACGCCAGGGAATGAATCGTGAAAAATGCTTGCATCAACAGGTGTGATTACATCAATAATGCTGAGGCTTTACTTAGTGCTGTTCCCTATAAGAGATACCCTATATTTCTGGCTGGAGAGTGCAAATTTCCCATCTGCAACTAGAAAGGAGCGCTCAGTGGAGCGCAAATCTCTGCCAGGAGGCATTCTCTCTCTCTCTCTCTCTCTCTCTCTCTCTCTCTCTCTCTCTCTCTCTCTCTCTCTCTCTCCCCCCCCCCCCTCTGGTTCTGTGCGGAAGAGATAGACATAGCAATCCAATCTTCACCAATACATGTATTGGTTATGTGCAACGCCATATTGTTCATAATCAGGTGTTAATCAATGTCAATTATATCTGTGTTTGTCCTTGTGTGATACAAAAAAATGTGTGTGTGTGTGTGTGTGTGTGTGTGTGTGTGTGTGTGTGTGTGTGTGTGTGTGTGTGTGTGTGTGTGTGTGAGTGTGCGTGTGCGTGTGTGTTGGCGTGTGTCTCCCTCTCTCTGACATATTGTAAAACATACTGGAAAGTGCTGTGAGGTGGTGTCTCCTACACTCTGTGGCTTTCTCTCTCTCTCTGTTGCTCCCTCTCTCTGTTGCTCTCTCTATATGTGTGCATCAGTAAATGATGTGCAAAAGAGACAGACAGAGCAATCTTTATAATCTTAACCAAAAAGAACACTACTTCCTGATTTAATGGTGGTGTAACTAAGATATTCACGGAAACATGAGTTTTTACATGCATGGCTTTTCAGATATGATGCAATTATCCTGGGCCTGCTGGCAGCGTGTGTAACAGAGTTAGAAATACCTGTGTATTAATTTCTACAAAATCTATACGCTTGCCTTTCACTGTATTGTGTAGTTCTAAAGCCACCTGGTGGATGAACAGCGCAGCTGCGTGCAGTCACTGTGTCCCTTTTTGCGCACCGTAGTTTGCCTCAGCAGAGGAAATGATTCCATGCTGCAGGTAAGGTGCACGAAAAGCTCCGGTGCATCAATAAATATAATTTTGGGGTTTTATATTAATCATTTTAATCTTTGTTACACAGATTTGTACACTGTATGCTGCTGCTGCGCTGTTGACCACTGTGTCTCATTAATGTACCTATACCAGGTAGGCTGGTATAGGTATAGGTATATATATAATCGTCTCCCCCAGGGCCTGTGCAACAGTCCAGCCAGCTTTATGAGGATGATGACCAGCATATTCGGTGACCAGAACTTTCTTAGTCTGCTGTGTTACCTCGATGACTTGCTGGTCTTTGCACCTACTGAGGAGTTGGCCTTGGAACGGCTGGAACTGGTTTTCAGTTGCCTTCGCCTACACAACCTGAAATTGGCCCCAAAGAAATGTTGGCTACTCAGGAAGTCCGTGAGATTCCTAGGGCATATCATTGATGAGTCTGGTGTGTCAACAGACCCTGATAAAGTTGAGGCTGTCAACAGAATGACAAATGCAGACCTAATGGAGCCCAATGGAGTCACCCCGTCTCAGACTCGTGTCAGGTCATTTCTGGGCGTGGTACATTTTTACCAGCATTTTGTGCCCAATTATTCCACTATAGCAAGACCTCTCTTTGACCTCCTGGCTGGCCAGAAACAGAAACGCAAGGGGAGACCATGTGCTAAACGCACTGCTCGGTTCCGAAGATTAACACCTGCTGATTGGACGCCTGATCACCAACAGGCATTTGAGGATCTGAAAGGAGCTTTGCTCACTTCAGTGGTATTGGCCCACCCAGACTTTACTCGTCCATTTGTGTTGTGCACTGATGCCTCCTTGGATTGGTTAGGGGCAGTTCTTTCCCAGGTTCAGGAGGGTGACGGTGTGGCCCGTCCGGTGGCTTTTGCCAGTAAGTCCCTTTCACGATCACAGAAGCTGTATCCCGCTCATCGCCTTGAATTCCTTGCATTAAAGTGGTCTGTGTGTGACAAGTTTAGTCACTGGCCTAGGGGCCATGTCTTTACTGTGTGGACAGATAATAATCCCCTCACACACATTATGACAAAACCTCGTCTAGACACCTGCGAGCAGCGGTGGGTGGCGAAGTTGGCATCCTATGTGTTTGATATCAAGTACATCCCTGGCTCCAAAAGCATTGTTGCAGATGCACTGAGCCGCCATCCCTTTGTAAAGTCACCTGTTGGGAAGAAGTTGCTTCAGTGCCCTTACAGTGAGCTTCTCGTGGAAGCAGTCCCTTTATCTTCTGACTCAGTCCAGGAAGCCTTCAGACAATCAAACACCAGTCCAGATGACTGCGGCAGTGGTCAAGTGGCCCGTCAGAGATTCTTCTGGCCTCACATAGACCGTGATGTTAAAGACTATGTCCGCCAATGTCCCAGGTGTGTCATCAGCAAGACCGCTGACCCGGAGGGGAGGGCACCTCTGGAGAGTATAAAGACATCTGTACCTTTGGAGATTGTGTGCATCGATTTCTGGTCGGCGGAGGATTCTAACAACAAGTCTGTTGATTTGCTTGTGGTGACAGACCATTTCACCAGGCTAGCACAAGCCTTCCCTTGTCGGGATCAGTCCGCTAAACAAGTGGCGAAGCAGCTTTGGGACAAGTATTTCTGTATTTATGGATTTCCTGCGAGGATCCACTCTGATCAGGGTGCCTCGTTTGAGAGTCAGCTGATAAGTGAGTTGTTGAAGGTTGCTGGCGTGAAGAAGTCCCGTACGACACTGTACCATCCGATGGGCAATGGCAGTGTCGAGCGCTTCAACAGAACACTGGGTAACATGATTCGTGCCCTTTCGCCTGACGCGAAGAAGAATTGGCCCCAGCACCTCCAGACCCTGACGTTCATGTATAACGAGACTACGCCCCTTTTTACCTGATGTATGGTAGAGTTCCACGTCTCCCAGTCGATGTCCTTTTCAAGAACATACTGAAAGATCCTGATGTCAGCAGTTATGACGGCTACGTGGTGTCTCTGACAAGTAACCTTCAGGAGGCCATGGCTATCGCTCAGGGACATGTCGATAAAGAGCAGAGTAGACAGGCTGAACTCTATAACCGCCGCGTAAAAGGTAAGTCCATCACTACAGGTGACCGAGTCCTGGTCTCAAACAAGCGTGAGAGAGGGAAACGAAAGACAGCGGACCGATGGGAGTCCACGATATACTCTGTCGTGAGTGTGAATGCTGCCACTCACACATATCGGATTATGAACCCTATGACTGGACAAGAGAGAGTCGTGCACCGTAACCTGCTTATGCTTGTTAACTTCTTGCCTTTGGATGTGGACAGTTCCTCAGATCGCACCTTTGTGTTCTCCTATGGACATAGTTCAGATGGTGTCACTGACATGTATGGAATGCTGTCTGTGGTGGAAGAGGAGGATGCTGGGAGCAGAACCCAGGATTGGGTTGGCAGTCTGAGTGTGGATACCCCTGGAGATGTCCTGAGTGTGGATGATGAGTCTGGGCCTGCGGGCGGTTCACACCCTCAGTCACAGGCAGGCATGAGCTCTGGACATAGCTGCACACAAGCATCTTCAGCTGACACTCAGAGTACACACAGTCACTCTGTGCATTCTGTCCACTCAAATGATACACACAGTGTGGGTACACCCTCCGTTCACTCTGATTCAAACGCTATACACAGAGTCAGTACACGTGTTGGTCGCACAGTGAAACCAGTTAACCAGTCTACTGTATACAATGTCCCGCCAAGTCGTTGTTGGTGATGCCAATTGTTTCGATGGCGCTGTTGCTGAGTCATGTGTTCCAGTGAAATGAAGGTTTTGATTTGATTTGAGTGTACCTCATTTTCTTTTTAATGTCTGATATGTCATTGCATCACCAACATTATTTTGAGTTTAGGTGTAAGGGACGGTTTCTGTGTGACATGGTTTGTGTGGGGTGTAGGCTGCATCCTACTTCCGGAAGCTGGTTTATAGTTGGATACCACTCTTTTCCACCTCACCCTTTTGGGGGTACTTTTTCAAGTTGGAATGTGTAACCATGTATTTCTTTTGAGATGTTGTAGTGCGTGTGATGATTTTGGGCGAAATGCAGTGGGGGAGGGTGTAACAGAGTTAGAAATACCTGTGTATTAATTTCTACAAAATCTATACGCTTGCCTTTCACTGTATTGTGTAGTTCTAAAGCCACCTGGTGGATGAACAGCACAGCTGCGTGCAGTCACAGTGTCCCTTTTCGCGCACCGTAGTTTGCCTCAGCAGAGGAAATGATTCCATGATGCAGGTAAGGTGCACGAAAGCTCCGGTGCATCAATAAATATAATTTTGGGGTTTTATATTAATAATTTTAAATCTTTGTTACACAGATTTGTACACTGTATGCTGCTGCTGCGCTGTTGACCACGGTGTCTCATTTATGTACCTATACCAGGTAGGCTTTGTTGGATGTGAGATTCACACATTGTTATTTCATTTCATTTCATTGTTGTCATTATCTTCCATGGGCTATTAGTATTTTGTTCTCCATTTTGTATAGCCCCTGTGTAATTTTGCAGTGATCTGTAAGTTTGTTGTTCATTATAAAATAAGCTCTCACTGGTGCTCTATAGAAAAAGAAAGAAATTAATTAATCACTTGTCTATATGATCACATGTTTGAAGTTTGCCTCAGCAGAGGAAATGATTCCATGCTGCAGATTTGTACACTGTATGCTGCTGCTGCGCTGTTGACCACTGTGTCTCATTTATGTACTGTACCTATAGGCCTACCAGGAGTCCCAAAGTAAAGACCTGAGTGAGAGCAAGTCCTGTGTGGCCGTGTCCATCACTTCTACACCATAGACACCTCCACCAAATACACAGACAGAAAGACACAACCCTTTACACGTGCACATGAAAAATTACAAAGATTGGCCCAACAAGACTAGCCGCGGATCGCGGACAGACAGACAGACGGGGAAAACGCAAATTTCTCTGCCCACCTGGAGATCACGGCTGGTCTAAAGTTTCCTAGATCTGTTCATATAACACACAGTATTTTTTCAATAGTTAGTTAGTTTAGTTAAGTGCTGAGTTGTCTTCCCTGTTGTCACTTTAGCAAATACCCATTTTGTCCAGAACACTGAACCATCTGACACTGTTTGGTGAAGTAGACATACAGCACATAAGTCATTGCCAGCAAGCTTGCTTGTGGCCAGTGCTCTCAGGTCATCTTCACAAGAAGGAACAACAACACATTATAACTCTGAAGGAGTTTCCCTACCCATAATTAAAATTGACCAAAAACATGTCTGTCCTCAAATTATAATTGGACAATGCACTCCCTCAGCGACCTCCACGGAAGGAGCCCCGTGGAAGAGACATCCTCTGTCCCTTAAGGCTCTCCCCCTTTTTTTCTTTAAATATGTCTTTTGCTGCTATTGGTGTTGTTTCTGCTAATGTTTTGAATGTATGTCTTGTTGATTCATTGAGTACAATGGACCACAATGGAAACAAGCCCCCCGGGGCTTTTTGTGTTATCCTTTTATCATAGTTTTTCTGACTGTACTGCCGTTTGGTTAACAAACATGTTCGTATTCAATCAAAAAAGCCTCTATTGTACACACCTCCAATAGCGCACTTATGGACATAGTGGGTGCCACAGAAGTTAAATGGCTAAAAAAATCTAATTTAAGCAATTTAAGCAATTTAAGCAATTTAATCGTCATTGTCCCCTTTGCATTCTGCACTTAGAAATGTGTATTTAATAAAGTTGATTTTCTTTTGTTGTTTTCTCCTCCTCCCCATGTAAAGCGGCTTTGGGTCCTAGTTATAAAAGCGCTATATAAATTTGATATATTATTATTATTATTGATCAAACAGGCACACCAGCCTGGCACAGACATTCCCATTCCCATTCAATCCTGGCAATAGACAAGCTCCTTGCACAACCTGGCATCTGAACCACTTGAATCTACAGTAGCCATAGCTGCTGAGGTGTCACACACTGCCCACTTGTTGTTGTGCGCTGCTGTCCCATTACACTCAAACAGTAAATATGTTTCTTCTCATCCAACAAAGCCCTTCAAACCCGCACGGCCAGGTGGTTTGAAGGTCACACAGGAGTTTTTTCAGACACATTTCCAGAAACAGAAAACACATCATTTGTAATGCAAGCCACAAAACTTGTCTTGCCATCTCTTTTCACTCCAAACATTCTCATTTAATGAACAACAGTCACCCAAATTCTATTTTTGTCAGTTGGAGTTGCATCGCATCCCTCCAAAATATTCTTGCTGAATCAATTTCAGCATAATTGAAGTCGGCTTTTCTATTTCGGAACTGGTCGAGGGCTCATTCCCATTCAATCCTGGCAATAGACAAGCTCCTTGCACAACCTGGCATCTGAACCACTTGAATCTACAGTAGCCATAGCTGCTGAGGTGTCACACTGACCACTTGTTGTTGTGCGCTGCTGTCCCATTACACTCAAACAGTAAATATGTTTCTTCTCATCCAACAAAGCCCTTCAAACCCGCACGGCCAGATGGTTTGAAGGTCAAGCAGGAGTTTTTTCAGACACATTTCCAGAAACAGAAAACACATCATTTGTAATGCAAGCCACAAAACTTGTCTTGCCATCTCTTTTCACTCCAAACATTCTCATTTAATGAACAACAGTCACCCAAATTCTATTTTTGTCAGTTGGAGTTGCATCGCATCCCTCCAAAATATTCTTGCTGAATCAATTTCAGCATAATTGAAGTCGGCTTTTCTATTTCGGAACTGGTCGAGGGCTCCATGTTGCACAAATCCCACCATTCCACTGCTCCTTTTATGCTCTGCTTCAAACACAAAATGTAGAAGTCTGCATGCACAGCACCCAATCGTTTAAACTGCACAGTTGTGACAAGTAACAAACAGAATACCAGCACTAAAAGATCCATAATCTTCCATTTATGAAGAGCATTAAAACCAGAAGAAGGTCACTCCTAATGAAAGAGGGCTCTGGTGGCGTGACAACCACAATCAGAAAACAATGACAAGAGTCATAAGCTGAAAAACTATTTATATAAAACTGAATGCCCCAAACGAAAACATATCAAGACAATGAAATTATACAAATTAAGATCCATTCCACTTTGAAAAATGTAAAAGTGAAAAAGACCATTCCCCCAAAACCTAAGAAAATATCATAGGTCCTACATATATACATACTGTAGTGATCATGATATTGTTTGTATGTGGCACGTAACAGTAACACAAAGCGGCTGTGAGGCCTCCTTGAGTGAGTTGGTTAGGTGTTGTTTGTGTTACAAATAAGAATGTTCCTTCGCATCTGCATAATTGTTGATGTCGAGCGGAAACCTCATACTGTATACTGTTACTTTCGACGCGTGGGTGAGTGTGTAGATCTGCTATTATAGCTGTTTTTGTTTGACACTGTAGTATGTAGGGCATTAATTTACGGAAAAACATAAAAAGTAGAAATGTGGAGATACAAGGTTTCTGCCCGACAGCAATGATATACGATGCATTGACATTGTATATATGACCTCAATTGAGGAAACATTTTCATTTTATACATATACAATTACCAAGACAACTACTCAGATTAATGTAAGCCTAAATTGCACTAATAGATGCTATGTGTATGAATAGGCTCAAACAGTAAATAGAAAATAAACCTCTGAAACATGATTTGTCAGTAATGGGGACAATTAGCAGGAAACAGGAAATTCATTAAGAGCAAAATGACCCTATTAAATCGTTTTTTCAGAGAGCATAGTAAAATGTCCTAGAAGAAAATGTCAAGAATGCATTACGTAGAATACATCTACAAAAGGTTAGACAGAAAATGTTGAGGACGTACATAGCGGTCTTCCTTAATTTCCTGCCATGCTTATTAGCAAAGATAGGCAAAACGTTTAAACAATACCCTACTAAAGGGTCACTGGAGAAAATATGCCAAACATAGCTAAAATACCAGATCTACAAGCTCACAACATGCTGCGTTGTGGTGCATTGTGAGCTTATAGATCTGCTATTTTCAGAACCGTGTGCCTTGAGATTTTGAGTTGCCCATTGGTGCAAAACATTTAAAACTACTGTGGTATCTAATACTATTTTCTATCTAACCTTAACCCTAACACTCCTTGAGGGAGGATTAGGGGCTAATAATCATTTTATCCATGTGTATCACTTTATCCCAAATATTCCTGACAACACGATCTCTATTGCCTCTATGTCTAAAACGATTACACACTCCCATAGCTTGTTCTTCAAATATTCTGTCCATGCTGCATTCTTTTGGCTCCCAAGAGTTGACTACTGTATATGGAAGACCTTTCTTTAAACCCAGAGGATGATGCAGTAGCTACTGAAGTCTATAAGTGTATTTCTATAGACGCTGCTATTGAGATGGTTGTTTTCTTCACAAGCACATCGAGGAATGACACAGATTCTCTACTGCACTCCTGTGATAATTGCATAACATAACAGCCTATACATTCTAGTCTAGAGTTTAGGTGTGCTGCATGGCAGGCACCTCACAGTGTCCTATGATTATATTTAGTGATTTTTTATCTTTTTAATTTGTCTTTTTGTAACTGTTGAGTAGCAGGGACAGACAGACAGACAGACAGACAGACAGACAGACAGACAGACAGACAGACAGACAGACAGACAGACAGACAGACAGACAGACAGACAGACAGACAGACAGACAGACCACACTTTCTCCCTGACACTGCAGGTAAAAATAATCTTAAAAGTAATTTTAGTTATGACCATAGAAAAAAAAAAAAAATCCTGCAGTAGCCTTATAGGAATTTCATAATCCTATATGAGTCTATTGAACACTGGGAACTCCTATAGGACGTTGTGACAAGGGGAACTAGAAAGGTGTGCTCAGTAGAGGTGCATGGCCCTGATAATAATAGCAATATATGCGATGGAATTTCAACCTACAGTACAGCCAGCGAGGCATACGATTAATTGAACATTCATTCTACTGTCTCTGCCGCCTACACGTTCATTGTCTACCTCTCTTCCTCTTTCCCTCAGATTTCTGTGAGGTTGTTAAGTCCTTGTGTCAATTATGTTTGTATCACCAATTTATAAAAAGCTGCGAGTCCTTCATGAGAGGTAGAAGGATCTGTAATGTCATTGACAGTACAGCTTGACAGTCAAGGGTCGCTAGCCTACGTAACAATTGAGAAGTAATGGAATGTATGGGTGACAGGTACACAGCTAAAAGTTGGAAGCGAGAGAAAAGATTGGTCTCACAATCCATACACACGCATGACATAATGAAATAGTTAAATTAATCCATTCAATCCGGGAACAAATCATTTTAGCTATAACCATTATTTTATACTTTGGCTATTCAAAAATAGCAGATATACAAGCTTGTAGATCTGCATTTTTCTTTGAAAGATCATGAAAATTTGAATATATATTTTTTAAACCGAACATTTGTAACTCAAATCTTAGCTTCTGGGGGGTCCCTGGAACAAAATATTTTGAGATGGGGGTCGGCGGCCAAATACATATAATTTTGTGGGTCCTTGACATGAAAAAGTTTGACGCCACTGATATAGCAACATGCGTTTTTCAGAAACCTGTTAGGATTTAGAAGACATTTGTAGATGCGTTCAGGGATTGAATGGGTTAAGTAGGCATGTCTCCATCTAATCTCCCAAAACATGTTGTTTTCAAATCTAGACAGCATGCTCGTTCAGCAATTCTACATGATTTCAAGACAGTACTGTATTACGTTATATTAGTTTTGGTGCAAGCGTTGCTAAATATCAGGACTCAAAAGGGTCTAATGACTGTCAAAGGGGCCCTTCTGACATGTTTCAAAGTATATACAAATACTCTGCCTAATTAATATATTGTTTAACACGGTTTTCTCAGTTAAACAGTGAAGAAAGAAAAAACTCTGAGAAGGGCCCTGGAAGCACATCTACTCTTTCTTCCTCTCTGAGAAATTAGGTACATTCAAATATGCAAATTTCACAGGCGTCATGCCCCACCCATCACTGCTGCTTAAAGAAAAGGGTTTCAGGTGTCAGCAAGTGTCTAATGAGCATATTGGACCATAAACTAATGCATGTGGATGAGTGAATGCAAAAGTCCATACTAGAGAAGATAGTTAATTACAAACCTCGCCAATGGTATGAAATTGCATACACTTCCACTAACAGGTTCGGGTACCTCGCAAATGGCCCCTTATACTGTATGTCCTTTGATCAGTATTGCTAGATCCTGCGAGAGTGTGTTGCTGACACAGACAGATATCCAACAAAGATTTCCTCCGATTTGTCTGTCTGATCAGTTTAGTATCAGAATGCAACATGTGGCCTTGTTTTGTGTGGGTCCAATATTTACTTCAGTGACTGGGGCAAATAAATCTGTCATAATATGTGCTCACGTTTTTCATTGGAATTAAGAGACTCATGACCTGTATCTGGGTTGGCACCCACATGAGACAGATACAGATACAGTCATTCAAAGTTGGGTCTTCGTTTCATTCTGCCATATCTTTGGTGAAATCTCTGAATGTTTGGGCCTAATTCTAATCTACTTACTGACTTAACTTCATGTGCGTTCATGTGAAGTCCACGAGGGCTTAGGGCTGTCCCACTGTCAAAAAGTCTGCATTTCTGCAGACTTTGCCTCAGGGAATTACCCACAGTTCATAGCATTGTGACATTAAATATGGGGTTACCAGAGGATCCTTCAAATGTCAATCATAGTATTATCAGAATGTAGTATAGTAGAATGTCAACAAACTGCTTTCACAATGTTCTCAAACAGTGACAGACTGGAGAAGAGGTACTGTATTTAGTAACTAGAAAAAGTGCTCATCGGAGCACAGGTCTCCGCCAGGTCAGGTAGGTTAGTGTGGGCCAGCAATGTTCAGAATTCGCAAATCAGGCTGGAATGTGAAAAATCGGACGGATTGGACGGATCCGTCTTGATCACTTGACTAAAGAGATAATATGTACCGATTTGCGTGATGTTTGGACAACATTTGTAGGAGTAATCAAAAACCGGCCTCCTGGTGGCGCTATAATAGGACAATGTTGAAAGGGTGGCATTTGTTCCTCAACGTAGTGCGGTCAACTCCTGCAAACTTTAGATGTCAATCTTAGCCAATCAGGATGGAATATGAAAACTGTCTTGATCTCATGACTATAGAGATCATGTCTACCGATTTGCGTGAATTTGGATAAGTAATATCCAAAAATATGTTTTACTTAAGTCGGCCTCCTGGTGGCGCTATAAAAGGCAAATGTGAAAAATGCAGGGCAAAGGTTTTTCCTTGGCCTCTAGGGAGTGCGCATACAAAGTTTTACACAGATCGGTGCAGTTATAGGGTAAAAACACGAATTGGCCTGTTGAAGCGCCACCATGAGACTGACTTGAACATTTTCAAGTGGCTTTTCCTCCTCGGTCTAGTGGGAATGTGTGTGCATTTCACGGAAATCGCATGCTGTGTTCATGATTTGAGGCATTTTGTTCAAAACGAAGCACTCGTGCAAACTTTGAAAGCCATTCGTAGCCAATCAGGATGGAATATGAGAAATCTGAAAGGAGCGTTTCGTTTAATGACTGTAGAGATACTGTGTACCGATTTGTGTGATGTAAAAAACACACGGACAGACATAGTCTCGGACTTTCGGCCTGGCGGAGACAAAGATGAGGGACGAGATAAATAATGAGTAACTGCTAACTGGTCTAACATAAGTCAAATAAACGACACACCAGAAAACTTTCAATGACCACAACTCACAAGACATGGGAAACTGATGCGTCTGACGCCTTGGCATACGTTGGCTGCGACTTAGGTTTTTCCAATGACACGATGCTTAGACAGGGGAATGGAGCACGTATTTTCTTTCACGAGTTAAACAATTCTGTTCAACATGGCTTAGCAATTGGCTGCCTTGTTGAGGGACAAAAAACATGCTGTCTTCTTTGCCAAATCTTGGGAAAACAATTAAACAAAACAAAAAAAAATCATTCTCATTCCATCTAACTTTCCAGGTTTCGAATTCACTATTTGTGTCGGTTCTGTGCTATGTTGTAGCATATCCAACAGTGTTTTACAAATAAGCAAGCACGTAAGCACTAATTCACATAGCCTGGCCTATTACACAAATCACATTCTGAGCATGGGGTCAGTGGATTTCCATTGTTTTATTATCAAATTGGGGGTCTTTGATATTAAAATAAATAAATAAACAAATCACTCACAACATTGTACGATCATTGTATAGCATTGTTCTTATTAAATAATTTCAGAGTGTTATACCTGAAGATATTCAGCATGATACAATGTCTCTTTCAAAGCAGATATTGATACTGTACGTCGCTGAATTACAGCTCCATGTCACATTGGATGACAAACTAGATACTGTACTACACTGAAGTCACAAAAACAGACGACAGAAATTAATTGAGACAATGCGGTAAGAAGCTCTTTATTAAATTGAGTTATTTTGCTGCGTTATACCATGAAGCTGCTTCACTCCAAATTAATATGTTCGTCTCGCCTCTTTACAGCATCATTTCAGAGTGTGCAACATTATGTTATGATGTAGGTCTAGATCAGAATACAAAACACTGCTGTGGTTACACAGCGAAGGATATTACGAAATCAGATTTTTTGGTGTGTTACAGTTCTGTATGACTTGGGTTGCAACTAAGGGCTGTGTTTTAGTTTCTATAGGGTCTTTTGTTTGAAGTGGGGATTACCTTACTGGTGCATGTATCTCTTTTGAAAGAGAAATACATTTGAGTGGAACCGCTTCAGATATAACAATGCGAAATAACTCAATTTAATAACAGGTTCTTACCTCATTGTATAACTTTAAAATCAAAGTCTGCATTAGTTTTTTGTGACTTTGGTGCCGCGCGCCATTTGTCTCCTCTTCTGTCATCTGTTTGTCTCCCTTTTGTATTGCTCGGGCCTGTGAAAGCTGGGCGTGGGCGGTGTTATCCAATGAAAATCACCTGGGAGGCGACAGAGGCCATGGCCAAGTTGACCATAAATACGTTGGCAATAAATACTGTATGTCGTATGTTGGCTACAACGCTTCTGACACAGATGTGTGATCGTAGGACAACTTCACCCATTTTCAACCTAACTTTATATAGTTGGTCCTCCTCACTAATGCTCATGATAACCATTTTTTTATATACTCTGTCTGTGTCTCATAGGAGGGATGTGGACACTTCAGAAACCCACCTACCGGTGACATCATCGTTAGGCAGGTTTTTTTTTTTTTTTTTCAAACAAGATTTCACATCTTTTATTTTGATTTGCATTAACGTGAGAACAACTTTCCAGGAATAGAAAGCCTGCAAATTAGCTTTGTTTCCACATCAATGATTTCACTGGTAGGTAACTACTAAGCCTCTGGTAACTACTGGTTTCTGAGCTGTTCACAGCCCTCCTCTCAGACATATAGACCAAGTAGACAAAAATGGTACCATATTATAATGAGCATTAGTGAGGACCAATTATATGAAGATGAAAATGGGTGAAGTCGTCCTTTAAGGCACGGTCACACATGTGCTTCAGACTTCAGATGTGTCCATTCCATTTCCATGTTGTCTTGCGGGGCTGTGGTCAGTGCCAGCATGAGTGACAGTTTTCCAGTGTGTAGTTTGTGTTGTCAAGTCAACACATGGCACTTCAGTTGGCGCCCCGGTCAAGATTCACCATTGTCGAACCCAGTGTTGTATTGGTGATTTTGTTAGTGGTGGGACGTCACGTGCACGTCGCTTAACACCTATACACTACAGGTCACACAATGGACAATTGATATGCATCTAGGCTCATTCCTATGTTAATTCATGCTGGTGTGACACCTGGCAGTCGCCAGCCTTTGTAAAATGTAAGGGTTGTTAAATCTATGCATGTGCGTGCGCGTGCTCCTGCTTAAAAAGGGGTTAAAAGCGGCGTGTTACCGCGTCCCATGACCAATGCATCCCTGGTTGACCCCGATGCTTCACACTCGTCGGAATTCACATGCCTCAAAGCCGTCTTTGTGCGCTGCAACAAGACACTCCACCCCTTCATTGACGCCGAAGCGCCTGAAGCGCATTTGTGACTGGGCCCTTAGGCTTCAGGGGAGACATTGGGACTATCACACATCCTTTGCGGGTGTGGTTTGTCCTTTCTTTCTCTCCCCTCTGCTTTAGGAGTGTAACACCTGCATCAGCCAATTAATGTTCACGCTAGGAGACACAGTTGATGCACTGGCAGACATTTACCTTCCAGGCTGCATAACAGTTTTGGGGGAATTATTTCTCCTATTTCTTTCTCCACAATTGTTGTTTCCTTAACATGCTTTGGTATGTTCAGTTTTGTTATTTTAGTTTTGAGTGGGAGATCACCGGTAATCAAATTTTGAGGCTTAGTTTTGCTTTACCTTAAAGGTAGGGTAAGTGATATTTTTTAAAGTATTGTGTTAAAAGCTTAAAGCACCATATTGTGATAGTAATCATTGCTATAGAGTGTTTGTTCAGTAACAGGAGTCTCCCCGTCTCTCCAGCTCTTTAATAAACAGAAAATACATTTTCAGGTAGGTGACACAATCTTAGCCAATCAGGAGAAAGTACCCATTTATCAGCTTCATTTTTATGGTGTTCCAGTTCCAATTTTGTCTGCTCATTTCTTAGTGTCATCACTTCCAATTTCACTTGTTTAATCTATACCCTGACTGAGTTCTCTATCCTGATTGGATAAAATTAGAAATGAAACTGAAACGAAAATGCATTTTCTGTTTTATAAAGAGCTGGAGAGACAAGGAGACTCCTGTTACTGAACAAACACTTTACAGCAATGAGTACTATCAGAATATAGAGCTATTTAACACTTATTTTAACCAAAGAAAATCACTTACCCTACCTTTAATTTATGCTCTTTTAATGATAAGTTATAGAAGCCATTGTTTTTTCAATTGTATTTATATATAGTGCCAAATCTGAAGTTATCTCAATACACTCTACATGAAGAGCAGGTCGAGAGTGACAATACTCTACACTACAGAGACCCAACATGGCCCCCAAAACAATGGAAATGTTGCAGCATTGGATATCTGTGTTCTAACATGTGCAACATACTTTGCTGTAAGATAGGGAGAAAATGCAAGAGACAATACTAGTAATATGCATTTACATAGCAACCATATGACTCAAATGTTTCCAACACATGAAACATACTCCCTTCGGGGCAAGAGTCTTGAACAAGGATGAGATCTCTTGGTCTACTATACTACAGAAATTGACTACAGAGCGATTGCTGACTATAGGATAAAGGTACTTTAGAAGGAGAGGGGCCTGCTTTGTATCGGTTTGATAGCAGTTTAATTGATCTAAAGAACGTGACTAGTTCTACTCTGGTTTGAAACAAGCCGAAAAAGAACAAAAGATAAACCCTTTTACAATGCCGACAGCGACAGCTCAAAAGGAGTCAAAAGTCTATCGGAGTGGTTGATGACATTCAGTGTCAGTGTTTCTCACAACTTCTCCAAGCTGGACATGTCTTGTGTAGGCTCTGGTTAAACCCAGCACGGCCTGTCCGAAAAACAGTGTGATCTGCATGCATGGGCTCTTGTATCTTGAATCTTCCATGGACAGATCATGATGCTGTGAAGATGCTGAAGCCTCTCATCTGTATGGATGGCAACGTGTGCCTGACAGCCAGGTGTAGACATAGTTCTTTTTATAGTCAAGACGATCTCTCTGATGTTTCCAAAGTTTCACTTCTGAAATCTCCTTCTCGTACTGTATGTGGAGATCAAATCGGAGTACCTGAATATTTTATCCAGTGACTAATCTACAGTATCTTTGCTAATAAATGTGCCATGAATTTAAAACCTATGTACTTAGTTGACTGGAGGCCCCCATACTAGGCCCCCTCCTGTTTTCATTTTACATTAAATATCATGACCAAAAATTGCCAATCTATGACCTCACAATGACAGCAATGTGTAGTGAGCTTGTAGATCTGCTATTTTCACAGAATGTTTCCCCCAGAATAGGCTCACTAGGTATCATGTGGTTAAGGAAGACCTTGGTCAAGACTGCGTGCTACTTCCTAACATTTTCTGTCTGACCTAGGTGGTATAATTTCCCATGTTTGAGCTGTGCCCAGTGTAGCACTATGATTAGAGGTGATGTTTTCTTAGATCCCCATGAAGAAGAGAGAAACAAGCACTCATCAGACAAGTTGTTTGCAGTTCGCGTGTGGCTGTTGCACGGTTCTGGCAGAAATAGTCTCTTAGAAAGGAACACCAGCACTCACTGTTTATATGAATCATACGCCGCAGCAGCAGATCAAACACAACAGACGTTTCGGCCCTAGGCCCTCCTCAGCGTTCTTATATCCCCATACTGGAAGAAAATAAAAACAAAGTTCAACATTAGGACATCGATCTCTTTTTCTTTTTCTTCTTCTCTATTTCTTGAAGTGACCTTGTGGGTTGGTTTGGGTAGGCAACACTAAATGTGAGTTGAAAACAAGGATTTCTGAACATAAATGGAATAAAGATGAAAAGTTTGGGGTGGCCATGCAGACACTTAATTTAGTTATTATTTATTTTTCTTTTTTTTACCGCACATTACAAAACAAGAGCCCCAAAAGAAGGAACTGCTGTTGGAATGCTCCTTTATCAATCAGGCTACTTATTATACTTATATTCTTTGTTTAGGTGTTATAGATGTATGTTATATGATCTTTGCATTATCTCAAGCTAGGACATTTTACTATGCTCTCTGAAAAATAACCATATGGTCATTTAGCTTTTAATTTATTTAGTTTTTCATGCTATTTGCCCACAGCTATTTGTTGATGTTTTTTATTTACTGTTTGAGCCCTTCATAGACAAAACATATATTAACATTTTGGATTATCCAGCGTAGACCAATTTTATGATGTTGCACATTTTCCTTAATCAAGGTCATTTACAGTGTCAGTGTATGTATGTGTCAATGTACTGTATGTATAATATGTATGCTATTTCCTTGTGTTTTGGTGAAGTTAGTTCTACACTCATGTGCATCTTAATTTTTTTAACTGGCTTGTATGGTCTTATACTTTAGGCTGACACCCGGTTGCGTTGCCTGTCTGAAAACTCCAGCCGTAGGGTGCAGATGCTCCATCCATTATATCACAACCCGCTGTGTGTCTCTCTCTCTCACACACACACACACACACACACACACACACACACACACACACACACACACACACACACACACACACACACACACACACACACACACACACACACACACAGCGTCAGCTGAGCTACTGTTAATCTATTTGCACGTTGCAATCATTCTCGTTGTACGCCGGGTTGCCAGGTGTTTCTTGAAACAAGCAACCAGGTGTATGAAAACAAGCCCAAAACACATACATTGGCTATTTGAAAATAGCCGACCTACAAGCTTAGAAACAACATAAGACCTTCCGCTATATGTCTATATATATGTAATATATATATATATATATATGTAATATATATATATATATATATATATATATATATATATATATATATATATATATATATATATATATATATATATATATATATATACGCACACAGGAATAAAAGGGACAAGGAATGACAGACACACAGATCTCCATAATATATGGCCATATCTGTCACATTGGCAGTGGCTCTTAGGTGTCGAACTCTAGAGGTTCGGGCCACATAGCAGCCCGAATTTCTAGTGTATTCTCACCTATAGCTTCCATAAAATGCCAAGCTTACTGTACTTTCACCTTTGTAAAGTCAGTCAGAAAAACATTACTGCAATAAGAGAAACTTAAAGAATTCAAGAGCAAAGAGAGACATTTTTAGCAAGCCTGACTAAGCACAAATCATTTTGGCAAAGTTCTGATCTAATTCAAGGTTCAACCCAGATGTGTTTCCTGTCAGACTCGAAACAAAAAGAAGATACATGGTAAGACAAAATGTTAGGAAAATAGATACAAAATTAGTTGTGTATTCCAAATAATGCATCTTATGACAGCAATGCGTAGTTTATACAGATTAAAATAATAATAATAATAATAATAATAATTATTAATTAATCATAATTAATAATAAAGAAACACTCACCATTATGACATGATTTGGAGTCTTAAAACAAATGTATACCAACAAAACTCTATTGACTGATCCACCCTCTCTTGCACCCTGTAACCTACAGTATTACTACTTCACAGCCCGGCATGTGATGAGGTTGGGAGCCTTGACACAAATGCTTCACGTACGTAAATGACTTGGACATCTTTGTTGCTGTGTTATTCTTATACTGTGTAGCTAGTAATCAAGAGCTCCTTTGGTGAAGCTAAAATGGTAGGCTAAAAGTGTTTCAGCCTGCAAAGTCCCTGCACTGAATTTGTTGCTGGAACAAAGCCCAGTAATCCATAGGAGATGCTCCACTGGAGCCTTATCCCGTTTGGTGCATGAGTCATTGGGCTTTATTAAAGTCAATCTGGGCTGAACACCATGCTGTGTGATTGGCAGGCATATTGCTATGACCCTCTGGCTTCTGTTGTTGTTGTCCAGAGGCTCAGCAGGACCATTTATTTATGGCATGGTTTGTCTTGACCATGGAAATGGCAGTGGCCTTACAGTGGATGTTGGCTCATATATATATATATGCCTTTGATTTTTACTGGACTGCAGGACAGGTAGTAGAATGTATGGAAGCATATCTCATTAGGAGACCCCTGTTCCTCCCTACACCTTACCCTTTCAATGTTGAACCTCCATGTACAAGATGGAGAGAAACAGCCCTCGATACCGCAATCGTTAGAGGGAAAACACAGTAATTGCTAACATGCCTCTATTTTCCATTCCATGTATTTGCTCATGGCAAAATTTTCCATTACAGGAATGACCTGCATATGGAAAGTTTCCCGCTGGCTTACTTACTTTCCATTGTCAAGAAAATAAGGGGCTTTTTGGAAACACAGCAGGACACGACTCCCCTAGATGTCTCAGCATGTGTTGCATGCCACCCTCACCTTCTTGTTGTGCAGACACTGTATAATGTATTGTATATTTGGCCCTGTGTCTCATTTCCACTCCTGTTGACAGGTACATGCTGCCTCACTATGTGGTCTGCTGTACCGCATCCTTCAAATAAACCAAACAATCAATTTACTTCCAGCTCATATGCAGAGAGGCTGCTGGGCATTTAGTTTAGTTTAGCTCAGTTGCACATAAATTATAAGCACCATAAGAGAAAGACAAAACGAGAAGCTGTTAAGGTGAAGAAAAAACCTCAAAGGATTTATGAAAGCCTTTCACATCAAAAGACAAAAAAGACGGACAAAAAACGATGATCACAATGATGAGCAAAGACTGAGATTAATTGAATAAGAGAAACAAAGTGATGAGTCAACATGTGGAGAATAGTAGGATGAAATGACTGGGAAGATTAAATCATTTAAATAGACCTGATGCAGAAAATGAACGTGAGATTGTCGTAGTGGGTGTGTGTGTGTGTGTGTGTGTGTGTGTGTGTGTGTGTGTGTGTGTGTGCGTGTGTGTGTGTGTGTGTGTGTGTGTGTGTGTGTGTGTGTGTGTGTGTGTGTGTGTGTGTGTGTGTGTGTGTGTGTGTGTGTGTGTGTGTGTGTGCGTGCGTGCGTGCGTGCGTGCGTGTGTGCGTGCGTGTGTGTGTGTGTGTGTGTGTGTGTGTGTGTGTGTGTGTGTGTGTGTGTGGGCATGAGTTTTTAAGGAGAAAAGGGGGATGAGATCAGTGTGCTGGGTGCAAATGTTACTTTTAAGCTCACCAGTCTGGTAAATGAATAATTATATACCAAACAGTACACAATAACATGCACAGCCTTTTTGTGTCGCATATCATACTGTACAATCATTTAATCTGCATTATAGCACATTATGTTGTTGAATAAAACAATGGTCAGTGCTGATTGTAAAGGTAGGGTCCAAATAAAATTTATTAACCACTAAATAGAGTTAAAACTTTATTAGTTTTAAAGCAAAAGCGTTAAGTTTCATCTTAACCCATTTAGACCTGAGGCCGATTTAAACATAAAAAAATACAACAGGAATATACATCATATACAACATCTAAAACTAGAAAGTACTGTTCCTGAAGAAACAGTGTGGGATCGCTAAGAATGTTGATGGTATTGAGTATTGATATTGTTACAATTATTAAGTTAATATGTAGTGTTAAAGGTTTGAAAGGTTTAAAGTTCTAAAAGTTTGAAAGGTTTGAAAGGTTCTAAAGGTTTGAAAGGTTCTAAAGGTTAAGGTTCGAAAGGTTCGAAAGGTTCGAAAGGTTCGAAAGGTTCGAAAGGTTCTAAAGGTTCTAAAGGTTCTAAAGGTTCTAAAGGTTTGAAAGGTTCTAAAGGTTTGAAAGGTTCTAAAGGTTTAAGAGGTTTGAAAGGTTTTAAAGGTTCTAAAGGTTTGAAAGGTTCGAAAGGTTTGAAAGGTTTGAAAGGTTTAAAATGTTTAAAAGGTCTGAAAGGTTTGAAAGGTTTGAAAGGTCTGAAAGGTTTGAAAGGTTTGAAAGGTTTGAAAGGTTCGAAAGGTTTGAAAGGTTTGAAAGGTTTGAAAGGTTCAAAAGGTTTGAAAGGTTCTAAAGGTTTTAAAGGTTCTAAAGGTTTTAAAGGTCTACGGTTCTAAAGGTTTGTCGGTGTTGAATAGTGTAAAATTTAGTTTTCTAGGGTAAAACTGTGGTTGCTAGGGTCTGATAGCCGGTTGCTAGGTTCTAATAGGTGGTTGCTAGGGTCTAATTGGTGGTTGCTAGGGTATAACAGGTGGTTGCTAGGGTAAAACAGGTGGTTGCTAGGGTCTAATAAGCGGTTGCTAGGGTCCAATAGGGGGTTGCTAAGGTCTAATATGCAGTCTATATGGTCTAATATGCGGTTACTATGGTAAAACAGTTGGTTGCTAGGGTAAAATGGTGCATTGCTAGGGTCTAATCGGTGGTTGCTAGGGTATGATAGGTGGTTGCTATGGTCTAATATGGTGTTGCTAGGGTCTAATAAGCAGTTGCTAGGCTCCACTGTAGCTAAATAGGATTTCCCCATTGAAATGAATGGGATTTTTTTAGCAGTAAAAGTGAAATATCTCTAAAAGTACAAATTATTTCAAAAATTCAAATGGTAGCCAATATGTCCTAAGTAGGCTGAACGTTATAGAGTTGGAACAGAGTTTCTAGCTAAAAGTATGAAGGACTAGTTACGGTCCAAAAAACGGTCCCAAAAGCGGTGAAGATAACAGTAGTGTGATCGCTTTAGCGATCCCACAATGACTTAAATGCTTTCCCGGTTTTAAAGGTATAACAACGTATAGGCTTTCCCGGTCTTATTTAGGTGGGTGAAAAAATACATCCAGGAAGTGACAGTAGACCAAATCCTCATGATGTCACAACAATAACAAACTTAAAGGTCAACACCCAGGTGTATAAAACTACCAGTGCGGCACTGGGGCAGTATTTCATGGTAGCACTAAATTGTTTTTCTTTGCACTCTATTTATGTGTTTTTTTGTACCAGTGTTGGAAAGTAACTAATTACATTTACTCAAGTACTATACTTAAGTACAATTTTGAGGTACTTTTACTTTACTTGAGTTTTTCCAATTTTCAATACTTTTACTTCTACTTCCACTACATCTCAGAGACAAATATTGTACTTTTTACTCCACTACAATTATTAGAAAACTTTAGTTACTAGTTACTTTGTAGATTTTGATTATTATAACAAAACATGCATTAACCACTTCAACCCTATCCATTTCGGCCATTTGAAAATAGCCGAACTGCAAGCTCACAATGCATCGCTTTGCAACACGCTGTAAGCTTGTAGATCTGCTTTGAAAACTGAAATGGGACCTTCTGCATAATGATGAGCAGTTTTACTTTTGGTACTTTCAGTGTAATGTTGATGCCAATACTTTTGTATTTTTACTCAAGAATATTTAGATTATCAGACTTTTACTTGTAACAGAGTGTTTCTACATTGCAGTATTGATACTTTTACTTGAGTAAAACATTGTAGTACCTTTTCCACCACTGACATTTACTCTCTTGCACTTGTAAGTTGCTCTGGGTAAGAGATAAATGGTTACATTTTAAATTGTATTTGTAAATTGTGACATTTAACATATTTTTTCTTATATCAAGATGACTAGCACCTGCGTGTGTACAGGCATCTAATTTTCTTTCAACCCTGGTCTTAAGTACAAAGATTACACAGGTTGGCTTTTATAACGTACATGATATGACACCAAGCGCCGATGCACTTTCCGTTCTGTGTGTGTGTGTGCGTGTGCGTGTGCGTGCGTGCGCGCGTGCACGTGTGTGTTTAGACTTCAAAGCCAAAAATTCCTAGTTCATTGCGTACTGAGCATTTTAAAACCCTAAACACAGCATGATTTTGGCATAGGTAAAACATTGGCAATGTTTTGTTCAAATAGGCATATACACTCAGAACCCCGCCCCCTGACGCCCCCCCCCCCCCCACCCGTTTGTTTACAAACATTGTGGTCTATACTCTATAGCAGCGCTACTCAACCCGCGGCCCGCGTCTTGGCAGCCCCTCATGGTCAAACCAAAAAAAAAAAAAAAAAAATAATATTTTTTTAAGCACAGGATAAAAATATACATTTCCGTTCAAATATATGTTTTTTTTTTTTCAAAAACAAACATCAATTGTTACAGGTATAATGCATTTCGGTTTTTGGGGGGGGGTTTGACCCCATTTTTTTCCGGCCGCGCGGCGTAGGTGTCCCTTATTTCAATCTCTGGGAGTTGGCAACCCTAACCTTGCCATACCTTAGCTTTTGCTGAACTGATGCCACTGGACATACACACAAAATAAACAGGTAGGCTACAGTGAAAAGAATATGTCAAAATGTACATTTTCTTATAACAATAACAATGCGTAGTGTGTGTTACAAAATCGAAAAATCCAAAATAGGACCGTCATTTTTAGCTTGCGGCCCCTTGGACTTTTGGTATTTTGCTGAGTGGCCCCTGAGCCATCTTAAGTTGAGTAGCCCTGCTCTATAGAGATTTTGTGATGTATTAACTAAAACTTTGTGTGCATAGGAGGTATAGCACTGGCCAGCATGATGATGTAGACAAGTGATGGATTATGGAACACTCAAAGACTAAGACATAATGGTGGAGATAACAGGAGATTTTGTGCATAGTTTATTTTCTTCTGAAGCATATAAGGCAAATAAAAGAGTCTAACTGCAATTGGCGCTTGGCTGGTGTTAATTTTTGGCCCTGTGTGTGTGACATCCCGCACCGCTCCCTAGGTAATGTTTTTCCTTCATTCAGGTCATCCTTTCATCATTTCCCCTTTTATTTTGAAATACTCACTTATCTCAATTCAGACTCTTCACATCCAGCGCTTGTGTATTTACCACCCGTGTCTATCCCATCCTGTTTGGTTTCACCTGTCCCTGATTATCCCTAGTGTATTTAGTCTGTATGTTCCCCTCTCTCATTGATAGTTTGTCTTTGTTTGCAGTGCCTAGTTGTTTCCAGCCTTTTTTCTCGTGTTTAGTTTTCTTGGAGTTTTTCTGCTTCCTTTATCTGGACCTCGCCTTTGTCTTCTCCTTGCCGGATTTGTTTGCCTATCTTTTCACTGACTCTATGTGTACCAAACCTTTGCATTCTCCCTTTCAGAATTGTTTGCTTATCTTGTGACTGACTGTGTACCGAACCTTTGCAAGTACAGACTGTTTTTGATAAAGATTTCTGCCTCTTGTGCAATTGATTCTCCAACAGGTTGTGTTAAATAATCAGTTTAATTCTTCAGGCAGTTTCTAACGTCTAAAACTAAAATTTCAACAATAATTTTCTAACTCAGAATAGCTTTGCAAATTGTATTTTTTTAATTTATTTGATCGATCATGTCCATATGAGAAGCGTTATACTTCCTGGAAACCTTTTACAATAAGGACGTTTATTCAAACCAACCGTGTTATGCCACCCATCCATTGACCACATATGATGTTTAATGCAGTATTTAGCATCACAAACATAGCAATGTAGAGCTAAAAGTTCAGACAGACAGAATAAAAAGCATGAATTCTGATTCCTGAGATAAGGGACAAAATATGTGCTGCATAGAAAAGTCTTATTTATGTGAAATATAAATAAATTCATGAATTGAATCTTGAAAAAAATGGGGCTCTGTTCCCAGACAATACCTGTATTTACAGTAGCCTGTCCTCAGCAAGCGGTCACAATGGCAACATGCCAAAAGGAAAAGGTTTTAGAATATTACAAATGCATAAAGATACATTGCGAGAGCATCAATGACTGCTGGAGTCTACATAGAGATGCTTGAGGGCGTCGTAAAGTGACGCCTGGGGCACTGGACCAAGCATCCGCATTTGATGAGTTGGAATGAGAATGTGTTGGAGTGACCGTGTGTTTAGCCACTCACTGCAGCCGTACTGAGTGGGTGAGTGTCAGACCTGGAGGAGAGACACAGGAGAAAACAGGAAGTCAGACCAAATAGAACACCAAAGCCCAAAGTGGGTCGTATTTAGTTCAGAGGTTCTGAAATATTTTCATATGAAGGACCCCCAAATGGATATGTATTTGGCGGCGGACCCCCATCTGAAAATATTTTATATTGCAAAATTATTCACTTTTCCAAACATTTTAAAGATTTTTCAAAAAATAAATCTAAAATAGCAGATAAGCTCATATATGCTATTTTTGAATGGCCAATGTATATGGATAAAGTGGTTAAAATGATTGTATTGCTGTATTAACATATTTTGCTGGGGAGACCCTGGAAATCCCCCATGGACCCCTGGGGGTCCCGGACCCCACTTTGAGAGCCACTGATTTAGTTGCCCTGATTGCAGTCGTTCTCAAACTTTTTTATTTCAAGGACCCCCAGTTTGATATAAATACAGCCATGGACCCCCATAACTCTGAGAGTGTACAAATGGAAACAAGTGGACCTTTAATGTGTCCATTTTGTTCCATTTGTACGCTGTCATAGTTACAGCCCCATAAGGCATTCTGCAGGGGACCCCCTGGAACCCCCTCAAAGACCCCTGGGGGTCTCCTGACCTGATCACTTTGAGAAACACTGATTGGTCAGTTGCCATATAACCACCAGGGAAGATACAACTTTAGCTTGTGCCGTTTGGTCAGCTGCCATCCCAAATGTATTGCCCTTTCTTATCTTTCTTATCTCACTCCACTCCCCTCACCCATAGCAAATAAACTGTGTGTGTGTGTGTGTGTGTGTGTGTGTGTGTGTGTGTGTGTGTGTGTGTGTGTGTGTGTGCGTGTGCGCGCGCGCGAGTGTGTGTGTTTGCGTGTGTGCATGAGTGCGTGTTAGGTGTGTGGGAAAAAATCGATTCTAATACGAATCGCGATTCTCATGTTGGACGATTCAGAATCGATAAAAAAAGAAAAAGAAAAAAAATGACATTTTTGAATCGAGCAGTGCCCACCTATAGCCACTAACAGAGAAGAACCAGTTCGTGGTGCCACAGCAGCTCGTGCACATGACTCAGTGTGTTGGAGACTGAAGGTGAATGTTGAGAGCAGAGGAGAGGATGTGAGTCACATATAGACAAAGTTACAGGCATCCTTCTTTGTCCAGCTGCTTAAAGCTAGCCTTGAGTAGTGATGAGTTATTGAATGTGTGGAGGGACCTGACAGGCATAGCTCTCATCAGACAGAATCAGAATCAGAATCAGAATCAGTTTTATTGTCACATCACAGGTTTACAAGGTAAAGAAGTGGGTGAAATTCGTTTTTGTACATCGTTCCCATCGCAACGTTAATTTCCATAGAAAGAAGAGGGGGGGGGGGGGAGAAGAAGAGGGGTGGGGGGCAAGTGGGAAGGAGATCAAAAACAAGAGAGCAACAGAAGGCCAGACAAGTTATCTACATATTTACAAAGTACCTGAGATAATAAAAAACTAAGGTGCCTGAGCATAGCAGCAATGTATGTATGTATATATATATATATATATATATATATATATATATATATATATATACTGTGCATGTCATACTTATACTGTGCATGATATACATATGGACGTTAAGGTGCTTAGAGAAAAAAAAAGCACAATAAAAAAGACAAAAAAGTCAGTGCGTTATACATGGGATTAAGGTGCAAAAGGTCAGTGCGTGTCCACCTAGGGTGGACTGACCCTAGTATAATCCGCAAGTAGCTCCATGAGGGAGTGCAGCAAAAAAGTCATTTGTACCTGGTGTAGTCCACAGGTGTGTCCGAGGGGGAGCTAAGTCCAAGTCATTGTCCCTGGTATAATCCACAGGTGTGTTCAGGAAGAGCCAGAAAGGTTTTGCACTGCCTGCTGTCAGGCTGCTGAGCAAGGCTTATGCCTCATTCAGCATCCTGACAGCAGCCGGGTTAGCAGACATAGTTTTAATTAGCAAGACTTTACAGTGGTAAAGGTGTTTGTTTTTTTTGTGGTGAAAACTGTGCCCACGCGACTTGCTCCCACAACCCCAGAAGGCTTGAAGCGAGTAGCTTGAATGAATCTTGAAAAAGGCCAGCTACTACCCTGGGGTCCAGAAGTAAACTGAGGAATTTTAGTGACTGTGAAATGCTCTTACATGTGCTTGAATTAACACACAGTGATTCTAAGGTGTTTAATAGTTTTGTTTTAGCACAAACTCTAATAATATGGAAGCAAAAAGTAGGTCAGGATCATATGCATGTGAAGAAATATTGTCAAAACACACACTGACCATTTGCAGTGAGTTCTTTTGATCACTGAAATTTATGACTGCTGCCTAAGGGGCTGCAACTCCTCGTTTTTGGTACAAACACGGTGAAGAAGAGTGTCTTGGAAAATAGGCGCAGGCTATATAAATAACCGATTTAAAGGTTGTTTCAATCCGTCTTTAAATTTTCCACTCTGACATCAGTAGGATCCCACAAATATAGCTTTTTTTTCTTTTTGATATGATGTTCAGGGGGAGAAATATATATTTATATCCCCCACCCCCACCACCACCTTTGCTGGATGGTGTGAGCTACAGCGGAGAATGAGGTCAGGGATGGGGCTAGCTCAGTGAGCTCTGTAGAACATAAAAGAAAATAAAGACATGCATATCAGTGATGACAAAAGCAAACAGCCATTGATCATAACACCACATTTGAAACTCACCCACTGCACACACACTGATACTGTAGCTCTCTGTATTTTCCAATACAGTGATTATGAAACAACAAACCAAATGCAAGAAGAAAAACGTGGCTACAATGACTTGTTTAAAATTATATCATCCAGCATGAAAACGATATAGGGGCCTACAACATTGTTTCACTGTGAAGTGAATATGCAGACTACAATAGACTACATCACACATCTAACAATATCATTATAAGAAATAAAGTAGCTGGAAGACCTGGATGACTGAAAATCTTCATTGACATAATGCTTAACAATACTGCAAACCATCAAAGAAAATCTGGAAATAGGGAATAGAGAAGAAAGGAACACAGAATACAAACAAAATAGAAAATAATAACAGGAAGGCGCAGTCAAATCAAAAATACAAAGTCTAGCATAAATAAGGTGCATGATTAAAAATGAACAATGGATAGATGGCACGACGGAAGGCAGAAATGCTTCTTGTGCAGGTGGAAAACATATCCAGCGTATAAAAAAGCAAAATCACAGCATTATTAAACTGACAGGGATAAAGAATGAAAAACTGAACATATGAAAAACACATCAAATTGCAGGAATAAATCACTGTTTCTTTTGCATGGTTAAAGTGGCATGTTAATGTGTGTGTGTGTGCGGCACACACACGGCACACACATGCACACGCACACATACACGCACACACACGCGCACACACACACACACACACACACACACACACACACACACACACACACACACACACACACACACACACACACACACACACACACACACACACACACACACACACACACACACACATTGCTATTTACAACTCAAATGTGTGTGCCAAACTCTTACTTTCAGGACCATTCACCATAAAGGTACAGTTCATTGAAAAATCCTTAGACAATGACTACACACTGACCAAATGGTGACAACAGTCCGTACAATACGACATCAGCGCTTAGAAAAGCCTCCCTGAAAGATATAACATTATGATTATGAGAAAAAAACATTTTCATTTAATGTAGGCTGCTCATCAGCACGGTACACAAATGGGTTGCAAGTGGCCTATTATCTTGAACTGTAGTGTAGTATTTGAATAGATGTGTAGGAACTGTACTCTCCGCTTGTGACACAATGGCCATTGATCATGTTGTTAGCGTTTGAATAGCGGCACATGAATATGACAAGGTTACATTTTTGTCTATATGATCTGCATTTCTATGACACCTTTATCTAAAGTGATGTGCGTAACATTCACCCATTCACACACCAACACTGGAGGCAACTCGCTCAACAGGAGCGGTTGTGGTTTAGTGTCTTGCTCAAGGACACTTTAACATGGGGACCAGGTCAGGAGGATCGAACCAGGAACCTTCTGGTTCCAAAACGGCCACTCTGCTGTACCTCCTGAGCCGCCACACACAAGGCACATTTAAAAACCATTTGTTTTACCATTAGTTTATTATGGTAAAAAGGGGCCATCTATATTGGAAACAATTTGGAAAATACGCAAAAAAAAATATGATGCTGATGACCTTTGGAATGATGACTGCTGGAAATGTTGGATGCCAGTCTATAACGTCAGTAATATGATATCATATTGATGACATCAAGTATCTCCATATATGTGTGACGTGGCCAGCTATGTCACATTTGACTTGCCCAGTTATACTCAAAATTGGCACGATGAGTTTGAATGCCTTGTTAATTTACACTGAGCTTACAACAATAAAATACACTGATGGTAAGGTTCGTATATCCCCTGCCTGTATTCTGGTGGTAGATCAAGACACTTGACAGCCTTTGTGATTATGCCGCCAATGTGCAGATGAGCTGGCGTAATTTGTTATGAATGAAGTTTTATTTAGCTGTGGCATAATATTATTGCACATACCCCCTCAAATGTTCATGGATGGTGATTGGTGAACCACCAAAGGTGCCCTGAGTAGGCCTGTCACACTCACAATCATAACATAATCGTCTAATCGTAATTATTTAAGATAATCGTAATTATGTTTGCATAATCGTCATAATCATCACAAAAGCTTGCAGATCGTCTATTTCCGCTATTTAAAAAAATAAATTTAAAGTATAAAATCATTAAATATGTCAGTAATTTCTTTGTATAGGCTATTTAAGTTATTTGTCATATCTGCCCTGTGGATTCTTTTATTACAAAGCCTAAAAGGCAAACAGAAATATAACAAAACATTCATATGTTCCAATGTTCCATGCCAAAAACACAATTAAATCGTTAATCGCAATTATTTGTATGACAATTAATCGTCAAATTAATTCATTGTTGATTTTTGTAATCGTGACAGCCCTGAGGGTCACCGAATCAGTTGACATTTTTAAAAGAAATCTTAAGACACACCTTTTTAGTATTGCTTTTACCTAGGTGTCTGCATTACTCTTTTTTTGCTTTGTTGTCTCCGCCAGGCCGAAAGGCATGGCGAGAGAGTATGTCCTGTCCGTCCGTCCGTGTGTCCGTGTGTGCGTCCGTCCTGTCCGTCCGTTACCAGCTAATATCTGGCACCGTTGGCCCGGCCGCTGCGAAACTGTGCACGCACACTCCCTGGATGCCAACTCAGAACCTCTGGCCCAAACTTTTTAGATTGGCCTGTTATAGTGCCACCAGGAGGCCGATATGTGCAAAACACAATTATTGATACTACTCCTACAGATTTTGTCCAAACATCACACAAATCGGTACACAGTATCTCTATAGTCATGTGATCAACACGGATTTATCCGATTTCCCATATTCTATTTTGATTGCCTAAGATTGGCTTCCAAAGTTTGCAGGATTGGTCCGTTTTGAACAAAATGCCTCAAATCATGAACGCAGCTTGCGATTTCCGTGAAATTTCACACGGACATTTCTATTAAGCCGAAGAAGAAATGCCACCCTTTTCACATTGGCCTGTTATAGCGCCACCGGCAGGTCTAATTTTGCAAAACACATTTTTGGAACAAAATGCCTCAAATCATGAATGCAGAGTCCGATTGCAGTGAAAAGCCCTTGAACAAATGGCACCCTTTTCACATTGGCCTATTATAGCGCCACCAGGAGGCCACAATAACGTACCTGACCTGGTGGAGAACTGTGCTCCGCCTCCGAGGAGCACTTTTTCTAGTTTTTATTGTTGTTGTTTATTTTCTTGTTTTTCCTAGTTTTATTGTCTCCGCCAGGCCGCAAGGCATGTGAAAGGCATGGCGAGAGAGTATGTTTTGCCCCCTGTACGTCCGTCCATCCATGTGTCTGTGTGTCCGTCCGTGTGTCCGTCCGTCCTTCTGTCTGCGAGCAGCTAATCTCCGCCACCGTTTGCCCGGTCACTGTGAAACTGCGCACACACACTCCCTGGATGCCACAGCAGAACCTATGCCCCACATTTTTCAGATCAGTCTGTCATAGCGCCACCATGAGGCCGACTTTTACTTACTCCTTACTCCTACAGATTTGGTCCAAACAACACACGAATCGGTACACAGTATCTCTATAGTCATGTGATCAACACGGATCTGTCCGATTTTCCATATTCCATCCTGATTGGCTAAGATTGGCTTCCAAAGTTTGCAGGATTGGTACGTTTTGAACAAAATACCTCAAATCATGAACGCAGCATGCGATTTCCGTGAAATTTTCCACGCAGATTCCCACTTGGCCCAGGAAGAAATGTCACTTGAAAACGTTCACATCAGCCTCATGGTGGCGCTATAACAGGCCGATTCACATTTTTACCCATAACTGCACCGATCTGCGTGATCCTTTGCACGCACAGTCCCTAGAGGCCAAGGAAAAACCTTTGCCGTGCATTTTTCACATCTGCCTTTTAGAGCGCCACCAGGAGGCTGACTTTTGTAAAACAAATGTTTTCTTCTTACTCCTTCAGATTCTGTCCAAAAAACACGCAAATCGGTACACAGTATCTCTATAGTCATGTGATCAAGATGGATGTGTCCGATATTTCATATTCCATCCTACTTACCTAACATTGGCTTCCAAAGTTTGCAGGATAGATCCGTTTTGAACAAAATTCCTCAAATCATGAACGTACTGTAGTGTGCGATTTCCGTGAAATTTTGTACGCACATTCCCACTAGGCCGAGGAAGAAATGCCCCCCTTTTCACATTGGCCTATTATAGCGCCACCAGGAGGCCATAATAACCTACCTGACCTGGCGGAGACGTGTGCTCCGAGGAGCACTTTTTCTAGTTCTAAATGTTTTCTTTTCTATTTTGTTGTTATCCTCCGGGTTTGTAATCTTTATTTTTAAACCTATTCTGTAAAGCACATTGAACTGCACTTGATGTATGAAACGTGCTATATAAATAAACGTTGATTGATTGATTGAAAGGCAAATATAACTTTATATGTGAATGAGATGAGCATTCTATGAGCAGCAGCAAGGAATTACATCTCTATTCTGATCTCCTTTGTATCGCTGTGTCTCTGTGAATTAGCTCCTGCCTCTTTGCGTACTGTCACTCTGTAACTGTATAACCAGTGACAGGTTTGATGTTAAGATTAATGACTGGCTAGGGGCAGGACACAGAATCATATTGATCCCTGGTTAGGTGAGATACCTCGTATCCATGGCAGCGGGCCAGAATGCGGCAGTGTGGCGTATCAATCGGAGGGGACAGACATTACATTCATCATCGGGGGATATTTTGCCGGCACGTGGGTTCCAGTCATGTTAACACACGCTCCTCCTGCCCCCCGCCCACCATACACACACACTGGACCTTTTTTTTCCTCAAGGTTGCAATTAATGATGTGATGTCCCAAACAAGCCGCAGTCTCTCTTAGTCTGTTTAATTCTACCAGCTCCCAATTAAATAACACAGCTGATGCATAATGATTATATCCCTTTTGTTTGGAAAGAATTGTATGCGTGGATCGTGACGGGAGTGAGTAAGTAGGGGCTCTCCACTGAATTTATGGATTCCTGTGATTTTATTGAGGGGGAAATGAGAATATAATGAGAAAAACTTGATCTCCAAAATGACAGAATATGTAGCCTTTACCAAGCTATCCGGGCAGATAGCAGATCGCATCAGTGGGTGTGAACATGAAGGATAAAGATTTCTGCACCAATCAATCAAGCAAGCACGAGAAGTAGACGACACCGGAGGAAATAAAGGATTATCACTGTGAGAGAAGAAATCAGGTCAGGACTATGTCTGCTTGCTGTGGGCATTGCATGATATTGAATTCAACAATAGCACTATTAGCCAGTGCTGAAATGAAGAACAGCACCTAATGGACATCAGGGATTAATAATGACTGGGTTATTAGATGGCTGCTGTATTATTCATGTCTCTCTCATTACACGAGCCAGTCTTAACAAAGAGGAGCTCTCTTCTGGACATGCATACCCTTAAGTTTAGATATGCTGACGAGGATGTACTGTACACAGTAAAATACTCAGTGTAGATGTATCCATTTGTAGCTCAGAGAGTGTACAAATGTAACCGAATGGACCCATAAGTGTCAGGTCATTGCTGGACCCGTAAGGGTCAAGCCATTGTAAATTGACCCATAAGGGTCAGGTCATTATCTGACCCATAAGGGTCCATTTAGTTGTTACATTGTACAGATGGTGAACAGGAATTCACTGGATTTAAGAGAAATAGGATTACGTCATGGCCTTAGATTTTATATGTGGTGTGTTCCCTATTTATCTCAGAACCACTTTATGGTCAGTATGTAGGACAGCATGTAGGATAATCACACCTAGGATGAGCCTAGTAATAGTGGAGGTCAGAACTGGTGGTGACTGCAGTAGAAGTTCACCAGAATGGTCCAGCAAGATAATACGCTTCCTCAGCTGGCGTAGGAAGAGGATTCTCTGCTGGGCCTTCTTGACGATGGAGGGGATGTTCTTGCCCCACTTGATGTTGCTTATGGTGAGCCCCAGAATGTTTCAATAAAACATATTGAGGCGGAAAACACCAAGGCAGCCCTCCCTGAAGAGGCATTGCATTTTTATTCACCCCCCCCCCCCCCCCACCCTGAGTCAATGTTTTTTAGCAGAGGACCAGGCCATTGCCTGCATGCCATTATTCTTTTTTTATTAACATAATTTCCTGCTGACGGACATGCCAAATACAATACAGATATGTAAATCAACAGTGTAAAGATTTCCATTTCTCAGTTACTGCCTGAGAGGTGCCTAATAATGCAAACGGTTTTGCAATGAGGTTCCTATTGTGCATGTTTAACTAAAGTCTCAATCACGGGAATGAGCACAGTCAATACACTTCAACCTGAAAAAAGAGAAAAAGAAAATGTTTTCAATTCCTTTATTGAATGAAAACTAAACTACAAGGTTTCAACAAGAGATTCCACTGTGTAATTAAATTCATGTTATTATTTGCCAACAACAGAAAAGCACTCTGTTGTAATGGCATCAAGCTGTCTCCATCACGTCTGGCCAAATGGATGTGAAAAAAGGTGTAGCGCGCTGATTGGTTCCCACCAAATTTAGTCTGACGTATCCTGCCCATTTTACTCTGAGCCTCACATTACAGATATTGATATCACCCTAGAAACCAATTTTGATCACACTGTCTTCAAGGCATTGCATTGGTAATATAAAAGATTTGCAAAGGCTACATCTTAAAGTAAACACTGAACCATGATGTCCTTTTGCGTTTGTCAACTGCCTATGGTAAAAGCCTGGTGTTTCAGACATGGCCCTTCATCTGTAGGGAGAGAGGCACGGCACACAGTGACGTGAAAAGGTCACCGCTAGTGTTGTGTCCTTTAGCCACCTTGCAGGCTCAAGTGAGGTCGGTGCAATGCAAAGAGATAGAGGCCTTTTACGGACCGGTTGCCAATGCCTGCAGGAGAAACTCTTCTATCTAAGTATACAGACCATGTTCAGTACACAACGATGTTCCGTGCTGATTACATTTTTATCACTGATCACCAAATAAATGCCACCAGGTTGTGGATAAAATTAATATCTGTGTCATCTTAATTTCCACCTCTTTCATCCATGACTAAGCACAAAACCCCCGTGCCATTTGTCCCTGTGAGCAAGTTTAATGGTTGTGCCCACTCAGAGGGTGGTGCAGCTGAGGTGGGGAGATCAATAATGCACCAAAAATATACATTTCTATTTAATTTGTGCTTCTCACGGTACGGTGGTCTGTGCATGATTAATTACTTATCTTAAGTTGTTATGTTGTGACTGTTGTGAATAAATGCTTTGAAACAAGCATTTTTAACATTAAGTCTGTTCTGTCTGTTAGATGCTCCACTCCCTCATCGGTCATAGTTCCCTGCCCATTGCTCACATTTGGCCACTTCACTAATCAGCTTGCTATACCTATAAAACTGGTCGCATCTACTCACACATTGTCTTGACTCATTTTGTAGCTTTTGGTGTTGGTCTGAGTTTCAACTCAGATTTCGTTTTTGTGGTCCTGAGTAGAGTTCTATCTCCAGAAATAGAGTGGTTGTGTGTTTTTGACCTTCTGCCTGTCTGTGGATTCTTGTTTTTTTTCCTGCTGCCATGGACTTTGTTTGCTTGTCAAATAAACCCTTTGAGTTTGAACTGCTCTGCTTTATCTGCATTTGGGTCCTACTCTCTCACATCTGTGACACTTATACTTTATTTGAATTGCAAACAAAGGCTTTCATTAGGCATGCATTGGATACCAAAATTATTATTGCATGTTTTAGTCTTAGACAATATATCTATCATAAACGTATACTGGAAACGTATTTATTTATTAATTGCACCTCATTTATTTTAAATCTACCATAGTTACACCAAAGGTAAATGATGTATGTAGCCAATAGTTTCATTATACTGTATTCTATTATTCTGTTCTATTTTGAACTTGAAGAGATGCATAATTAAAATCATATTTCTTTGCAACCTTTGTAGGGGTGTGTTCATCCCTCACATCACACTGTAAATACCCTTGCATACATGTCTTGCTCTTTTGCCTTGTTTTACCTCAAGTTAAATTGCTCAAGTACGATAATATTATTATGTTTTTAATACATATTTCCTGAGTACAGTATGTCCTTGACCTAACTGATCTGTTTGTAGACATTGCCACTAAGATCATTGGTATGCAGTATACATGCAAAATACTGCATGGAAACAACCTTGTTGTGCCAGACTCAGTTTCTCCTTTTGTTTCCTGCACTGCAAAATCCTGAGTGTCAATTTACCCTTATGGTTCATTGTCTTCAATGTCAGAGTTAAATTGACACTCAAGATGTTGCAGTGCACAAGCTTAATGTGAGCTGTTTTCTCAGCGTGTGGTGCAAACCTGCAGAGCTTATACAGTACTAGTATACATCAAGTTTAAGGAGGCATCGGGTTACAAAGCTATTATTCTACTACTATTAATAACAGAGATTGGAGACTATTAGAAGGGATAAATGACTGACTATTCTACATTAGGACGGGTATCTACAGTGCGCTTGTTGCCAGAGACACATTTTATGGAGAGGATGCCCATGGGAATCTCTTATCTGATGGAAGCTTTCCAACAGCTTTTTGCAGACTAAAAGGCTTGGAAAAGTCAGCCATTTACCTCAGCCCAGAGGCTTGGGATGGCGCTTTGTTTGCCATAGCTCAAAGGCTTGGAAATGCCACATGTTTATCACAGACCGAAAACCTTAAAGGCCACACTTGCTCTCACTCTGAAACCTCTGATGTGACTGGGCTGTCTGTGATTAACTGCATCATAAGCTGACAAGGAAGGGCATCCATTCAGTCTTAGACTCCGTCCATGGAGGCACCACACTATATGTGCCTTTAAGTGAGGACATCTCTGTGTCTTCATTTGGCTCACATATTACATGGAACGAAAAGGCACCCTTGCTTTGTTACCATGGTGATTCAGCATTTTATTTAATGAGATACCGCTGCCTTTTCCCAGAAGCTCACACAAAGTAAATTATATATCAGAACTTGATTTCTTTCTAATGGTATTTACTTATTGCCATGTCATGATTGAATTTCTTCACAGTAACACTTGAAGCCAGTGGTTCTCTACTGACTGGACGGTTATTCCAAAAGATCGGTGATCGGTGAAGATACAGTTTTTGTATTTCTCTCCTCGTGGCATGTGTGATGCTTTCCCTCGATCAAACAGATATCCAGACTGCCCTCCAACCTGGTTGTCATGGGAACAGGTGTCACATGACCTAAAGTGAGACAAACTTTGGATGAGAGAGGATTGGCTCTCGGGAGGGGAGTCAGTCCCCCTTCTCGATTCATCTGACACGGTTACCTAGGAAACAAGGCTGTGAGACAGGAAGCTGGGGAAAGATGTAAGCTCTTGTTTGTTTGGATAACAGCAAAGAAACTGCCTGGACTCCAGGCATCTTGCTCCATACTTGGGGGTGCTATTAGACTGGGGATTTCAGTATATGGTGTTGCAAGATCTGGATAATATCCCTCTACCAGCTCTGCGTTTCCTTTACATCACTGTTGGATGAAAAACAATAACCCACATGATAAATTATTAAACCTTGTTGGTGGATGCAGCTGGAAACACTGCTTGCATGCCCTCGACAATACCTTCTTATTGTTTTACTTTACCCGTTGCACATCCATTGTTGATATGAACAAGAAGTCATGCTGTGTGAAACAATCATTCAATAGCATCAAATGGCACCAAATAATTGTAAACAAGCCTTATCCAATAATGCTGCTGCTACTACTACTACTAATACTACTACTACTACTACTACTACTACTACTACTACTACTACTACTACTACTACTACTAATACTAATACTAATAATATAATAATAATAATCACCATCATCATTATAACAACAACAATATTAATCATTATCAACCATTAGAATCAATAATCAACAATCAAAATAATAATTAGCTTAATCAGAATTATCATCATAATCATTATTAATTTTCATCATCAGCACTATCTTTACCACAGATTCCAAACCAACAAAGGCCTCTGTGCACCATGCCTGGGAGTGGAGTGGTGAACTGAGGCTGTCTGTGTTTTTCCCGTGAGAGCAAACATTGTAATTATTTCACTTCAAACAGTGTGGTTAAGGGGTTAACAAGAGGTTATTTGATGCTCCCCAGCAGCCCTATAGGACCAATATTTACTGGTGATTTGGACAGCACGGAGAATGAGTATGACACTCCCTCAATAACACTGACAACATGTGTACTGATGGGGCTGGAAAGGGGGCTCGCCTCTGGATGTTTTACAGGTCCCACTGGCTGTCAATCATCCGCAACGCGAGTCTGTTGAGGCCTGTGAGTTATTTACATCATGCTGGTGAGGAGCGAGTGCTTGTGGGTGAAATGGCATGAGTAAACACTGATTAATTATTGCGTAGTGAGTATTCTGAATATTTCCCCCCCCCCCTTTTTTTCCCTGTGCCCCTCTTTGATGAAACATCTTTCTTGTAACAACTTCACTGACAGACATGTATGCCAATTAAAAAACCTGTACTTCGGCTTGACACAATTCACAGAGTTTAGTGCACTGCACTGTAAACAAGTTCCTTCTTCCTATACAGTCTCTGTGCTGCTGTTCTTTATAGGATGAGGGGCTTCTGATCTACAAACTATATGATTCTACCACCATCATTTGTGAGGATCAGGACAACAGTATACAGCAGATAGCTTGCTATCCTCACCTCATTAAAGGGTTCCTTCTTTCTTTCCTCAGATCAGGCAACCTGAAGCCTGCTAAGCACTGGGCTGGGACATCAGAGAAAACATTCAATATGGTCTTGTGCTGCTGCGTTGAAGTGCAAGCTCAATAATCAGTGACCCAGTTATTTTAATTGCTTACCCACAAACACAAAGGGGGGAAAAAGATAAATAGCACAGCCTTGTTCCTGCACCAGCATTGTAGGACACAAATAAGGAGCATCTCCCCATTAACAACTATGTGATCAAGGCACTCTTTCACACAAAATCATGAAAGAGAATATATTAACTGTATTAAAATCTGCAGCCATGTTGCATCAGAAAGTACAAAAGGACAAAATCCACAGAATAATTCAAACACTCCCTGACCTGGCCCAATATCACTAGATAGAAAGCTGTCTGCAATCTTCAGGTATGCTGTGAGTGATATCCACTCAAGCTTAATTTCATTATAACCCTCTTAATATGATTTGTATCTTTATCTTGAGTCAGTCTCCATGACATTGTTTAATGTAACATACAGCATACAGTTTCATACGCATATACTGCATACAGTATGCTACAAATAAACAGATTTTAGAGTTGTGTGTGAAATGCATTTAAGTTGGTCGTTTTAATTTGATTTAGCCTATTTCCAGACTGTAAAGCCTTTAGTTTTCACTCCAATGGTCTAGTGTCAAGTCTAAATATGTGGAGTGGTTGTCCCCTGATTGCTGGAGGTGAATTTGTCACTCCTTTTTGTGTGCCATTCCAGCAGCACAAAAGCTAATTTATAGTACTTTACTACTTGAATGACAAAATCTTCAGCTATAATGGCATGCCAAGAATAGGGACACCGGGTTCAAAGTGGTTACATGTCGTTTTTGTTCAGCGAATCTGTCGAAAATACAACATTTGTGTTGAAAAACACTCGTGGGACGAAGCTCAAAGAGCTTTTAGGCTGTGGAGGTGTGGGACAGCTCCTGCAAGTGAAAATGTAATCCTTACTCCCCCCAAAGGTTGTTGCTTCGTCCAAACATTACTTCTGACCAATAGGCAGCGATCAGTTTGTGCAAATCAGCTGTCATCAGACAGAAGTGCAGTGATTTGGTTCCCCGCTATGCGAGTGCAGTGTAAGTGGTTTTAAAGATGATTGAGGCTCTCGACTGTCCGTGGCTGGGGTGAGGTAATCTCGTGGCCAATCCATCTTTACAATGTATGAGATTGTCTGCACCATCCGGATGTATGAAGACAAACAGGAATCTGACATTCCGAGTTTTTTAGCAGAGATAACTGGCATTTGCAACCTTTTGATGTGCTCCCTCCAGGCTTGTGTGAATGAGACAGATCTGGACTGTGGCCTGTGACATTTAGACAGCTGCTAGAGCCATTCCGGCAGCCATTAAAGCAGGATTCATTACTATAAACCCTTTTCAGCAGACACATCTCCAGAAATTCTATCATCAATATGGTGAGTTGAAAGGCAATTATTCAAAATCATTTCTAAACTGTCTATTGATGACGCAGTAGTCAATAATAACAACTGTCAGACAATTTCCTCTCTCCAGATGGAAACAATGAGCTTTCTATTATAAATATCATTCTTCACACAAATGGTGATTGTATAATCATGGTTATTGATCATTAAGGTGTAACCCACTGTAGAAATTCTCCATGGTCTGAAGTTATGCCAAACTGTTGTATTGCCAGCTACTGGGGTTTACTTAGAGTTAAATAAATATCTGTTTACAGAAGCTAGATCTGGCTTCAAAATCAGTCCCTAGCCAGCTGAGCTGCCTATAGGGCTTACCCCACCCCAGAGGCCAGCATCAGTCCCTGGATCTGGGTTTGACAAATACTGTACTGTGATCAGTGGTGGCACACTACACATTCATTCATTTATTTATTTATTTAATTAATGTATTAATCAATGTATTAATTAATTAATGTATTTATTTATTTAGCTAGCTAGCTAGCTAGCTAGCTAGCTATCTACCACTGACAGCTGTCAAGATTCAAATGAAGATCACATAAATGGCAATGTTTTTTCAAATTGAATAGAAACAGCATTGTATTGCGTTCCAAGCATCTGCATTGGATTCATTTCCTTGACAAGCAGTAGTCTTAGCATTTGACAGCATTAGCATTATTTTTATTAACTAGCACCAAATAAAATATGTTAATTGTCTGTATCACTTTATTTAAATCAAGTGCTTCAAACAAGCCGCATGTGATTGATGTTCCATGATTGTGCTATGTAGCCTCTGATAAGCTTTAAGGTAGTATCAATGCATTTTTTTATTGCTGTGATGCTGAATTGCTACAGTGCAAAATCCCAAGTGCGAATTTAACTCTGAGAGTATGAAACAGGGCCCTTGCTGGTCCACTTTCACAGTTTACCAGCTCCAAGATGATGGAACTGAGAGAGATCAATATTATTTTAACCCATTCAATCCGGGGACGCATCTAATTTTAGATTTCTTTGGCTTTTCAAAAATAGCAGATCTACAAGCTCATAGCGCTGCAATCTGTGCCGTGCTATGAGCTTGTATATCTATTTATATGTATATCTGAGCTTGTATATCTATTTTATATCTATTTTTGAATAGCTAAAGAAATCTAAAATGCCAGAGATGCGTTCCCAGATTGAATGGGTTAAGTATAAACAAATATCATGAATGCTTCCATCCTCACAGATCACAGAGCGATGGCTGGGGTTATCAGGATTGTGTTGAGTTGTGTTGTGTTATGTTGAGAGGAGATGTACACTAAGGTAACATTAGATCCTCTGCTGTGCTGTTTGTCTTCCTAAACATTATGAGTACTAACAGTTTGAGAGCAAACAATGTTAAAGGCTATGCTATTGTATGCCATACAGCACCCAAGTGGGTGACATCGTCTAGTCTCTGACTGAAAGAAATCCACCCAACCCAGGATAATAATAATTAGATTGAATCAGTGCAACGGACAAACTTTCAACATGAAAACACATCTCTCCATGTAAATCACAAGGCCTAAATCCTGATCATTACAGTAATTTTGTAATTATGTCTAATATTCCGGTGTGCCAGATGACTTCCACATGAATCCGGACTGAGCAAGTCGGACGGTAGCAGTTGCGTTCGCTTTTCAGTTTGTTTGTTTTATAAATCAGATCAGATCATGTAATTCAGCTAACCCATACTATACCCCCTGACTTGAATGCACAGGATGAATAATGATGCACTGCAAACGTATTTCTTACATGACAGTTGAATAACAATGTTTTCAAAATCCATAGGAGCCTGAGATACATCCCCTTTTTGTTCCCACAGAGGCATCTACTGCATTGCCTCAAGCAATGCATATCACAGAACCCAGACCGGTTCTGCTCTAACGTCTTCCAAATCACAGAAAGCAAATGTGCTTTGTTGGTTGGTAGAAACCATTTCTACAATTTGCTGAAAACTTGTGGGTAACATTAGCTCACAAGCTCACAACATTAGTAACATTAGCTAATTTCTTTTTAGCTCACAAGCTCACAATGCATCACATTGTGAGCTTGTAGATCGGCTGTGTTCACTGAATGTTTGCAACAGAATAGGGACGCCAGGGTACCCGTGGTTAATTACCTCTGCTGATAAACATGCCTGGTACTGTAATTGTTCTATAAGCATACAATGCAATGCAACAGCACTGGGGATAAAATGGGTGTAGGGGTTAGATAAAGTGACCCGTAGGTGTCTAGGTGTTTGCTGACATGCATATGGAACGCAGGGCTGAGGAGTACATTTCACCAGTGCATGCCACAGTAATGAAAACATCATCAGGAACATGGTGATTATAGCTGTAGGCCCTTCATTGATCTCAGAGCAAGAAGGGCCATCCCCTTGCTGCTGTAGAATAATAGCCAAATCTTTACCCTGGGCTCAAATTGATTAGCCTGCAGGATCCCCCATCGCTGTGGCCAAGCCACGGTTCTGAACTCCCATTATGTTTAATGTTGATGAAGAAGTTTTCACATTAGCTCAATCCTCAGAAGCTTTATGAAAGTAACGGGAAGGGAAACATGCTTCATATACATGTACCGTACTGTATGTATATAAAGCTACTGTGTTTGATTAGTAAAGAACTGACGGTTCATAATAATTACTGTTCAAAAAAACATTTTTATACGAAGAAACCTGGAGACATGCATAATTCATGTTTGTTTTGAATGAGCCCTGTGTAACTGGCATTCTCTAAATAATGCATGACGGTGTGTCTTTGATAATAGGGTTTGCATTAAAAGTAATATGCTCTCCATTCCACAGGGCAGATTGTATCCAGGGCTAGTTATTGTACAATATTGATTTCCCTAAAACCCTGTGTGCTAGAAGACATTAGTCAACTTTGCCCAGAAGCCAATAGTACGTAAGTGAGTGCCTCACATGTTGCAGTGGGAAGGTGAGGGATATTTTTTAATCTTGTATATGCAGCCTTTATAAATCAGATTATTCCTGTAATGAAGAGAAATTGAACAAAAAAGATCAATAGGGTTTAAGATATACAAGCACAGCCAATGATGGGAAATCTACATTCCAAATTTGATTTAAGACTGCTTTGCTGAATCGGGTGTGTAAAATCCAAATGAGATTTCCCAGTCCTAAGTGGCAAGAACATAAACCATCAACTATCAGCATTTAAGCCCTCTCCTGCTCACTGAAGCTTGAAGGCAAAGGGCATTGTACACATAATTCAGTCAGCCAGATGTAACTTAAATGAGAAATTAAACAATTGCATTATTAAATCTTAACACAAATCAGGGGAGTAATATTAAGTAAAAGCATCCAAACCTGTAGTCTGACTGAAATGAAAAGTACAACTATTTAAAATCGTAACCTCATGACTGTAGTTAGAATAAAAGCAGTGTTTTCTTTGATAATATGGTGTGGGAAATGTATAAGCTACATCTATGAGTTAATTAATTTGTGGTGATCCTCTTAAAATGAAAAAACACATTTTTCCAAATAAATCTATTCCATTCGGTCTCCTTTCTCAAGTGTAAAATCTAGCCTTTCTCTGGTATACTGTGGAAATTATAGAACAATTTTAAAGCGGCTAGATCGGATAGATCCCCAGTGAAATGGTTGCATATCAATTTGACATTTTTAGGAGACATGGTATTTTTAGATGCTTTCATACAAAGATAGTAATATGTCAAGACACTGATCACCGGGTTTGTCACAGACAGACGAGGCAAAAGAAGGATGAGTCTGAGAGACAGATTTCTATCGTATCCCAGTGTCATAATTTGTCACGCTCAAATTCACAGTTCTAAACACATCAATTTGAGTCATTTTCCCCATTAATTATTTCAAAGCTGAGTTGTTCTGTGATTGAGGGGAGCAGGGGACCCTGGAACGTTGCAAACGAGCTGAGGCTATTTTTCAAGAGGTTCGGGAGATGGGGTAGCATACTTTAACACAAAGTATGCCAACAAACTGAACAAGCTGGTGAGGAATGCTAGCTCCATAGTTGGAGTTGAACTGCGAAATCTGGATGTGGTTGTGGAGGGGAGGATGAGGAGGTAGCTGGAAGCAATCCAGGAGAATCTCTCCCATTTCCTCTATGATGAGCTGCCTAGCGAAGATGAGGAGCATATTCAGCCACAGACTCAACCCTCCTTGGCACACCGCAAAGCACCTTGGCCAGTCCTTTGTGCCAGTAGCCATCAGACTCCACAAACAAGCTTGACTCCCATATAAGAATGATATGACCTGCAGTCTATTAGTGACTTTTGATAACTGAGTTTTGCATGGACTCTGGCACACTTACACATGGACTACTAGGATGTACATTGCCAAACTTTGACAGATGCCTGTTAAGGATATCGGTTGCTAGATTGTACATAATCATTAAGATACTCATACTGTATATATCCATCCATCTTCAACTGTTTATCTGGTGTCGGGTCACAGGGCCAACAGTTCCAGCAGAGAGTTCCAGACTTACCTTTCCCAGACTGCATTAGCCACTAAATCCTGGGGGATCCTGAGGCATTCCTAGGCAAGCATGGAGATATAATCCACCCATTTGAAGAGAAGATAAGATAAGATAAGTTAGATAAGATAAGATATAATCTTATCTTAATCATACAGAGGGAAATAATGAGTAACTATAATAATGGACTTCACTCAGCCATAATTATACAGTCAGAGCAACTGCCAACCTATATGATTTATGACAGAACATGATGGATATTAATGGGTTTTGTAATTGGTGCATATGTTTATGAAAATGGCTGTCTGCCTCTGACATTATAAGATGTCAGGTAATACAAACCTTTTCTCAAGGTCTGGCCAACAGCAGACAGCATACAAAACAAATAATAGATCCTGATCCCCATTCCTATTAGAAATGTGCAAATCTCCAAAATATATGCTTGTGAAACAACAATGGTGTTTTGGTTAGTATACTTAAAAGTGCATCAGGCAGTTGATGCCTTATTGTCTTCTTGGTTAAAGTACCGGGAAGGACACTGAACAATCAGCACAACTTAAGAGGTTTGAAACTGGAAAGTAATATATTTAGAAAAATCATTAACGATCAGACCCAGAACCCTCAGAACAAAACTAAGGAATAACTTCTTCTGCTTAGCTGAATAAGACATTTTAGGGCTGGGTGCGGTAACCGCAATACCGCCATACTGCGGTAATGCTGCACCGCACGTCGGGTGTTTTGTATGCTGTCTGCTGTTGGCCAGACCTTGAGAAAATTTGGAGAAAATGGCCGGCGATCGGATTAAAATGCTTTTTATTGAACAATACGGACAATACCGGTACTTATCGCGTCCGCGTCGCCTTGTAACATCCGTGGCTCGGGGGTAAGCACTTTACCGAACCGCTATAAACCAGGGGGACTCGGCACCATGACGCTTGTATACAAGCGTCATGTGAACCATGGCTAAGTCTACACACACAACACGATATATACAAAGTAAGCATAAGCTGTTTGAGTTACATTATTTTCAAGTACTTTTGGCGAAAAACACCCGTTTTCATACGCGAATACTAATGAAGTACTGTAGCCTACTCACTGAATGGCAGGTCGTTGAGTTAATGTGTGAATTCCGTTGCCAGCAGCCATTAATTATCACCTCAAGAACAATACAATAGCCACATGCATCATAAGCCATCAACTCAGAGTTACACTAGTTAGACCACATTCTTGCTGTTTGTATTGCTGCGCGGGGGCGCAGCAATACAAACAGCAAGAATGTGGGCCCAGCCACTCCTGGATGCATCGTATCAGATGCGTATCAACGTCAGATACGCCGTTTCGAACGGTTTTTGGATGTATACGGTGGCGACGAAAAAAATGTGCAGGCCATACACACCACTGGCTTGGGTCGGAGTCGCCAGTGTAATTTCACTCTCATATATATACCTCGTCGTACGATAGTGTCTTACATCACGTGTCAAAAAGAGCAGATCTACAAGCTCACCGAGCTTGTAGATCTGCTATTTCCGGCAGCCGAGATCAATCGATTGACGGCATTCACACCACGGCACTGACGCAAAAAATACGACGGTTTCATTTCTTTCATAACAAACAGGGAAAGGTTCCCTAATTTACTTAATCCTAATAGTTTTTATCTGAGATCAGGCTTTCCAATAATCTTTGACGGATTACGCTAACGTCATGGTCATGGAATATAAACATTTGGAACGATGCCACGGCCACGCAGACTGGTTAACTACGAGAGATGAGAGAAAACATCATCCAAACCAGGTATCTATCTCTCTCTCTCAGAGCTAGAACCACGGACCCCCTCCCCTGGACCCCCACGATGTAGGCTATTCGCGGGGGCAGTTCGTAGGTGTCGAACGAATTTATAGTTTTATACATTTGAAAACTTGTGAAATGGGACATTACTTTTGTACAGTTATATTTTGATACCAATACTTTTGTACTTTTACTCAAGGACATTTTGAATTCCGGACTTTTACTTGTAACAGAGTATTTTCATATTTCAGTATTGATACTTTTACTTAAGTACAAGATTTGGGTACTTTTTACACCACTGCTTAAGAGCAAAACTTATTTTTGTTTGGCTTACTTCAGACAATGCAGCAGCATAGGTGATGATAATAATAATAATAATAATAATAATGACGACGGTGGCCACCGTCGGTAACGGCGCGGTACCAGTAACGGTAATGGCGCGGTAACGGCGCGGTTCTTTAAAATTGACTGCGTTCTTTAAAATTGGCTTCGCGCGCGTCCACGTATCGCATCATGATGCGGTACATACCGCCATACCGTACCGCAACGGGGAGTAATTACCGCGGAAAATAAAAATCCATACCGCCCCAGCAGATGTCATAGGCCACAATTGTTGGCAACAGGCCAACAGATCTTGTCTCCATTATCTCAGTTGTAGTCCTATACAGTATACACAATGAAATAATCAGTTAACAAATTTCAACCTGGCATCCCTATTATGGGCATGCATGCCATTACTGTAGGTGAAAACCTTCCACATAAAAAAAAAAAAAATTTTTTTCTAAACGTTTCTAACTTTTCTAAAATAAAGTTTAAATAGCGAAAATAGCCAGTCGACGATTGGCAATTGTAGCTATTTTTTCAAATAGGGCTCAAGTCGTTAAAATGGAGCACTGGTGTTGATTATCAGAAAGGAAAGTACACTTTTACAACAGCTTAATTAGTGAGTACTTGTTTAAGGCTTGTTGCCTACACTTATGTCCTACTGCGGTTGTTCATCAGTATTCCAATGCTGCACGCTGAGCCAAATCTTGGAGCCTATTATGACTCTTGAAGGAGCTCAGAGAATTGCATTAAAGAAATAAGATTTCTATTTAGATTGACTATTTTGGAGAATTTATGCAGACAATAAAAGTGAGCACTTTCATTCAGTGACACTCAATGTTTTGTAAAAATGTTTTTACACTTTTCTTTCTGCTGCACTAAAAATAAACAAAAAAGAAAACAGCATGACTCATTGGCATGACATAAAACCAAAAACCTTATATCTAAGGAATACTTTTTTCATCTATTCAAATGCACTTCCTTTCTTACTTCACTATTTCATGCTGAAGTTGATTAATGTTCATCCATAAAATGTAGGGGTAGAGTTTGAATACCTATAGTGTATTATAAGAAAGTGATTTTATTTAATCTTGCAACATAATCTTGTCTTTTTGCCATTAGTAATACCCAGTGGGTAAAAAAAAAAGTCTTGGATGCTGGTAGTGACAGATTCTCAGAATGTTAGATCTCTGTGGGATGTCATTAGAGGTGTTGGAAAGACTTCTCACAGAGCTGGCGCACAGTGGGAAATATTTGCCTATGACATACCCAGAGGTTATAAGCTGAAAACAGTTTGCGTGTATGTTGAGTGTTGTGTCATTGCAATGGCCAAGTGGTGGGCAATATTTGCCTATAGTAGAGTATGTGACATACCCTGAGGTTATAGTTAGCTGAAAACAGTCTGTGTGTAATTTTAACACATGAACCCTAATAGTATACTTCGTTGAGCAGGATCCCCCAGGGGACCCCTCGAAACGCTTTCAACATGAAAATACATCTCTCCATGTAACTCAAGTCCTAAAATCTGAGAATTACAGTAATTTTGTTAATATATATACACTCCAGTATTCCAGATGACTTCCACATGAATTTAGTTTAGCCATGAACTTAGCCATCATTTAATTCAAATTTCCCCAAATCTCTTCGCAGAAATAGGAGATCTACAAGCTCACAATTCGTCGTGTTGCGAGGCGTTTGAGCTTGTAGATCTGCTACTTTTGCTAAATGTTTGCCTTTTATGACATGCACAGAATAGGGAGGCCATGTGGTAAGCCATCCGACTATACATTAGTAAAATCTCTGTCTGTCTGTCTGTCCGTCCGTCTGTCTGTGCATGCATGCGTGCATGCGTCTGCAGTTCACGTATATCGAGAACCATCGGACTGACCAACTTCAAACCCGGCGACAACCTGAGGGAGTGCCGTGACCGGCGTTGAGGCGGTCGGATAGGCAGTTTTCCAGAACCACAGATTTGACCAATACATCCATATATAGGCATATACAGTATGGATATCATGGTTGTCCATCCGGCCATTCGGACCGCAATGCCCACATATGAACTCTAATTGATTTAGGGTAAATATAATCTGAAAAAATTATTTGCCAATTCACAAGTTTTTTCAAACATAACTGCCAACATTTTTTCATAAACACATTTATACCCACATTTTTTTCTGTCTGAAGCACTTTCTCAGTGTAGGTGGACAGAAGAGGGATTTACTGTAACTGACATTTTATTGGTTACAATGTACAGTATTATATACTGATATGACTTACTATTACCTCTATTGTCACATTAATAGAGTAATTGAAAGTGAAGCGCACAGTCATGCATACATAGATACTCACAACAATATTTAGACTGGAATATGCATGTTAACTAAAAGTGAAGATCCCCTGCAGGATCAGTAAAGGCTTTTTTCTCTCCACAGCAAAAAAGGTTTGCCTTGGAGGTTTTGATAGTCTATAGACACATTGTAAGTGCCTACTACTAGTGCTTTTTTAAAATAAACCCTGAGGATGATGACCATGTTTTATCTGCCTTCCACGGTTGCCTTAACTCCTCCAGTAGCTCAATAGAGTCTGTCATATGTATGTGTGTATAAACAGAATTGAATATTGTTGGCCATAAATAATTGATGCCTGTTTACTTTTGCATGGCTACAGTGAGTTACAACTTTATCATTCCTTTAAAAGGGAACCTCACACATAAAGCTGCAGTATGAGTGGGTGTTTAAGGTAACTGTGTAGCCCAGATTTAAAGTTGCATGAAGTACAGAAATACTATTATAATAGTGAAGATCTTGAAGGTGTAAAATGTCAGGAGACGTTTCGAAATGTGGGCGAAGAGTGTGGTACATACCTGTAGGATATTTACATGTAATTGGCCACTTAGTTGAATGTGTTATTTACAGCAATTTCTATTGGTGTTGTAAAAGACACAAGGCCACCTGCGGGTATATAATATGAGCGTGCGCTGTGTCCTTCAGTTGCCAGTTAACACTTGAAACAGTAAAGCCACTTATGACCAGCCGACTCACTATTGGGTTTTCAATTTATTCTTTCAGGTGGGTAAATGCCACATAAGCATTTATAGTTTGTCAGTGATGCAGGATTTCTATTTAGTGAACCATATGCCTTGTTGTATATGTAGTTTGTAGATTGCGGCAATTGTCATCTTTTTAATAGCCTAATGTTATTTCACATCCTATTTTATTTTTATTTTTATTCTAAGATTGATTTTAAATATTTTAGATTGTCATCTAGTGAATGTATAGTTATTACTGTATTTTTTATATATTTTATATACTTTGGTTTTGATATATTGTTATTGCTTTACATTGTCATTTTGTTCCATCTAAGTGCAGTTAACATCTGAACCAATAAAACCACTGAGGACCAGCACTCACTATTGTTTTTTCCATTTTATTCTTTCAGAATAAATAATTTCTGGAATATGTCACCTCTTGAGTCAGCCTGCGCTCGATGGATGTAAAACAGCTGTAACACACTCACAGGGGGCCCATGCAATGCCATCAATAGACACACCATTAATGTTCTCTTAAGTTGAAAGGAACAAAACAATTTCCTTTGTTTCCATGTCATTATAGTCCCCTGTTGGGAAGTGTAGTCAGACGTGTGGCCTCAGTTTGCAAGATTGTACCTGGCATGAAAGGCCTATTTTACACTGTAAATTGTTCCATAATACAAAGACATGAAGACTTGAAATTGTTGTATTTCGAGTAAGTCAAGCAGGCATGATATATATAGTAAGTCCAAATGTTGTTGGTCTTCTTTATCTGTTGCTTCTGTTCTGTGTCCCATGAGCTAGAAACCGGAAGTTTGCTTTTAAAGCAGATTATCCGAGTAGTAATTCTCCTTACCGATTTGAGTGCACTGTATAGAAACATTTGTCTTAGTACGTAATTGTGTCAAAGTGAAATTACTGTATTTAAGTTACAGTTCAATTTAGCATATTTTTATTGTTGCATTTAAGATGCCGTGCCCTAGTACTGCACAGTAGAATGCTTGATACAAAGGTATAGCCCCTCAAGCTAAAAAGCTCCTTGAGCTGAATTACCCAAATACCTCCACTTCTCAGTTTGATTCTATTCGGGTGTCAAACTGGATCAGACATTTAAACTCTGGTGGTACCATGGTGTCTGGAGGGATTGTGGTTTAAGCAAGGGGCAAACAAAGTACTATAAAAGCCAGTACCCATCAACTCTACTGCACTTCTGCCATGATAACAGAGATTTCAAACTGTGAATGTAATGATCTTCCAGTAAACATGAGGAAGTGTCCCAGATCTCTAATATTGTCCTTTCACACTATACCAATTTACTTTCTCCCTCTGAATCACTTATAGACGTCACTTGTGTTCCTACTAGGACAAATTATGCAATCAGGTTAGCAGAATTCAAATCAGCTCAACATGACTTCTTATTATCTTATTATTTTGCAATTCTGTACTTCCTTTAGTTTGGACTCTTCTTTTCAGTTTTTTTTAACACAATGCTGTTGTTCCAGTTTAATTTTTTTACACAATGCTGTTTTTCCCAGTTTTTTTATAAACACAATGCTGTTTTCCTAGAATATACAAGTACATATATACAGTCATTCTATAGTGACAACAGTTCATTATTAATTAATGGGAAGAGAATATAATGAAAATTCTAGTGTTCCCATCTCAGTAAATCCTTAAGAGTTCAGTATGAAGTATACAAAACCTCTCATAGTTGGGTAGATCCGTCATATTATACTGCGAATGTAAGACTTTTGCAGCACTCAGAAATGTGAGAGGCATTGATATCTGCTCCAGCTGGTGTTCTGCTTTTAATTAAGTCAATTTATTGTCAGGTAGTTGTCAAGGCCAAGGAGCTTCACACTGGAGGAACAAGTAAAGCATGCCTATGAGTCAAGCCTAATTAAAATGGAAGGCCAGATGTTTGCGTAGCCTCGTTCTTTTAAGTCTACCCCATTGGCAGCTGAAACTTTCTCTCAAACTGAGACAAATTTTGAAACTCTGCATGAAATGAAACTCTGAGATCAGTTCATGACATTTGGCAAGAAATATGGATTCGAGCTTTGCAATTAGATGGGCGGAGGCGTGCTTCACATTTTTGACAGTGGTGCCCAACGGCAGCAACATCACGGTGTTTGAATAAAAACAACCCCATGATAGTATATGAAATCTCATCCTAACATCCTACCTGCTGTCATACATTTGGAACATCAGCTGCTGAGCGAATTATTGGATAGCATTTCTTTTTTCTTTTCTTTTTCTTTTTTGTGTGTCTTTAGCAATTCAGTAGACAAGTGCAACCATAAAACCACATAATGGTTAGTTATGTCTCAACAGAGAAAAATGAAAGCTGCGTGAAACCAAACGGCAATTCCAAAGTCAGACCGTTAACAAATATGACATAACTAAAACCCCTGCAGGGAATTTTGAATGCTGAACTTCTCCATTGGCCTTTGAGTGAGCTGAGTTGACCGGTGGTGAGCTGGTGACTTGATTTGCGGCTTTCCACAGGAAAGAGGCATTGCCCCACTGTGAGGATTGATTTGTTCACCTCAACTGCTGGTATAAGTTAACTGAAAATTAACTACAGTTGCTATTCCAGATGCAGTACCGACTGTATGGCTTCATTAGTGTTTGTCAAGAGCGCAGTGCAGAGGGAATACACATCACAGGCTCTGGAAAGTAATATGCCACAAAGAATAAAGGATGTCTTGCTGGTGTGTGGGCATGTGTGCCATGCTGCAACAGCCAGAGTGGTCTGGAGGGAGTCTCTAACTGATTAGAATTCAGAAGTCCTTAGTGATGCTTACAGTATCAACTAAAAAGACCTGAGTACATCTTCACTTCTCATCAGGTTGTTGAAATTCAACTCACTGGTCATACTAAGTTATAGAGTTGCAAAACTGTCTTCTGATTTCATATTCTATAGACTCTAATGATAGATTATTCATAACACTTTATATGAAGCCAAGTCTATAATGTATTATAGTAAACATACTTATAATGCATTTTGTATCTGCTTAAAACACTATATACGACGTACACATAATGCTTTATGTGTATAATTTAACTTATTTATTACATTTTCTACTGGGAGCTACCAGTGTGCGGACTTCCTTTCCTTTCCTCTAATGTATGTATTGTTGTTCAGCACCTGAAATTTTTTTTTGGGATGTGCGTGCGTCCTTCTGGACTATTTATAATTTTGCAGCCCCCAGCAAAATATTGTGCTCGGGGGGACTGCACTAGACCTTAGACCAGGTCAGAGCTGGTAAGGCGCAATCACTTTAAGATGTTTAGTACTCCACCTAAGATAGAAATGCAGCAAATTGGCCCAGATTCACTAAGCTGGTCATAAATAAGGTGTAAATAAAGTTCCTAAAAGAGGGTATATTTTCTGTAAGCTAAAACTGACGTGCAATTCACAAAGGGGGGTGTAAATACCTCAAACGCGCGGATCACAGGTGTATGTCATGATGAATCTGGAAGGCTGCCAGCTGGTCGTAAAACGTCAAGCGCGTTCCCGAGAAGTTCATTTGCATTGTTCCACTCCCCTTTTCGCACCATAAAAGGCAACAGGAAATATCCAACTTCAACTTCACCGTACTGAACAGTGTTGCCATATCCGCTTATTATAAGCGAATGTGGGCATACAAGTGGAAAGCTGCTATCCGAGTATGGACCAGAGCTTATTGATTACTTATTGATTAACTTTGTTAATTTTGGATTATATCACTGTCCTACATCGGAATGGGGAATGGATCTTCTGTTTTCTCATCAGATGGTAAGATTCATTAGGCTATTGTGTGTGGGCACATACTATTCTATTTGAGGATTGGCACTGTTGTAATTGATTTTGCATGAAGAATAAAGCATTCTAAGGACATACGCACAGTTTTGATCCCTGGTAAGACAGCCTCGGGGCTGACTTGAGAACGGTCGGACTTTCCGCTCAAATCACAGACAAAAAAACATTAATGAATCTGACGACTAGTGTAGGAATTGTCGTAAATGCCGGTACAATCAAAATATGGTCGTAAATTGCTTAGTGAATCTGGGCCAATGCACTTGACCACACCTCATTTTAAGACCAAGATACTGTAGCTAAGATAGGGTCCTATATCCTTGCAAAATAATCGTCTGTTGGTGTCTGCCAATTATGAAGTTTAATGCATCATACTGTAGACATGGGCCTCATAGTGGTTTGTATAGGGCTTTATATTAAGCCCAGATTATGACCAGGGCGACACCATTTCCCAGTATGCTGTCAGTTTACGTGCAAAATCATCTGAGATATAACTAAGTCCTAGCCTGGCTCCACCCCCTGAGTTTGCCTCGCATTCAGGGTCTGGTGACGCTGTCGAAGGCGGGTGTTTCTCGGTTGAAAATCTGTACGACGAATCGGGATCAGGATAATCCAGTATGAACCAATCGCCAAAGAGTCTGTGAAAAAAAAACTTTGGCCACGCCCCCATCTCAGAAATCGGCTGCATTGAGAGGGCTTTCAGACTGAATAATGGAGTGAAACGAAATGAAAATTCAGGCTGAGTGTCAGGCTAACTAAGTCCCAGTACATCTTACATTCAAGAGTAACATGCAACCAGACAATTGTATGACCAAATATCCACACGTTAATGATGGACAATAGACATTTGTCATGGGTAATTACAGGTAATAACATTAATTGTGTGGGTGTGTTTCATTTACAAACAGAGATACTATCCCTGGTGTTACTGCAGTGCCAGCTCCTACAGATAAGTTAATATTGGTACACAGTAACACCTAAATGAAACACAACCACACTTCATGTTATTATACCTTCAACTGCATATTATACCCATCAAAATGGCTGCAGTGAAAAGAGTCCATAGTGGAAAATCCAAATGTTCCTTATAGAACTTTTATAACAAGGTGCGCCCACACCCCACAGCCACCACTGACTTTAGATGAATTCTGCTTAAACCTGATAGAGAAAAGGTCAGGAGGAAAACTACAGCCACTGTAGGGCTACAAGAATACCCTATGGCCATTCACATTACTGACTGAACACAGGAGTCCTCAAGGTTAAAATGGAGTGAAAGCCGCCCACCACCACTGATATGCATTTGAAGCTACAGGCTACTAGTGACTTAACCTCACTGTCTGCAAGGTAAAAGTTACCACATGATATGGGAAAAATGTGAAGTCCAAGAATAGTATAAATAATGCTTGGGGTTTATTTATGCAAAGAAAACATGTTTGGCAAAAGCTTAACCATTTCGATTGGAAAGGGACAGACTGTACCCTGAAGTAAACACAGAGACTAATAAATTCATGCGACTCTCTCACCACTGTGCATGAAAGTGGCATTATGTGCTGAACTGGGTGATTAAATAGCATGCTCAATCTTTATAAATAGCTGTTCCAGGTGTCTCTTTATTACAGATTACTTTATTAATCATGACTGTCCCTTTTTAACTTTACATTAATGTGGTGTCATACACTTTATCATAGACAGTCATAGATTGCAAAGTGTTCCCCACTCACACGGCCGTACACCACTGTGTCAGTGTTTATGCCACACTTGAAGAAGATAATAGGAGCTGAAATCATGAGAGACCACCCCACTGTCGTTTAGCGTCTTAATTAGAGATACAGTTAGCGTCTCCATATTATTGCGCTCTCATTTCTCCTCGATGCTCTTTTCCCCCCCTCGTCTATTTCCTCCAGTAAGGCGGGGTGGCCGGTGAAGTCAAGCCAAGGCTGTTTCCGTGGTAATGAGCTGTCAAGGATATAAAGCTCTGCTCTCTTTTTTCCTCGCATATCTCTTCTTCCCAAATAAGGGCCATAGACGAGAGCACTAGTCTGGCAGCAGCATCTGTGGAGCCCGCGTGTGCCCTGGGGACTTCAGTGTCACAGATGCAGTGTATGAACGAAGTGAATGGAGAGGTTCTCCCTGACTGCAGGCCGAGGGACTGGAATGATTAGTCTTTTAGATGTTGTCTGTTGAATGAGAATTGGGTTCTGAGGTGCTCAGAAGTACCGGTCTGAAGGATTGATTTAATTTGCCACACACTAATGAGAAAAAAAAATGCCCCAGTCTCTGGCTGTTTTGGGTTTGCTGGCATGTTTCCCTCTGATTGTGTGCACGCTAATAGACTCTTTTATCATGCATTTCAGCTTGCCATAAAGCAACACACTTTTTCTCAAGCCATATGCATAGCTATTATGCCTCTCTAACTGAGATCTCACAGGTGTTTTACCTCTAGTCAGATATATCCTGAATAATATCTGAAATGTGCTATATTAAGGTATCAAACATTTTTCTTTTTGTCTCTCTTTCTCTCTTATAAATACAAACACATAAAGCTATGTAAGAATGCACACATAATCCCTCACACACAACACAAACTGTAATATGAGGGAGTAAGTTTAGGGATATACTGGGAGCTGTGCATTTTGCTGAAGAGCTGCATTCTGTTGTAAGCTACTGCAGTGCTACTAGGCCTGTCCCCGACTAAGAATGTAACTAGTAGAATCTGATTGGCCAAATGCTGCCTATAGTCAACTGGTAGTCGAATCATCGACTAATCGCGGTCAGGCCTAACTGCTACCCAAAAATCCTTTCAGTGCGATACAGACATACAACCATCAGTCCAGTAGGTAGCCTACTTTATGACTTGTAACTGAGACTGCATTAGTATGTCAACACATCCTCACCCCAAGACATTACATTTGTCCAAGCGGCAGTATTTGATGAGTTTGGAGGTTGGTTAAATTTGATGCTTTGGGGTGAGAATGTGATGCTTCAGGCATAATGTTAACCATGTACACTCAATATTAAGAACACCATTAAAAACACTGAAAACAAGTTAAAAACTCGATCATCAAGGCAGACGTCAGAAGCAGGCTGTGAGGCATGCCTGAGTGAGGTCATAGCCGAGCGAGTGCCTGCCTCAATTTGAGTTGCATACCGACGGGATGGCAATCGGTTATGATCATTCCCTCAGTGTCAACAAGGTGAGCAAAAGGGCATCTTTGTTGTCAGTATCGGATTTCAAACACACGGCAAAGTATGATGCCTTGGGGTGCTGATAATGTCATGATCTCATTATGAATTATTAAGCGACCTGACTAACTAACTAACTTTGATTAATTGATTGAATACTTTATTAGTCAGAACATTTATCTGCACGAGGTACAGTGAGACATCTTTCCATTGTGGTCCCATGTATTCAATGAATCAACATAGCATAAAGATAACATAAAAATACATATCATCAACAAATATAAAACACTATATGTACAAAGGAGAAAAAGGGGGAAATGTCACTTCTCCTTTCTAAGGGAAAATTTAGTTTTCTTGTGGTCTCCTGATAGATGGATTTTCAGGCCTGTTTTGAAAGAAGCCAGTGATCCACATTTTTTAAGGGATGGTGTCAGGGCATTCCACATTTTGGTGGCAGAATAGTAGAATGAGAATGTTCCCATGTTTGTTCTATAGATGGGTGGTACCAGATCATGGTCGCTCCCTCTAGTGTTGTGGCTGTGGGTGTCACTCACTTTGGAGAAGTAGTTAGTCAGGTATGAAGGTATTGAGGGCAGTGCCCCTTTACTAACACATTTAAAATAAAATATATTATTGAGATTATTTGTATTCCATTCCCTCATATACATTAGGTGTAGGCTACTTGCCCATCAAGCATGTTGATTTTGACAGCAAATTTTGATTTAGTTTTAGTCATAGTCTTTTGAATAAAATTCCATTTAGTTTTAGTCATATTTTAGACATCTGAAATGTTTTAGTGTTTGTCTAGTTTTAGTCGAATAAATATCATAAGATTATAGTCGACTAAATCTACAGTTGATTTAGTTGACTAAAATGTATTTTGGCGGGCCTTGACGGGCATGCTGAAAATAGCCTTTCTTCAAGCTCACAACGCGTCGCGCTGCTACGCGTTGTGAGCTTGTAGATCAGCTATTTTCAGAGCGCAACACCCGAGCACAACACCCGAGCGCAACCAAGCATGAAATGACTTGTCTTTTAGTTCTACTGGATCTCAAGTTCTCCATTAGTCCCTCACTAACATTTTAGTCTAGTTAGACTGGTGACGTCAGTCTCCAGTCTATATGAACACCCTCTCAGATCGTAGGTGGAGTTAGACTGATTTAGAGTCGTGCACTCATGTTAGGTTATATAGGGGGGCATGGAAAGGGGGCGTGTTTGGTAGAAATCCCCACTGTTTCTGTTGCAAGGGGGCGTGTTTGCTAAATATAGGGCTGCATCGCGTCATGATGGAGCGTTTCAGTGTGGCTGCAGACAGAGTTCATGTGCAACCTCTTCCAGAGAGTGATAGAGACACTAGAAACTCTCGGACATGTGTCTTAAAGGAGGTGTTAAATGGAGTCTGTATGGCTGAAGATAAATGAACACATGACGTCGGTGGGAGAGAGGAGATATTGTGTGTTTTTTTTTACAAACAGCAGCATGGTGCTGATTTTTGTTGTGTGAAGCTTGTCAGAGTGTTTGTGTTGGAGCGCCTCAGTGCGGCTGCAGAGTTCATGTGCAACCTCTTCCAGAGAGAGATAGAGATACTAGAAACTCTGCTGGAGAAACAAAACAAACTACTGGACATTGATTTGGATATGGACATCGATCTACACACTGCAGGTATGTCTGTTACACACATCATCAAACTACACACTCCAGGTATGTCTGTTAAAAGACCCAAAATGCTCAAATATTAATATGGCACTGGCTCTTCTCTTGTTGCACAAACGTAACGTGGTCTACTCAGCACTGAAATCTTTGCCAATCTAGGCTGGATATGACAAAATATCTAATCAATTTTTGACATAATATATAATATATTTATATATAATATGTTTTCATCATGTGTATCATTGATGAAAATGTAGTACATTGCATGTCTTATGTTAATGGCGGGACAAAGTTAATAATAACAAAACATCAGATCAGATGGTACATTTCTCATGTAAAATTGCTGTAACATAACTGTAAAGGCCCCCAAAGGCTTGCTAGCCTAAATGCTCAAACATTAATATGGCACTGGCTCTTCTCTTGTTGCACAAATGTAACATGGTCTACTCGGCACCAATCTGGGAACCCATCGTCAAATAAAAAGGTAAAACAGCGCCCTCTGCTGTTTTTCACTTTTCCATTTGACTGAGGACCCATGCATGCTCACGGGAAACCGGGGTTTTGGTCTGCCCTCAGCCCTCCACTTCCGGTGGTGCGCCTATGTTTTCATTCCCACTAACAATATTTCTCCACGGAACACTAACACCATTTCTCCCAAAGAACATGGATCGTTTTGGTTATAAGCCCACTTGTTTCTATGATGAAAGAGCAAGTTAAAATGTTACTAACTTTCCGTGGTTTTGTCGGCTCCGAGGACGCTATTGTTAAATGAGTTTTGGTTTGTTTCCAGTGGGAAGCGAGCCGCACACATGTAAATCCCGCCCACTACATTTGATTGGGTAAAGCGCGGCCTGCTTTCTGATCTGAAGGCACGCCCACTTGTAGCCAATGTGCATGGGTTGTCAAAACGGCTCCCGACAGATCCAAGCGCAGCTATGGATCTGTTCTTGAGAGATTAACTCGGCACTGAAATGTTTGCAAATGTAGGCTGGATATGACAAAATATATAATATATTTTTGACAAAATATATAATATATTTAAAAACAAGAAAAACAACTGTTACATTTACAATTTTATAATTACTTTCTGCAATTTCTACCTCAGGTTAAAAGAAAAACTTGTATGTTTACGTTTTTATCATTTGGATGCCATGGACCCCCATCTGAAAAGGTTTTGTGCCAGGGACCCCCAGAAGAGAACATTTATCTTAAAAATTCAAAAGTATAAAAGAAATGTTCAAATACTGCACAAAAATAGCAGATGTACAAGCTTGCATCACGGGTGAACTGGTTTTAGAGTATTTGGTATTGTACAGTATGGTCAAGTTGGACAATGTAATAGCTCTGTTTTCATCATGTGTATCATGGATACAAATTTAATATATTGCATGTCACAAAAAGTTGGCGGCGTGGCTGTGGAAAGGGTCGTGTTTGGTAAAAAGGGTCTGCAACGTGTCATGATTGGTTGCCATGTCTGCTTATTGTAGCGACATTGCCCTTGTTTTTCTGTGAAGGTGCTTGTAAAGACTAGTGGTTGCGGTTTGTCCCTGTTTCTAAAACATTGTTGATATTTAGTATGAGTTATTGGTTGATATATTGATTCTTGTACCACACCTCCTCAAGTCCATCTGTGATTAATACCAAGATGTTTTACTGTACCAATTCATAATAATTAAATATTGAAATATTACAGAATCCCAATCAATTGTAATGTAAACATTACAAATGTAATACAAAATTCAAAACAACTTGTTATCAGGTAACAACTACATATTCTTGTAACTCATCTCTTGAATTACCAATGCTGGCCAAATCAATCAACTACATGGCAGAAAACACAAGCATCACACATCCCACTATCCACTATGCACGCCTCCCACAGACATACAGGGACTGACCTGTTTCACACTGTCGCCAGTCTATACTTCTATGTTGTATGTTCTTGTTTTTATTTGTTGACAAAATTGTCACTATATTTAGTCTTAGTTTTAGTCATCGTAGCTTAGTTTTAATTTTGTTTTTATTCAGTTTTCTTCAGTTAAAAAAGGTAGTCGACGAATATTTCTCGTCATAGGTTTAGTCGACAAAATCAACACTGCCATCAAGTGAGCTTTCCGTGTCTTTAATAAGGTTCTAAACTACAGTAAATGAAATTGATGTGAGCGCATTGTATGTCTATAAAATGTACAGGTCTACTGTAAAAAGTTTGTTCTTTGTAACTTGTGCACTGATTGGAAATCTCTTGGCACAGTGCTCTGCACAGCATGCATCAGGTTGGAATTCCCCACCTGTGGATAACTTCGGCCTTCATTTGTCCAGCCATTTATTTCCTCCCTTTCCCCACCAATCTTAAGACTAAGCTATAAAGACCACGTCGTACAAAACAATTCAAGCTTTGTTTCAACACTTTTTTCAGTTGAAAATGCTTAATTTTTTTGTCGTTTGATGAAGCTCTAATTTCGCCATTTTACTGCACAACCTTCACAACACGGTTTTCAGACAGCCACCCTCATGCTTAACCACTTAAACCCTTGATACTTAGTAAAACTTGACCTTTCGCTCTGTACTTGGTGTGCTCTTTTTTCACTCTATATCTCTTTGCCGAATATAGTGGCGCTGCGATGCGTTGTGAGCTTGTACATCGGCAATTTTAGCTGAATGTTCCCCCCAGAATAAAGATGCTATGGTTTAAGTGGTTCATTGTCTCCGCCAGGCCGAAAGGCATGGCGAGAGAGTATGTTTTGCCCCCTGTCCGTCCGTCCGTGTGTCCGTCCGTGTGTCCGTGTGTCCGTCCGTGTGTCCGTCATTCTGTCATTTTGTGTACAGCTAATCTCCGGCACCGTTGGCTTGATCGCAGCGAAACTGTGCACACACACTCCCTGGATGCCAAAGCAGAACCTCTGCCCCAAATTTTTCAAATTAGCCTTTTATAGCGCCACCAGAAGGCCGCTTTTTGCAAAACACATTTCTTGACAGCACTCCTACAGATTTTATCCAAACATCACGCAAATCAGTACACAGTATCTCTATAGTCATGTGATCAACACGGATCTGTCCAAATTTCCATGTTTCATCCTGATTGGCTAAGGTTGGCTTCCAAAGTTTGCAGGATTGCTCCGTTTTCAACAAAATGCCTCAAATCATGAACGCAGCTTGCGATTTCCGTGAGATTTCACACGCACATTCCCACTAGGCCGAGGAAGAAATGCCACTTGAAAATGTTCAAATCAGCCTCATGGTGGCGCTATAAATGGACGATTTGTGTTTTTAACTATAACTGATCTGCATGAAACTTTGCACGCACACTCCCTAGAGGCCAAGGAAAAACAACTGCCCTGCATTTTTCACATTTGCCTTTCATAGCGCCACCAGGAGGCCGACTAATGTAAAACAATTTTTTTGATATTAAGCCTTCAGAATTTATCCAAATTTCACGCACATCGGTACACATGATCTCTATAGTCATGTGATCACGATTGATCTTTTAAAATTTTCATATTCCATCCTGATTGGCTAACATTGACATCTAAAGTTTGCAGGAGTGGCCCGTTTTGAACAATTTGCCACAAATCATGAATGCAGCGTCCGATTGTGGTGACACTTTGCACGCACATTCGCACTACATTGAAGAACAAATGCCACCCTTTTAACATTGCCCTATTATAGCGCCACCAGGAGGCCAATTTTGCAACACTTTTCTTTTTATATTACTCCTACAAATTCAAACATCATGCAAATCGGTACACATATAGTCAAGTAATCAAGCGGGTTCCGTCCAATTTTTCATATTCCATCCTGATTGGCTAATTCCGAACATTGCTGCCCCACAATAACCTACCTGACCTGGTGGAGACCTGTGCTCCGAGGAGCACTTTTTCTAGTTTATACTCTGTTGATGGTGTCGCATGTCGAAAATAGAAGATCTACTTGAGGATTGGCTATTTCTGGCGACTTGACGACACCATTGTACAATGAAGTATAAATCAGGGTTTATCTTGTCTTTGGATCTACTGTAGGCTACGTCTTTCCAAAGCCGCTTTTACAATTGGCAAATGACATGCTTCATGTAATGGATTTTGCCCAGATATTATTTAGGCTGATTCAATTCACGGCTGACATTGAAAATACACCCCTGGTAAACACATTGAAAATCAAATCCCTCTTTCCCACGCATATTACAGCTTTCTGCACTTGTCATCTCCTTGTAATATCTGCGTCCTTTAGAAAGTTGTGAAGCTACAGAGGCAATTACAGTCTATACCCACTGTCATCTGCCTTACGTCTACTCTGCGCAATCTATCACTACTTGTGATAGATTGCGTATGATAGCTACTTATGCCTTTACTAATGGTTCATACATTATGCAAACCCGGCCAGTCCAAGGGGAGATGGCGCGGCCAGAATTTGTGTCTTCTTCTTCTTTTCTTTCATACATTTTATTTTCTTATTATTTCTACCTTATAATCTTAGCCTATTTTGTATGTCTCAACTCTTGCCTGTATCTTTGTTTAATGCCTGTGCAGTGCTGTTATGACAACTGAAATTCCCTCGGGATCAATAAAGCTGTCTGTCTGCCTGCCTGCCTGCCTGTCTATCTTTCTGATAACATATGCTTTGCCAGTTACAATCTGAGCTGTATCCATGTACACACAAATACGACCAGACAGACAGACAGACAGACAGGCAGGACAGACAGTCCCTTATATAAACACAAAGAGAGGAGGAGGAGGAGAGGAGAGAGGGAGAGAGAGAGAGAGGAGAGAGAGAGAGTAGAGAGAGAGAGAGATGAGAGAGAGATGAGAGAGAGAGAGAGAGAGAGAGAGAGAGGAGAGAGAGAGAGAGAGAGAGAGAGAGAGAGAGAGAGAGAGAGAGAGAGAGAGATGAGGAGAGAGAGAGAGAGAGAGAGCGAAGAGAGAGAGTGAGAGAGAGAGAGAGAGAGAGAAGAGAGAGAGAGAGAGAGAGAGAGAGAGAGAGGATGAGAGAGAGATGAGAGAGAGAGATGAGAGAGAGAGAGAGAGAGAGATGAGGTGGAAGATCCTTTCATTCTCCAGGTGTTCAGATGCAGGAGGCAGTGTCAGTCATTTGTCAAAATGCTCATGTGCAAGGCACTTGCCTGCCCCTCATCATCCAGTAAGGTCTCTCCGGATAAGAGTGTAGTGTTGTGCTTAATGTCACAAAGCACTTTGAGGTGCATTCTAATGTGAGAACGCACAGTATAAATAAACCCATGAGGTCACAGTCTAAAGAGAGTCACATTTTCCGTTATCATCTTCAACTTCCACTTCTTTTAAGGTTTCATTGGTTGAAACAAACTCGTTGCCCTGTTCAGATGTGCATCATAGTTTTGACTCATGTAAATGTGGTGGTGACAGACCTCCAGGTAGGTAACAAGATAAACAGTTTGTCAACAAAACAAAGGGTCAAACAATCTGGGTGTGCTCAATCTGTCTGTCTTTTAGAAATTATTTAACGACTATGTTTAGGAAATGTATTGCTTTATTTATAGCATGTATTGTACAGATACAGGAAGATGAGAGAGAGGTAGAGAGAGTGAACACCAGGGCACCCCAGTCTTCAGTATTCGTGAAGACAATGGGGTGACATAACAGGTCAGGAAGGACGTGGTTACCACCGCGAAATCCTAAAAAGGAAATATTTGCATACTTGTCTGAGGTGATTGCAGCTGTGGCGGGGCATGCCTGTCTACCAGGTTCGTTAGGGTCGTGGTCATAATGCCAACAGTATGGAAACACAGAGATGGTAAAAAAAAAAAACCGTCTCAGATCAGTTTAGTACCACACACTAGCAATGATCAGGCTTTATATTTCTATATTTTTGTTTTCTATATTTGTTACTTTGATGTTTTGTGTGAAACGAGAGCTGCCAACAGTGATCAAACCTGTGATCAATTGGTTACAAGATAGTCTTTCATTCTACTAGAGTACCTTTCTGTGCTGTACTTCTAATGTTCCCCGTCCTGTCTCCATTTATAGACGAGGAAGAAAATGGCACGCTGTAATTACAGTATGTGTGGTTTGGGGGAAAAAAAGAAAAGAACAAAAGAATAGAAATACTCCTACACCTCTCTATTCTATTCCTCTTATCTTTAGCCTCTATTCTGGTTCTGTCACTGCCTCCTTCCACGATCCTCTTAGGATCACAAGGATGTCTCTGATCATTGCACTATTTACTATTGGTAAATTGTAATGTTTCAACTTTCTATGACCTAAACACTATTCTGTTGTTGGACACATTACATGTCAATACATACAATAATTGGCTAAAACCTAAATGTAAATACATTTTGTAATTGAGATTGTTTGTTTTGTGTGTTGTTTTTCTTTCTTGTGTGTGGATTTCTACTTTGTTCATAATGTGGCCAAATGCATTTCTTTCAGACCACTTCAAGTGGTGTTTTGGGTGATTCGATATTTAATACAGTACATCTTCGGTGGATTTACACCTGAATTTTCCGAACAATGTGTGTGTGGGGGGGCGGGGTGGGTGGGTGTAGTATCCCTAGATTCCCTGCCAATTGGCTTCTGAAAAGCAGAGGAATATACATCAGGATTGATGCGATGCAGGGGCACATTATCTCACTTACTACAAGGCTATACGGGCAACGTCAATCATTTCACACAAAATATTGATTTAATAACGATTTTATTAGCTGTAGTATACAAGCCTTCAGTGACACACTCACAAGCGTGCCCACCATAATAATAATATAGATGGATGGATGGATGGATGGATGGATGGATGGATAGATAGATAGAGAGATAGCAGCTCCACAACCTGTTGAGAGCTTGTAGATATGCTATTTTTGGTGAAGACATTTGGTGGTGTAGAGGGTGAAAATGAAGGTGCCAAGGATAGACCCCTGAGGATCTCCAGTCAGTGAAGTAGTAAGTAAGTAACCATGGAAACCAACCAACGGTTGACCCATATAGGTCAGGAGCTTATTTCCTGTTTCTGTAATGTGACTCGATCATGAGGCGGCTTGATGTACAAGTCTACCCTGTGGACATGACACTTGTATGTTATAGGTACTTATCCTCAATCCAACCCTTGATGCTGAGTGCCATACAGGGAGGCATTTTGGAGTACCATTTTTATAGTCTTTGGTATGACTCTGCCAGGGATTGAACCCAGAGACCGCCATACACTCTAACCACGAGGTCACTGAGCTGGTGGTCAACAAAGTAGGGTTTAAGTGTTTAACTTCAGAACAAAGGCACTTCTCACTTATCAGGAATTTAAGATAATGCATGTTGTGATAATATTGTATCAGATTTGCATTATGTCCAAATATATAATTGTATCAAGTGTATTCAAATGTGATAAATGTTCCTCATTTAATATGAAAGTTTTGAAAACTAGAATACAAACATAGTTTTTTGTTGTTGTAATTTATGACATGTCATATTACGTATCAAAAGCTTATTTCATGGTGAAGGAATCCTCACCATGTTGCCATGGCTGCCTCCTGCCGCTGTCTCAGCAGTCCGTGCAAGAACAGTGGTCTGATAACAGACTGCAGAATCCAGCGATTAACCATCAACAATTTGTATTCAACAAATAATCATTATTAATAATTGTACTAAAACATCAACAAAAACTCAGGAGTGTGGGTTCCGTGTGGCTTGTTATGGGCTTATTTTGGTAAAGTATTGTCTGGTAATGTCTGGAAACCTAATTATGTTTCTTGCAACTGATTTCTATGGTAAGCACAAATTACCAGGCAATGGTGTTTTCAAAATAAACTAGAAACATTTGCTCCACGGAGCACAGGTCTCCGCCAGGGCAGGTAGGTTATTGTGGGCCAGCAATGTCTCACGGCAATCGGACGCTGCGTTCATGATTTGAGGTATTTTGTTCAAAAAAACGGTCACTCCTGCAAACTTTGGAAGCCAATCTTCAGGATTGAATATGAAAAATTTGAGAGATACGTCTTAATGACATTACCATAGATATAATGTGTACCAATGTGCGTGATGTTTGGACAAAATCTGTAGGAGAATTATAAAAAAGAATTGTCTAGAAAAAATCTGGAGATTAGCTGCTCACGGACGGACGGACGGACGAACACACACACACACACACACACACACACACACACACACACACACACACACACACACACACACACACACACACACACACACACACACACACACACGGAGGGACAGGGACACACACGGACGGACGGGCGGGCGGGCAGACGGACGGACAGGGGTGAAAACATAGTCTCGGCCATGCCTTCAGCCTGGCACCGATGACACCCAGCTGATCCAGTCGTTCCCCCCCCCCCTCTGACACACAAGTGGAGGCACGCATTGCTGCTTGTCTGGCTGACATCTCGGAGTGGATGTCGACGCACCACCTGAAGCTCAACCTGGACAAGACCAAGCTGATGTTCCTCCTGGGGGAAGGGCTGTCCGCACCAAGACCTGGCCATCACCATTGATAATGCTGTGGTGACGTCAACTCGGACTGCGAGGAATCTGGGTGTGACCCTGGACAACCAACTGTCGCTAGTAGACATTTTAGACTATAGCTCAACTGGCTAAATTTATGCCTGATATACCTAAGTTTACAGTACTGAGAAGGGTTGACAAGTTCTTAAAGTCATTCTTTGTGAAACACAATCCTTTGGCTAGTACAGTATGAACATCTAGCCTGCTGGAAAGCATAGCATTTATAAATGGAGGCCAGGATGAAACTCATAGCAGTTTTTGCAATCATGAATGACACCTATATCGATGCCTGTTTACGAGAATCACATGATGGGCCCAACGAGAGGTAGAAGTGGTTATTCCATCCTCTAGCAGAATATTTTATTCAATCCAGCTGCCTGATTCAACTTCAGCAGCATGTCCATCTATGTGCTGGCAAATGCAGAACTTGTGCTTCATGATTCCAAGTGAAATTATTGCTAATATGAATGACATTTGAAACAATATCGATGTATCAACTGTTTCATTTGCACTGTTTAAGGCACATTCTATTGCTTAGAGTTAAGCAGTGGTTAATTTATGCAGTGGTTCTCAAAGTGGGGTCCTTGAGGGTGTTCAAGGGGGTCCCCCAGCAAAATGAGTTGATATACAGTAGCGTAAAAATCTGCTTGACCACTTTAACCCTAATTTATGCTTCATCTATACAAAAATAGTCAATCTACAAGCTCACAATGCGTAGCAATCAAGGGCCCAGCATCCGGCTTTGAAATTGAGTCTACATAGGAAGTGACAGTTCATATGAATGGCCTGTAGTTTTGCTGTTTTACCCCTGCTGGTGTCAGAATTTTTTTTTCTCCATTCAAGTGGGTGGGTTTTTGACAAACTTTAGACTTGATTTTCTTACCTTAATAAACATTGTCATAAATACTGTATGCTTCCAGTCGCTAGTTTAAAGTCTCTCTTTCAATCACCATGATATGCGTTTTGGTAAATAATGGTCCCATTTATTTTAAAATTGATGCTAAAGTTGGGTATGCTCTAGGAGGGGCAGGATGACTTGATTGACAAGTTACACAACCAATAGCATTCATTCCCCGCCCCTGCTCTTGATTGACAAGCTACCCAACCAATAGCATTCATTTCTGGTTTCTTAGATATGACGCAATATAGAAAGATGGCGGATTTGAAATAGCTGACAAATAGGCTTCATTTACGGTCTGTAGAAACCAATGGCGTCACTCTGTCCATTTCTTTTTACAGTCTATGGTAGCAATGCGATGCGTTGTGAGCTTGCAGATCTGCTATTTTGAAACATTTTTTGAAACATTGTGAAAAGTTTGGAATCATTTTGAAAATGTTTCAAATCTTCTCTTATACCTAGCGCAAAATATTTTCAGATGGGGGATCCGAAGCCAAATCATTTTAAGGGTCCTTTCCATGTGAATTCATGTGGTCAGATGGAAAAGAGAGACATAGCCAACTCATCTCACGCTACCAGCATTCTTGCTTCCAACTAACCTCCCTCCCACACAGAGGTTTTTCTTGTCAACCTCCTCATCTGTCCTCCCTCAACTTGGCTCATTATTTCCTTGCCTTTCAACAGAATGCTGGTCATCAGTGCGTTTTCGCTGCAGTCTAATGTCAACACCTCAAATCAGCTTACCACAGAGGAAACAACCACAGCCTATTTAAGCTCTTGGTTGTAAGGGAGAATGATTTATTATGTGAGGCTTAATCATTGATAGACTTTGATAATACCATTTATGTACAAGGAAAAGAAAGTGCCATTCAGCATTGATAATAACGAGGGGGAAAAACTATAGCTAATATAATGGCGTTTCTTTTTACTGTGTTTTTAAGGCTCTTTGAATATGAAAAGTACTATACAAAGCAATTATTAATAATAATAATACTAACTATAATAAACAATAATTAACATTTTCAAGGTCCACTGGCTGCCAAATGTGTAGGTAAGGGAGCAAAAGCATAGTTTGCTCAAGTAAATGGAATACACCCCTCATAGTTTGAGGTCACGTTGTGATCGAAACAAAATGGCACTTACAAAGTAAAAGACCTTCCTGAGAGTGTACGAATGGAACCAAATGGAACAGTAAGATATAAGGAATCTTAGAACAAGAGAGCAACAGGGTTGCTGGGATCCTGGTCTTGGCACAAGCAAACCTGGAGAGAACAAAGTCAGTCAGAAAAGTGGAGTGTTGTTAGTGGAGCCAAAACACTGCCAGGAGGAGGCAGCATAATGTGCCAAAGCATTTCCTCAGAGACAATAGATACACTGAGACAGTATAGTGGAGGCTTAGGCTTAATACTTTGCCGCAGCCGCATGATGAACAAAAAATAACATATTATCAACTGGAAGAAAAAGTGTCAATGTGAGCGACAAAGCATAAATTAAGCCTTAGTTGGATTAAAATCCATTGTTGTAGCAAACTATAAACTAGACACTGTGCTGACATTAGGACAGTTCTCAACCAGTGACCAGGTGAGGAACCCACATTTATCTGTGATCAGACACAGTGACCGAAAGTTATGAGTTTCCCCCCCCTTTTTTTTCATGAAAGTAGAGGATCAGTAGCTACAACATGAGGCACCAGTAGGGTAGATTGACCCCAAAAAAGTTTTGGAACTATAGCTTTTGAAAACTGTCTTTAAAGTTTTGAGAAAGTTTTTTAACACTTTTTCAACTCGGAATACATTTGTGGAAAATGTATGTATGCATTAAATTGATATAGTTAACCACTTGAACCCTAGCATGCCTAGTCTTGAGATAACATTCGGCAGTTGCGACGTGTTGTGAACTTGAATTCAGTATAGTAGGAAACAACAGCAGTACAGTTGCTCAGGGCCGTTTCATTAAGGCAACTCCGCACCAAACAGACTCGTCCAGACTACTCCAGACTGCAACAGACTGGTATTCGGTTGGCAAAAGTTGCCATTTAAGTCTGTCAGCCGACTGGCCATTCATGTGCTAATTTGACTTTTAGCGTGCCAGCGTTGCCAGGTCTGCTTATTATAAGCGACTTTGGGCTTGTTTCCCTGCAAAGCCACTTAGGGATGTTCCCAGCGTTTTTTCTTCACTGACGTGCAGTGGTGTAAAGTAACTAGTACATTTACTCAAGTACTGTACTTAAGTACAATTTTGAGGTACTTTTACTTTACTGGAGTATTTCCAATTGTCTATACTTGTACTCCACCACAATTATTTGAAATGTTTAGTTACTAGTTACTTTGCAGATATAAATCATTATGAAACATACATTAACCACTTTAGCCCTATTTTATACCTATAAGCTATTTGAAAATAGCAGATCTACAAGCTCACAACGTGTTGCGATGCACGTGTTCTGAGCTTGTAGATCTGCTATTTTCAAACATTTTTGTACTGGTACTTTTGGTACTTTAAGTACATTTTTATACCAATACTTTAGTACTTTTACTCAAGTAAATGTTGAATTCCGGACTTTTACTTGTAACAGACTCAGAGTACATCTATTGCATTCAAGCCTGGAATTTTGTCATTTTAGGGGCAAGGCCACTTGGCCTTTGGTGTTGTAATTTTTTGGAGGGCACAAAGGCCCTGCCCGGCCTTCCTGCCAGGGCAGGAAGGCCATCCAAAAAAATAATAAAGATTTTTAAGTCCAAAAATGATTTTTAAGTCCACGGAAATAATGCATTTAACTTGAAGGTTAAGGATGATTGTATTTTAATATATTATAAGAATAGTATAACTATCTGTGAAATATTACCCATTTATTTCACAAAATAATGTGTTGGCAAATGACCAATATTTAGTTATATAGGTCTCAATATGTCACATTCAGCCCTGGACTTCACTGACTGAAGTAGGGGTCACATTAATCACATTAGATTCACAGAATGTATTTTACCCACAAGTTATTTTCATTCAAATGAAATGTGAATAAACTTGCACTAATAATGACTTTAGTTGATTTTTCACTCTTTAAAATATAGTATTTCTTAATTATTAATAATTACAGCTTGTAGATTGGCTATTTTCACGATTTTAAATTGTTTTTAAATAATAATAAAAAAGGAACATACAAGATTTCCACCCGACAGCCATAATATATAGCCAATATATGGTTCTGTATCAGTATATGAGTCCGTTTTTGAAGATTTCATTCTAATTGGCTACTATGCCTGAATATGAATTTCATGAGCCTGGGTAGGTCACCCTGGCTTGGCGGAGATATGCCCTGTAGCACACTCCGCACAGCAGCAGCAGCAGCAGCAGGTGAAAGCAATTCACTTAATTGCTCGTTCTCTCTCCCTCTTTCCGTCTCCTCAATCTCTCGCTCGCTCTTTCTCTCTCAATCTTTCACTCTCCCTTTTTTCTCTCCCTCTGTCTCTCCCTCTCTCTTTCTTTCCTTCTCTCTCTGCCGCTTTTTACCTCCCTCTTTCTCCCTCCCTCCGTTTCTCTCTCCGTCTCTCCCTTTCTTTCTCCCTCCCGCTTTCTCCGTTCCTCTCTCTCCCTCGCTCCTGGTATCTCCCTCTCTCTCACCCACTTTCTCTCTGTCTTCCTCCCCTCTCTCTTTCTCTTTCTCTCTCCTCTGTCCTCTCTCCCTTCCTCTCTCTCTTTCCCTCTCTCTCTCTCTTTCTCCCCCCTCTTTCTCTCCCCCTCTACCACTCTTCCTCTGTCACTATCTCCCTGCTTTACGAGCCTATTCATGCAATGCTTGAACTCCCACTCAGAAGGACATGTTTACATACTTGCGCATTACATATTTATACATAAACACGGATGCATGTGACTCCGTCACTGGACAAATTTACACACCTGCTCCCAATCACCACAGCGCAAAAGTAGGGCAAATCAATCAATCTCTCTCTCTCTGGGAGCAACAACAAGAAACAGTGAATGTAGGTTTTCATAGACATGGTCGCTTGTTTCTCTCACATAATCTGGCAACACCGACAGCCCTCTGTTGTCACTGCCACTGCGCTACCAGTCGGCTAAAAAGCTGAACACGGCCGAAAAGGTCCCGACGGACCCCCCGACGGACCCCTAACCGACTGGCCGACGCTTCCCGAAGCCAATTCGGCCCAAAATCGGGCCGACTCAGATTGGTCTGGAGAGGGCTTTAAGAATAGAGGGTTGAAGTGGTTAATACTTTACTCAAGAAATGAATACTAGTGAATGTTCTCCACCCTAGTACTTCACAAAATGATGAGCTCTAATTTGGGGGTAAATTTTTACTTAGGATGACTCCTATGTCGCTCAGTTCATCCCCAACTATCCTACCATATTCCAGTCTGAAACTTAAAAAAATGAGCAGTTACTCTCCCCATTGTTTTGGAACAAGAATAGTAATCAAATGTAACAAAAATAATGCTTTGTTCTCACTCATCTGTAGCCAGACCCCTAGTCCCAGAATGAATTGCATTAACTACTTAAACCAGGGGTATTCAACTAGATTAAAATTACTTGAAAATTACTTGAAGTCGGGGGCCACAAGACAAACACAAAATAAAGTTCATGGTTTAACCGGAAACCGTTAAGAAATGTGTAACTGGTTGGTTAAATGTTAATTTATTATGTTATTTATTTATTTATTTTGTGGTGCAAAGGTACTTCCCTCCTAAAGTGAAGCCTGGAGGTAGCCGTTTAGCCGCCATGTAACAAAACTGCTCCATGACTGCTGCCCAATTCTGCCTCGCAAGTTATAAATAAACAAACTGTGGTTTATAAAGTACTTGAAAGCCATACTTGAGTAAGATAACAGATATCTTACTTTGAATATATTCTTACTTTAGTAAAAGCTAAATTCACCTTTAGAAAAATCACTTGAGTCAAAGTGTTTTTGAAAAGGTATCTGGTGTTAAAATGTAGTTAAGTATCTAAAGAAAAAGTACAATAATCTAAAGTAAAATTACAAATATCAGGTTTTTCATAGTACAAAGAAACAAAACAGCCAGAAATTAGTTTTTTGTTTCTCTCGTCGCTTTATAATTAACTCATTTAAACTTTTTGAAAATGTTAAAGCAATAAAGAGACTGGATCATTTGTCCCTGTACCATTCTTTCGGGTGAATGATCTCACACATCAGTGTGTCTAGCTTACATTTCCAAGTAGCTTGTGACTAGATTTACTACTTTCACAATGATGTAGCTTTCAAGTAGTTCAGCTACTTTATAGCTTGACAAAAGCTAAATCCCTACATTTTCAGTGGCACATCAGCAGGGAAGAGCACAACATGAGTTCTGAGTGCAGTTCGTCCATTACATGCCATCTCCCTCAATTCGTATATAACTACCTATTTTAGAGTTCTGAGTGGACTCCAATCACCCAATAGCGTCCCAGGCTGAATGTCATGATGCTCTAACGCTCATGAAACACATCATGAGAGCTCGTGTTCTCTCTCTCTCTCTCTCTCTCTCTCTCTCTCTCTCTCTCTCTCTCTCTCTCTCTCTCTGTGAACTGTCCACAGCCCTCCTTCTAAGAAGAAAGTAGACAGAAATGGTCCAATCTTATAATGAGCATATTGAGGACCAATATGAAGATAGGCTGAAAATCAGTGAAGTGGTCATTTAACACGCAATCTCCATCAATTTGTAACTATTTCTGAGTTGTGGGTAGATTTTGACCATCACATCAAAGAAAGAATTCTCCATGTACATCCATTAGCTCTTACACAGTCGTATGTTTCATTCAATCACTCAAGAGCGTCCGGGGCAGAATGTCATGATGCTATGATCGACTCAACAGATTGCTCATGAAACGCATCATAAGAGCCTCAAATATATAAACAAACTATGGCCCCTTAATTATTAACCATTAATGAGTTACGAGTTTGGTTAACGGTTACGTTAAAAATTGTCATCCTGTACAATCAACCATCCAAGATTATAAAAATAAATTGGGAATATGGAATGTGTTCCAGGGCCATATGAAAATTCTCCACGGCTGAATTTGGCCCGCAGGCCGCCAGTTGAATATCACTGACTTAAACCCTATACTTAGAAGACTGCGGTCCCATCGTCTGCTAGTATTTCCCTCTACACCAAATCTCTTGGACGAAAATAGCCATACATTACGCTGCGATGTGATGCGTTGTGAGCTTGTAGATCTGCTATTTTCGCATTAAAAGGGACACAGACAGACAGACGGGTACAACAGGTACTCTGATAATAGGTACAACGGGTATTGCATAACCGGGTGCATTGTTCCCGACTTGCATCGCCTATCCGACCGATATGCCCATAGGCTTGTATGGAGATCCGGTTGTCCAGAAACGCAGATCCGACCGATATGCCCATATGGGCATACTGGTAACATCAGGGATCTCCATATGTGGGCATAAAAGGGACACAGGCAGACAGATACAGAGATGTCCATATGGGCATAAATGGGACACAGACAGACGTATGGTAACAACAGGTACTCTGACAACGGGTATTACAAAACCGGGTGGGGCATGCATTCACAATTTGCATTGTTCCCGATTTGCATTGTTCCCGATTTGCATTGTTCCCGATTTGCATCGTTCCCGAGTAGACCAGTGCCCCGGTCTGGTGATTAATGAGCATTATTAATGCTTAGGCCAGAACTGTTAAAAGAATATGCATCAATCTAGCTTTTGCATATGAAGGGAAAGGGAAGCTCAAGCAGGAACAATCAAGTCTATACAACAGATTTGCAACAGAAAAAAGTAATCACATCTGCTATTGCGACAAAGTAGGAACCCGAAATACCACATTGTGTTTGTATGCATCCACCAGTTGCACTTTACATCCGTCTCTGTCCAGACTCACATAATATACTTTGTGTAGTGTAGATTTTAATGAACGTGTTTTAGTCCAAGTGGACATTTGTGCCAGATGTAATCAAATTCCCTCAAGGCATTCCTGAGATGGTTGGATGTCCTTTGACCAGCTGAATTTGTGTTGCCAGTTGGTGACTCAATATTTGCACCTAGATGTTTTTAGGCCATGAATCTTATTAAGCATTTGAAGTTTGGGGCACATTCCACCATGTACGGCCAAGTTATGAAGCACTTCTGTTTCATGGTTTAACATCCATACCGAATTTTGTATATGTACCGTTAGGTAAAATTATTGAGCCGTTTTAAGCCGCCCATTTTTTAGACCCATAAAATACAAAAACGGCCAAGTTGCGTGACTTTTGAGCACGTTTAGGCCCTCTGCGATTTATTTGTGCATAGAATAAAAGTAATTCCTTGCCTTTCACTAGGGGGCTTCGCACTGGTGCAGTGCACAGGCCCTATTAATATATTAGTTTACTTACTTTGCCTGCTGGAGGCTTGCACAAGAAATCTTGGTTCTGTGGTTTGCAAGATTAGACCCGGATGAACAGACAGACAGACAGACAGACAGACAGACAGACAGACACAGACCCTCTTCTAGACAGCTCTTCCCAATAAAAATAGGCACAGGCACAAAGCTGACAGTTGGAGTGAGTTCAAAAATCAACAACAGCCATTCGACAAAAACATACAGATTCTCCGTAACGATTCAAGGATCAAGGTTGTATCATTATGATCATGAATATTGACAGAAAATAAAGGAAATGTTACTCCTACTCATTTCACAATGTCAGGCTGTGCTGGGATCAAATTAATTTCTCAGCCAAGATTGCCATCTCAGTACCCTGACAAGAATGATGTATTGCACTTGATATTCATTTTCCGTCATCTAAGGCAATCTCCTCACTTTTTAGCAATCTAATAGAGGTCCTCCAAGAGAACAGACATCACCAATTTCAGATAGAAAATAACCACTTGTGTTGTACAATGACAATATATCACCTTGGTGAGTGAAAGAGACCAAAACAATTCCTGCTTAACCAACTCCATTTATGGTTCAGCTTGTCATATGTTTTGGATAGATAGCGATTTAAATTCAATATTGAAAATATTGAAAATATGCCATAAAATGTACTTCTGTGTGTGAGAAATGGAATTAGGACTGGTTCTCGATAAGATGTGCCATTTTCAAAGAAATATGTTTTCCTGTGTGTGGCTGTGCTTATCGTCCCACAGGTACCCCTCCATCAGTTGTTATTATTAGGGCTGGAGTTTTGGTGCGTGATATTGGACTAATATAATGTGTACTGAAACCTGAGCAGAATGTGTGAAGTAAAATAATGTGCTGTGGAAAAGAATAGATTGTATGTTGCAATTGCAATTGCACTCACCAGATTTGTGTTTAAAGCATTGTTATTTGAAATCATGGTGCTGGAAATTTATATTTTAGAGCAAGACCCAGCATCCCTCATTGACAAATAAATTGGACTGAGAGCAATATTCGCTATTGGTAAATTATTGAAGCTTCATGTCCAGCCTATGTCCTTTTTTGAAGTCAGTGGTAATAGTACTGCTGCCACTGACAATAAATCCAGCAAAGATTACACAGGAACATTTAGCTCGGGTGTTTACAGATTCCATTGTTCGTAGATTAACCATTTTATCATAGAACAAGAGGAATAGGAATTACCGACGCTGGGAGGCAAAGCATTGCCCCAGGCCACTGGCAGTGTTTTGCATAATGTGGCTGCTGTATCGGTTAAATTATTTTCCGTTGAACATTACTGCGGTAAAATTGTCTGTGATTTTTAATGTTGTGATTGATGCTGTATTTGTCGTTACTTGCACCATAAATCATATGCATGAGCTCAACACTATGGTGTAGCCTGCAAGATAACAGTTTTATGAGCAATAGAGCGCTTGCAGTACAGGTGAGTGTGTGAATGTGCCTATTCTGTTGAGCAGAGATTTCACGGTTGAATTCCTTTCCCAGTGTCTGAGTTGAGGAATAATAAGAGATAAGTGAGAGTGTTGTTGTGTCTGGACCAAGACCAGGACTCTAGCTTCCTAATAGCAATTTGTTTAACCTGAAATGTCAAAGTTTAAGGCAAGTCAACTTTGTTCAGAGATACACATGCACAGGCTCTAGGATTTTACTGTGACTGCTCCTGATGCAGATCACTAGGTCCCTCACTACAATAAAAGATACACAGAAAACCCTCAGATGAGTTCGTCCAACCATCAGCTTGATTGACAGCAAGCTGTGGCCCAATCAGATGAGAGACACCGCCCCAAACCTGTCTGAACCCTACCTCATATATTGTCTATTGTCATAGGTTTTTGCGCATTGTTTTATTTTTGTTTTCCTATTTCAAAATATATAATAAATTGAGCGGTCAACTCAAGGTGATTTGCATCCGGTCTCATTATTTACCCCTCTGGCTCCAATAGACAAACCTAACTAGTCCAACCTCTAACCCTTCACTGTAATTAGGTAACTGTCCTACACTACCTTTAAGACACAGGTGTTACATAGAGGTTAGAGTGAATCAAGGCTTTTTTGCTACGCTAATGCTGAAGTTATAGCTATGTGTTAAACATAGACTACTAGGGAGTCTGGCGGTACCCCACCAGAAACTTTGGTAATGTAATGTGTTCTGTTGAATTTTGGGAGTGTTTTAGGCTTGCTTTACTAGCATTGGAAAATGATGGGTACATTATGAAATTTCATCCATTAAAAAGCTAAAAGTAGCTGTAAATTGATTTGATGACTGAAGCAATTAAAGACCCATCTTTAATAATAACCATTCATTACTTAAAAGTTAATATCTCTGTATGATTGCATGCACTGATCAGAAGACCCCCCAAACGGGGGTCTGGGGGTCTTCCCCCAGAAACATTTTTAACAGAGTAGCCTAGATGTAATTTCCTGTGTTCTGGTGAATTTTGGGAGTTTATATAAGGAGATTTTACAATCAAGGAGTTCCTCAACGAGATGTGGTTAAAATCAAGGAGACTCCTGCAGAATCAAGGAGGGTTGGCAGCCCTGCTAAAAGGTGGCATAATAAACTGTAAACGAGCTGTTTCCCCCCTTTACACTTAGTGTAAAAGTAATACATTTATGGACTGACCATGTAACGGAGCCTAACTCATTATAATTATATTTTTTATGTTTACATTTATTCTGATAATTATTACGCCCTTCTGCCAGACGTAGGCTACAACATTACATACCCAGACATACTGTAAGCATGATCATATACTGTAGTTAGTAGGATCGCTTTGCAGATCTTAAGCTCACAACACGTTGTACATCGAGCATAAATTGGTCGTTACTGAATTGATTGCAGCTGCTACTTGTGCAGAAAGACAGACTGCTAGAGATTGCTAAACATTCAGCCTAATCTGCTGCTAGTTAGCAAGAGATGTTATGATACTAGGCTACTATCCAAAAGTATAAAGAAGAGGAAACAGTGAAAACAGGGCGTTTATAGAGGAATATGGACAGCAAACTATGTGTTTATCCTACCTGGTCTCATCAATAAAAAGTCGTTGTGTTTTGAAGTTACACAACAGCAGCAGCTCCTGCTGTCTGTGACACACTGCTGCTGCCTGTCTGCATGAATGAACATGAATACAAGTTTAATAAGCATCTGATCCTTTCAAGTGGGGATATATTCTCTATTTGGACATCATAGCTATACTAGGCGTAGCCTATGTGGGACTGTCATTCCAATATTGTAAAAAATATTTTATATATATATATATATATATATATAATATTATTTTTTTTTAAACATAATTCTCAAAATAATCTCATGGGCCAGATTTTTTTTCAGAGGGGCCAATTTCGGCCCGCGGGCCACCTGTTGCCGACCCCTGCTCTACGCCCTCCCGGTGGGGGCTTCTCACTGGCAGGTGAGTCAGTAGGATACAACAGCATTGACAACACAGAAATTTGTGTGGGGAAGAATTAATTGGCATAACGACTTTTTTTGAATAAAATGACACAGACGCTATCCCAGTTTTAATGGGTTAAGATTAAGATACTCAAAGAGACATTTCCCTCGGTGCCCTCAATACCCTCATACATGTCGAACTACTTCTCCAAAGTGAGTGACACCCACAGCCACAACACTAGAGGGAGCGACCATGATCTGGTACCACCCAAATTTAGAACAAACATGGGAAAGCTCTCATTCTACTGCTCTGCCACCAAACTGTGGAATGCCCTGACACCATCCATTAAAGGATGTGTAACACTGGTTTCTTTCAAAATTGGCCTGAAAAAAACACCCATCAGGAGACCAAAAGGGGAGATAAATGTAGTTTTCCCATCTCTTTTGTACATTAGTGGTTGAATTTGTTGACAGTACCACATGCTGTTTGCATTTCTGACTAATAAAGTATTCAATCAATAAAAAAAACAGACCCTCTTCTAGATGATTGCCTCTGAGGAGGAGGGGTTCAAAATCAGACCTTCAACCAGATTGTAATGTAGCTTCATTCTTTCAATCTACAGTGTAAACACAGCATCAAAGGAAAGTGATTGCATGCACGGCGACACACTGTGGAATGGAAGAGAGGAAAAGAAATTACATCTTGTGCTCTGGACTCCTTATGCCCAACAGTACCTGCAGCGCTCACTAACCTACATGCATAAATGAGTGTGTGATCTAGGCTACCTGCAAATAAATGAACATATCCACTTCTCATAGGCAAGGACTGGAATGCTGAATTTATACTCCGTCATACTGCATCACGGTGTCGCTCAGACACTCACCACAAATTGCCAATCTACAAGGTCAATGACATTGTAGATTGGCTATTTTTGTATAAATCATGCTGAAGAAGCCAATAACCTCCCTGCTTTTGTAAATTGTACTTTGGTGTTTGGTGCAGTAAAAATGGCAGATCTACAAGTAGCCTTGGAAGACTGACAAATGTCAGAATCGAAAAAAATCTCTGTCAGTCTTCCAGGACTAATTGTGAGCTTGCAGATCAACTGTTTTCACCAGGCGACACCGTCATATTATAAAGTATAAATCGGGCTTAAGTAGGAGGTGTTGCCACCAGGCCAAAATGAACAGATGGTCCTCTCTCATGATCTGGACTCGTGACATGTAGTGACAGACATGTCACCCAGCAGTGAAAACACGCGTCATAACACAGAGCTGTGCAAATGTTCAAAATGTGTGACGCTACACCGATACTCCCACAGGATGATCTGTGAACGCACATCATCGTACTGGCAAGCATGATCTTTAATCAAGGACAGACACATTTTCTTCCATTTATAAAACCGGTTATTGGAATGGCCGGGTGGCTGATCTTACAGGGGAGAAGTCATACAAAGTCGACAAAAGGGGAGATTATGTTTGTGCATGTCTGGAAGGTGAACCTTCTGAGGCAATACTAATGGAGAAAATATCTACACAAACAGAGTATTTTTTTCAGATGTTCCTGTTTACCCACTATGTTTTCTCTACTAATTCTGCTGTCGATCCCTGGTGCACACATTATTGTTAGGGCTTGGCTTGGTGCTCATTAAATGTCATTAAGGCTCTCTATCTAATTAGTATTAAAAAATAAATATCTATGACGGTGCTACTGGTGTAGCTTTGTGTGTGTGCGTGCGTGTGTGTCTGCATGCTGGGGGGAATTGGTGGGTGTCTTGGTTAATACAGCATACCAATCTCCCTAGTTGCCATAACCAACCACTATGACGTGATTACATGAAAGTGAAAACACAAACTTACTTACACTAGATTAGAAAACTCATTAAAGAATCAAAGCTCTCTCCCACACCCAATTCTTTATTTTTGACTCTTTTATAATTATCATTATTGTGATTTTGGAATCTTCTGGTAGATCGTCTTTGTAGTACTGTTGGTCTTTCCTTGAGATTACTGCTGAAACCTTTCCAGCGTGCACCATGGTTTCATTATTTCCGAGGAAGCTACTCAATTTTGTTCATTTCAGTATTATGAAAATATCATTGTGCGGTCAAAGTTATGTTATTGTTGCATTTTCATGCATTTTAAAGTGTGGATTGATTTGAAAAGGCTCAAGCCGAAAATAGTCCCTGGAGAAAAGATTGATTGACAAATTAAATTCCAACATTCATGACTTATTAACCGTGCTACTCAATTCTTCAGGTACATTCTATAAGCTTTTAATGACTTCGGAGAAAATTGTAACACATTTAAATCTAATTATCTATGTTTATGTACAATATATGACTGAATAGATGAAGATATTGATGCCGGTATGGTCCTTTAAAGCAGTGGTTCTCAAACATTCATCACTAGTGCACCCCAAAAACAATATCGTTTCAGTTGAGTGCCCCCTTAACCAGCACAAAACCTTCTTCCTCTTACTGACTACATTTTTGGTGTTTCTGTCTTAGCTTCTTTCTTTCTTTCTTTCTTTCTTTCTTTCTTTCTTTCTTTCTTTCTTTCTTTCTTTTGGCTACTTATCTCTGTGATTAGCCCTTTAATTAATACTTGAACCTCCCTCAGGCCAGGACAAAAATGATGCAGCGAGCTAGCTGACAACTTTTTCTTTCTTCTTTTTTTTTGTTGGTGGGTCGTTGATGTATTGACAATTGGTTTTACTGAAAATATATATTGTTTCAAGATTTAACAGGTTTTATGAACGTGGGATACATCGTTCATAACCAATATCATAGAAAAACTAAATAAACATGTGGAACCTTTTGAGTATAGGTGTATCGCTAGCAGTAGGCTACCCCAAAGTACCCCTAGGGGTACTAGCATTCCCATTTGAGGAACACTGCTTTAAAGGGAATGGGTGTGAATGGGTATGATATGTGCAGTATCAAATAGGAGGAGTCTCCCTTCCATTCCTATAACTCTAATGCACCTCTAGATGGCTTGATACTAAATTCAAGGTATCAAAGAAGCACCCTCCTCTCTATCCCCTCTAAGTACTGATCTGACCACACTGACACTGATCAGCTTAGCCTACATCGTACCGGGCCATTTCCTATATCCCAAATAATCTCAAGAAGATGGGGTAGAAATGGCTGACTCTGACTCGGATGGAACACATCAGTTAAGATACTGCACTGTACTAACAAATCGAAGACCACTTGAATAGCTAAGCATTATTTTGCTCAGATTGTTGGTCACTGTAATGATGTCATCTGTGGAGAATGCTCAGTTGCCATGTCTCACTAGACATAATATATTTTGTTAACTATGTTGATGAAAAAAAAAAACACTTAAAGTTGTACAATGCAGAATCACAAATAACGATTTTTAGCAACCTCTGCTGGTCACTACCGTCACTGCATACAATTTCCCTAGTCCTCGATTACCCAGAATTCCATTCGTTTTCACCGGAAGCCGGAAGCGTTTCAAAAAGCGATCTTTTAATTGTTTTATACTATCTACGGATCGTTTCTCTTAGCCAGTGGAGCATTAGTTACCATGAGCTGTGCTTTCTTTTTCTGTTCTTTTTCGATCTTCCAATCCTACATTATCTTAAAATCAGCGTGAGGTTCCTTTTTGTTAATAGCGCGGTAGTTCCTGGCCAAACAGGAAACCGTTGCGGTAGTTCCTGAGGACGTCGGCCACGACGTCATGACGTTGGCCAGGAACGTAATTTTCCCGGGAAAGTCCCCCCCGTACACGTTCAATAGAAAATATATAAATAAAAGGCTTCCGGGGGTGAAATTCACGGAGTGGGTGTTGTGAAACTTTTGCCACTCGCAAAAGATATACAATTTAACTTTAGTTTTGTTGAAAACGTTACCTAGTATTACTTTAAGTGTGATCTAATTAAGCTATACAAACAGGAAAAGGTTTAGATTGATACAATAATAATTGTGTATGCCTGCATAAAATGTTCTTTCCTAAAATGTCACTGTCATGATTTATTTACAACAGACATGACCAAAGTAAGTTAGAATATAGTCAGGATGTTAACTTTAACGGCCAAATTTGTTTCTAGTCGTTGTGTTGCTCGGGGTGAGGTCCCAGTAGAACACACCTGACTTGCTGCACTTAAATCAGCAGAGGCTGCCAATCTGCCAGATATGGGTCTCTGTCTGCAGCTGATACCTTAACAACAGTAGCGAAATGGTTTTGTTTATTTTCACTACTCTTGAGCACTCGCAGGGCAGTGGAATTCCTTGTACAAGCGCAGAGCCCTGGGTCTTCCAGGGCGTTAGAGGGAACTCACTAACGCTCTGAACCAGGGCTAAACAACACCCCACTGCCACAAATTCCCTGGTGGGTTATGCATATTTACATTTGCATAATTACCAAGTAAAGGATAGTGTGCAGTGAATAAGCCCTGACAGGTTCCACTACTGTCCACCTCACTGTACATTATCCTGCTCATTACACATGCTTACTGTGTGGACAAAACAAAACAAAAAGAAATATTGATTCAATATTTTTGTTTTTGTTAGCTTAAAAGCTTCCGCTTCCATAGCAATGTAAACACCAGCAGAACACCAGTCTGTTACTGAGACTGAAAGTTGTGCACTGCACATCCACTTGGTTGCTGGTGCTGGACACAACACAAAGTGTAACAGTTTAAAACTAGAAAAAGTGCTCCTCGGAGCACAGGTCTCCGCCAGGTCAGGTAGGTTATTGTGGGCCAGCAATGTTCGGAATTCGCCAATCAGGATGGAATATGAAAAATGGGACGGAACCATCTTGATCACTTGACTGTAGAGATAATGTGTACCGATTTCCTTGATGTTTGGACAATTTTTTTTAGGAGTAATCTAAAAAAGAAAAGATCGGCCTCCTGGTGGCGCTATAATAGGGCAATGTTAAAAAGGGTGGCATTTGTTCTTAAACGTAGTGCGAATGTGCGTGCAAATTTCCACCGCAATCGGACGCTGTATTCATGATTTGCGGCATTTTGTTCAAAATGGGCCACTCCTGGAAACTTTAGATGTCACTGTTAGAACTTCAGGATGTTATATGAAAAATCAAACCGATCCATCTTGATCACATGACTATAGAGATCATGTGTACTGATTTGCGTGAAATTTGGATAAAACCTGAAGGCTGAAAACCTGAAATATTAAAAAAAAATGTTTTACATAAGTTGGCCTCCTGGTGGCGCTATAAAAGGCAAATGTGAAAAATGCAGGGTAGATGTTTTTCCTTGGCCTCTAGGGAGTGTGTGTGCAAAGTTTCACGCAGATCAGTGCAGTTATAGTTAAAAACGCAAATCGGCCTGTTATAGCGCCACCATGTGATTGATTTGAAAATTTTCAAGTGGCATTTCTAACTCGGCCTAGTGGGAATGTGCTCGTGAAATTTCACGGAAATTGCAAGCTGCATTCATGATTTGAGGCATTTTGTTCAAAACGGACCAATCCTGCAAACTTTGGAAGCCATTCTGAGCCAATCAGGATGGAATATGGAAAATCGGACAGATCCGTGTTGATCACATGAATATAGAGATACTGTGTACCGATGTGTGTGATGTTTGGATAAAATCTGTAGGAGTAATATTTAAAAAAAGGGTTTTGCACAAATCGGCCTCCTGGTGGCGCTATAACAGGCCCATGTGAAAAAATTGGGGCAGAGGTTCTGAATTGGCATCGAGTGTGTGTGCACAGTTTCACAGCGACCGGGCCAACGGTGCCGGAGATTAGCTGCTAACGGACGGACAGGACACACGGACGGACGGACGGACGGACGGACGGACACACACTCGGACGGACGGACAGGGGGTAAAACCTACTCTCGCCATGCCTTTCGGCCTGGCGGAGACAATGAGAAGAATCACACAAATATGTTACTTCACACAAAGTGTCAGTACATAACAAGGTTTCGGCCAAAGTTTGTGATGTATCAGAAAGTACCATGTTATCAGCTGGCTCGGTGTTGCCGGGGGTTCTTGCGTTCACACATCATCAGCATGCTCAGGTTCCGGTACCCAGCATTGGCCAGGGTATTGTGTGGGTGAAATAGGCTCTTTCACTCCCTCTCTCCCTACCTTTCCCTCCCGCCCCCTCTTAACCCCACCCCCCCCCCCCCTCTCAACCCCCTCCCCCTTAAAGCTACATGATAATATTACTATAATGTTGTTGGGGCTGTGGAGCCTGCCAGGCTCAAAAGGTTCAAATATATATATTGGACTAGACAATAGATCAAAATATAATTACAATTTCATGACCTCACTCAGATGACAGCAAAAGACTGCAAAGAGGAAATGACAGCACGTCCAGCAATACAAGTTGAGTGGATGATAGATAACTTAAGTACATTTTCAGTTTACTGCATTAACTCTCCTTTGTAGTTTTGTGTTCATAAAAGTTACACATAATTAAAGTCTCTAGCCTTGGTTATCTTATCTTTTTTTATTCAAATATAAGTGTCCCCCGTAAATTTATACAATTTCTTTAAAATGTCATAGTTTTGGCTTGATGCAGCTAAAAGGATGATACAATGGTAGTAAGGTCCTTGGGTTACACGGTTGAATGGGCTGGAGTATGGGACTTTATGTGATGTTTCAAGGAATGGCAAGGCGCAGAGATGAGTGCAATTACCTTTTGTTAATCCATGTAGCTACAAACTGCAAACATCAGGTGGGCAAAACACTTTTGTTCAAATCCATTCCCATTGCTTTAAATGTAGTGTAAGTTATATATATATATATTGTTTTGTTAAAAATAACTGTTATATAGCTCTATATTCTGATCGCTCTTTAGTAAACAGAAAATACATTTTCAGTTCGGGATACCAATTATATCCAATCAGGAGAGAGAACTCAAACGCACATAGGATAAACATGTGAAATTGGAAGTGATGAAACAAAAACAAAATGAGAAGACAAAATTGGAACTGGAAAATTGAAGCTTACAAATTGGTACTCTCCTGATTGGATGAAATTGGCAACCCACCTGAAAGTTTATTTTCTGTTTATTAAAGAGCTGGAGAGACAGGGAGATGCCTGTTACTTATCAAAAACTCTATTGCAATGATTACGCCGACAATGGCAAGACCATGTCAGCGGCATATCTTAACAACAGAGAAGGAAAAAGGGAACTGGATATGTAGCTGGCTGCTTGAAGCCCACCCCTGTGTTCCACCTGCCAGTCCTAGAGGGAACTGCCCCGGCCAGCCTCCCGTCTACCCTCGTCCTGGCAAGGAAAGCCCAGAAACATGACTGGCACATCCTGCATGACACCATATCGACAGTGGCGCTTCCAAGCAGACTCAAGTCCCATCATCCCTACAATATGCTCCGTTCTATCCCTGAGGACATGTCTATTAACTAGGCCTGCATGCCCCCTTAAAGTCGGCGATTCGAATAGTCAGTTGACTATCAATCTGGGAACCCAGAGCCAAGATGAGAATGAAAAACAGCGCCCTCTGCTGTTTGTACTATCTCATCTTGGCTCTGGGACAATGACAACGTAGCACCCGTGCGCAAGGAAACCGAGGTTTTGGTCTGCCTTCAGCTTTCACTTCCGGTGGTGCCACTATGTTTTCATTCCCACTAACAATATTTCTACACGGAACACTAACACCACTTCTCCCAGAGAACATGGATCGTTTTGGTTATAAGCCCACTTGTTTCTATGATGAAAGAGTAAGTTAAAATGTGAATATCTTTCCGTGGTTTTGTCTGCTCCGCGGACGCTATTGTTAAATTATTTTGGGTTTGTTTCGAGGGGGAAGGATCAACGGACACGTGAATCCCGCCCACTACATTTGATTGGGTAAAGCGCGGCCTGCTTCCTGATCTGAAGGCACGCCCACTTGTAGCCCAGTGCGTACATGTTGTGACGAACCTTCACGACAGATTCCAACGCAGAGCAGAATCTGTTCTTGAGAGATTAGTTGACTATTGACCCCTCAGTCGACGCAAATTATTTGATTGGAGCATTCTGTGTTTTTTTTTCTTCTTTTTTTTTTTTACCATATCTTCACTTTATAGCGTCAGTTTAATTTAGTCTACTTCCTGTAAGTAGACTTGAAAATAAAACCAGTGTAGGCTAATCATATTAAGAGACTCTTATCTTGAAATTTTTAGAGGAAATACGATTTCTGTTGAGGCCAAGCCATCATGACGGGATGTAAACACGAACGCACAAGTATTATACCCAAGAATTTGGATATGAATCCAAATACCAAATACACTTTGGAAATGCGTTCTTTTTTAACCCATTTAGACCTGGAACACCAATACTTAACTATACCTTTCAATCTGGTAACCCCTTTTGGTGGTAGTGGTTGCTGTGTACAGTATATAGCAACATTATTGTCTCCACCAGGCCGAAAGGCATGGCGAGAGAGTATGTTTTACACCCTGTCCGTCCGTCCGTCCATGTGTCCGTGTGTCCCTGGATGCCAATTCAGAACCTCTGCCCCACATTTTTCACATGGGCCTGTTATAGCGCCACCAGGAGGCCGCTTTTTGCAAAACACATTTTTTGAAAGTACTCCTACAGATTTTGTCCAAACATCACGCAAATTGGTACACAGTATCTCTGTAGACATTGAACGAAAAAGTTTTTCAGATTTTTCATATTCTATCCTGATTGGCTTAGAATGGCTTCCAAAGTTTGCAGGAGTGCTCCGTTTTGAACAAATCATGAACACAGCATGCAATTTCCGTGAAAGTTTGCACGCACATTCCCACTAGGCCGAGGAAGAAATGGCACTTGATATTTTTTTTAAATCAGCCTCATGGTGGCGCTATAACGGGCCGATTCGTGTTTTTACCTATACAGTAACTGCACCGATCTGTGTAAAACTTTGTTTGTGCACTCCCTAGACGCCAAGGAAAAACCTTTGCCCTGCATTTTTCACATCTTGCTTTTATAGTGCCACCAGGAAGCCGACTTATTTGTGTGATGTATATTAATTTTTTTGGATATTACTCCTTCACATTTTATGCATATCCCCCCACGGGTATGGACTAGTTGTTTTTAAATGTTCAAAAAATATTCATATGGCACTGTTGCACTTGACTATGTAATGTGTGCTCTAAATCAGCACTGAAAGACTTGAAATTGTAGCCTCCTATTTGATCAGAAAGACCTATTTTTTTATATAAGAACGAATCCTCCAATATATGCATTAAAATCCCGAATCTGATTTGACAAGATAAATCCTGAGTCGGGTACAGCCATACTATTAACACATGGCTGGCGGCATCTTGGAAGCAGGAGTGGGAGACGGCCGGGCCCACACAAATCCATCGCTACATTTGGGACCTGGGAGATGGCGTCAAAGGTGAAAACCCACCATGCTTCAATGGACCCTGCTGAACCGCCTACGTACTGGGGCCGGCCGCTTGAAATCATCTATGAAGAAATGGTGCTTGTCAGCGCGGCATGCGAGTGTGGTGAGTCTGTGCAGACTGCCGAACATATAATTACCACCTGCCCCCTACAGATCACCTTCAAAAGCCTCTTCAACGTAGTACCAGAGACGAGGGCATGGCTACGCGACATTGAGTTGGTCATCTGATGATACATGAAAGAAGAAGCAATGATTACTATCAGAATATAGAGCTTTCACTTTTTAACAAAAAACCTTTTGTTTAAAAATAGATACAAATGTCACTTATACTATACCTTTAATGGGTGACTGGTGATTGGGGGACTTGTTTGGACCTGGATAGAGGGACCTAGTTGTGCTGCTTCTTCATTACATGAGGATCAGTTGATTGTCTGGCTGTATTTTAGCTGTTGGCTCACAGTAGCTGTCCAAAGGCACGAAGAATAGTGGGTTGAATATTATTATGAGGAGAGGGGGGAGTGAATGCCTCACTGTATATGCCACTAATAATATTGTAAGGTCTGTGCACACTAAAGTAGAATGATGACTATCTCATTCCAGCGCTCCAAAGTTGGATGGTTGGGAGCTGAAGTAATTTATATAGTAAGCAGTCTACCAAACAAAGTCCATTTACGGAGCTGCCTTGGTAAATTATTGTCCAGCCTCTAATGGAGGTGTCTGTGATAACCAATGTGCAATTACTGAAACAAATGAGGAAATATTGTTGGAATTGTTTAGAGCATACAGTATACATCTTTTATTAAAACAGTATGCTTAAGCTTAAGAGAATGCCAGTGAAGACCTCTGCTCCTGTTGTATGCACATTCTTAAACAAATTGAAAATGCAAATTAAGTACCCTTTGAATGTTTAAACACGCTGAACAACATTCAATTCAAAAGTTAATTAAAAAATGAAAATGCTAATCTACAGTTGCAGTTTATTTTTCAATTCACGCATGTTGCATATTTCAATGACCTGATTTTTTGTTATTCAATGACATGTGCAACAATACTCCAATCATAATAATAATCTGGATAAAATAGACATCTTCACAAAACTCCATTCAAGTTTGTCAACAAACTCTTCAAGAGCGAGAGATCAGGAAAGCTGTAGGCGACAGAGGAGGAGGTGGAGGACTACTTCCAGGGAATCTGCAGTTATTCCAGATGTGAGGAGGCACTGGAGCTGGGAAGGAAAATATTCAAAGGGAAGGCACCGATAATTCCCTTTGATGCATTGCCATTGTCTTGGCATTCCACTCGGATGAGCTCTGAGAAGGACCGGAGCGAGATCACCATGGGGACCAAAATGGCATAATGTACATGGTTCAGAAATGCTATGAAAACTGTGGTTCTGGGAACTTTTCACAGTAGCATGGAGGGAAAACTTTCTTGCAGAATTCTGTCTGGTTGCTGACAGGCAGAAGACTCCATGAACATCCTGCCGAACCTTCTTGACACGGAGGACTGGAGAATATCTGGTTAAGAAGCTGACTATTCTCATTCTGGTGTATCAGAGTTTTATTGGGTTCCACTTGCTCCCCGAGTAAGGGCAATTCTCTTTGGTTTGTGGGCATTACCTCTTTGGTAAATACTGGTATCCATGTCGAGCGTCTATACGAACACAACCGGCCCGTGTTCGGGGGAGGGAAGCCAGGCGGGGAGGGTGATATTTGTCACTACATGTACACCTACGGGCTGGGGCAGCACCTGTCAGCAGGGAGTGTTGAGCGGGAGGAGTAGGACGAAGGCTCTACGTCCTCCCGGTGGGGACTCCTCACTGGCAGGTGAGCCAGTAGGATACAACAGCAGTGACAACACACAGAAATGTGTGTGGGGTGGAATAAATTGTCATAACGACTACAAAAATAAAGATAAAAAGGTTGGCTCCAGCAAACTACTTTCGCTGATGTTGCTACAGTAAGTGCTGAGGTTTGGAACATATGTGTGTTAGCCCAATAAAGTCTGACCAGCGATTCTGTTTCACCAGGTGCATATATTGTTTTTATCGCACTGTATTCTGTTGTACATTATCTATGACTCAGTGCCAGTTGACATGACATACGCCTAAGAAGTGCTGAGGCTTGCGGCATCTGTTAGGCCAACAAAAAGACTGACCAGAGATTATGTTTCACCAGAATAAAAAACGTCTACGCAGAGGAAAGTGTCCAGACCTTCATTGATTTACCACATGAACCCTAGTGTCCCTATTCGGGGGCAAACAATCAGCAAAAATTGCGAATCTACAAGCTCACGTTCGAGCTTGTAGATTTGCTATTTTCGGTATAGACCTGTAATGGGGACTCCGGTCAGCAAAGTCAGCATAGGTTTACACAACGCAGACTTTCAAACGTTACACTGGTCAATAGTTGTGTTTACTAGTCAATAGCTATGTTTGCTATCAAAATAAATGTCCCATTCCGAATAACATTTAATTTCATCTGAAAGGTGTGGTATTGATAACAATCCGTTTGACAAATGTCAAAGTGTCATTTAAACGCTTCTTCCGATTACCAGATACTTCACCACCATGTGGCCCAGACAGTGTGCATTTTTGCTCTCAGTGGCAATCAATCCTCTGGTGAAATCAGTGGAGAAACTAAGGACAGGAGCAGTTAAGGGAAAGGGCTCCACTCAGGACTGTATGGACGATTTGACAGTCACTGCCTAGTCAATGCCAGAGGGAAGGTTGATCTTGGAGGCCCTTTTCGAACTTACCTGCAAAGCAAGGATGAAGTTTAAGAAAGAGTGACAGAGAGGAGAGAGTTGGGAAACACAATTTGAGTCCTAAAAGAATGGAGGCGAGTGCAGGGCAGGTTCCAGTTCAAGGCTGCAGGGGAAGGCAGAATTCCCACCTCAGTCAGGAACCAGAGAAGAAAACTCCTTGTAAAATGGTACAGGGCAGACAGTCAAGTTTTTGCCCAAAAAAGAAAGAGAAAAGAAATTAAAATGCTGGACAATAAAAGACCCCCACATAAAACTGACACCTGTACAAAGTTAACATTAAACTGTGGATTTGACTGTGGCATCATGGTGGCTTAACTACTCAAGTTTAAGGCCTTGTGTTACGAACATGGTGTCCTGCCAAGACCTCATTGCCCTGGTCTCTGTCTGACAGAGGAGGCTCTGTTAACAGTAGACACTTTATCCTGAGGATAAAGTCAAAAGTAAGGAAGGACTAAAGGAAGCAAGCTGAAAAATATAAATTTCTACATCTAATATACCAGTGTTTTTTTTTTTCTTCTTTCTTTTTCTTGTTTTTAGTTTCTGTGCTTTGAATTGTGATTGGTTTATCTTCCTCTAACCCCATAGGACCGAAGGCCATCCGTTTGTTTATGTGAGGTGAAACTATTCAGACTTTCATCAGCAGAATAATTTGAGGGAAAACAATTGTCTTGTAGTGGCTCCTAACAAACAGGTGCATCACTTGTTGACGTATCTGAGAGATACATTTGGAAATATTTCACTGTAATAGCCGGAAATACTGCATATCTATGGGTAGATCGGCTATTTTAAGTATGGGACACAGTCGGATGACAAAGTATAAATCAGGCTTAAGCAAGTTGATAATGGTGCCATGAATGCATATGCTGTTATCTTATCCTTGCCAGTGCTATATTGCCTTCCTTGCGTAGACATATTTTGTCTACTTTCATTCAGGAACTAGACTAGCTACAGCAATAGAGGCCCGTGGCATTAGGTATCACGCTATCCACCACCTGTCTCTTTGACAGACTGAGGTAATTATGTTTAAGCTGTTCCTATTCAAACTTGGCCATATTGGATGGGTGCGCTTTGGCTGTGCCCTCAATTGTGGAGGGCTCTGTTCAACATTGTGGCTCGTGTCTCCCTCATTGGTCTGGTTTGGTTACGGATTGATTATATTACATTTTTCCTGCTACTTGTGTGTGCTACTGTAATAACATAGTCTTGTGCCTTTAACCAGCTTAAAGTAGGTGGCATGGAAGCTGCCAATCTGAATATATTGGTGGTATCCACAAAAGGTCTTGAAGGCACAACAATGGCCTTTAGACTGACACAAAACAGACATTCATAATTAATATTATAATTACACATATTTGGGCTGTCAATTGGTATCTATATATTGCAGCTTATTATTGTTATATATATTATTGATCAAATTGATAAGATGGACAGTACTGTATATCATCCCGTTTTGTTCAAGACTTCCATATTACACTAGTTCCAGTATTTAAGCGTTTGAAGCTCGATGGTTTTGGCAGTAAGTGAAGTCATCTAGGCACGTGTCTACTTTTGGTTCAGCATCGCTATAAAAATCATGCGTCATATTGAACAGGCATGTAGAAAATGGGAGCGTCTTAAAGTGGTATGTGTCTCATTTCATCAGTATATGAGACCGGTCCTGTTAAGCAAACCTTGCTGCTCTTTCAAGCCTTGCTCATGTCACCATGGCAACACACCAACCCCTGCAGGCGGCTGCCAAACTGACAGTGTAAGACAGAGCACACATCCATCCATTCATCCACCCCCTCTGTTTCTTAAGCACACTGACAGTCGTTAGAGAGTTCATTCATTATACTCATCATGCATCATATTTATCAACACTGCTACAGTATTTTGAGATATATATATATATCTCTCTGTGTGTGTGTGTGTGTGTGTGTGTGTGTGTGTGGGGGGGGGGGGGGGTGTGTGTGTGTGGGGGTGTGTGTGTGTGTGTGTGTGCAGCCTGATCTCCAGAGAATACCGTAACATTGCACGGAACAGTGCACTTCATTCCGTGGATAGTCGCCTCGGAACTCCCAAATTGCGTGCATATGTACGGCGAGTCCCACGGTGGGCGTAACCAGTCGCAACACGGAAAAACCCGGAAGCAGAGCAGTCCGCACAATAAAATTTACGATTCTGTGCCTATCGGTACATAACTCAAACGGCGCTGAGTAGGCACAGGCGAATGTCCCACCGTTCAGGACGGCAACTCGGTCGCCTTAGCTCCCTCGGTGGTCCTTCACGGGGGGACAATTCGCCTGTGACTGCGCGCCTCCGAAATGGTTTTGTCACAAGGCAGCGCCGTACCATATGCACGCAATTCGGGAGTTCCGAGGCGGCTATCCACGGAATGAAGTGCACTCGTTCCGTGCAATGTTACGGTAATCTCTGGAGATCGGGTTGTGTGTGTGTGTGTGTGTGTGTGTGTGTGTGTGTGTGCACATTATGTCATATTGTGTGTACACATTATCTCTGGAGTCATCTCTGGAGTCATGTAATCAAGATGTTTTATTTATTTATTTATTTTTATTCCGAGTCGCTGTGATTGACCAAGGGAGCAAATTTTGAGGTCCCTGGGTTGGCAATCTGGCCTGGCGGACAGCTGTGCCCAGAGGAGTGCACTTTTCTAGTTCTTACTGTTTGACAGTTTGTTCACAGTGGAGACATCAGAAAGTGTGGGCATCTTGACTAAAGAAAAGATAAATAAATAATATTATAAACATTGTACATATTTAGATAAGTGCTTTACTTATATGTAGGCCTAAGAAACTATCTGTGTATAATCTTGCCCCGTTTTCTTGGTGGTTGTTTTTTCTTTTGTTTCGTTTTTTACCTTATGTATGCCTCCGCTTAATAAGGCTTGTGTTTACAGATGATCTGTGAACAGCCATATACTAGTATGCCAAATGCTGTAATGGACACACAAAGTATTGTACAAAAGATCTTAATGCAGGCTTCAACCGTAATTTAAAACAGAATATGTAGCACCTTTTTTTCAGTCTTCCAGTCTGTCTGTCTCTCTGTCTGTCTGTTTTCTCTTTTTTTTTTTCATAAAACAAAATACTAAAGTGATGACTACCATTATGAAAAATAAATAAATGAAAAAATAGAATTCATGCCATGGGACCAATTATAGCATTTTTATCATTCTCATATCTCATCTCAATACATAATTCAGTTCAGTAGTAATTGAATTAATAAACTAGACTTTGAAATAAATCCATAATTTATTTTCTTTATAAAATGTACAAAAAATAAATGCAATAGTCGTTCATGAAGCTTGTTTTGTTTGCCAAAGTATTCAGTAATGTCTCCTGTACTTATTCAAGTGGGGGGGAATACACCTTACACACACTAGCTAACAATAGCAAATTATAAGCGGTGTTTGGAATAAGTTCCCTCATATCGATTTAAATTGCTATGACAGTTATCTATTCATTCCTACATATAAATATGCAAAGACAAATATAACGTCCAAATACAGGTTGAGGAAGACCCTGCTGTGCAGAAGATTGAAATGATCTATGCTCATTAACAGCCCCTAGTGCAGTCTAATTAGCATGGAATAGGACACCGAATCCAGCACAGGAGGCTTGTTATTTAAGGATAAAGCTCATCTCTCATTTGAATGCATTTTTCATAAGCTGTTCTAATTAAGTTTCATTAGCATTATTAATTAAACATGAAAAGCTTCTCATTTCCCCTCTATGATAGTGTCTGCTTCGAAACAGCAGTGAATGACAGCTCGCACAAAGGCAGAGGTACAAATCCATCCAAAAAATGATATGCTTTAACATTCACATGGATACAAGAATGGGGAAGAAGAGACAACCCATCCGTACTGGAAGCCACAATGTCATGTTTTTTAAAACATAATCAAGGCCATAACCACCTCTGTGTGAACCACTTTCTCAATATGACCACTTGAGCTGCACACATTACAATTGGTGTATGAGCACTTGCAGTGGATTACAAAATACGGCTACACGCCACAATATAAATTGTTGGTATTGTTTGTTTATTTAGCATGCCTCCCAAAACACCCAGTTCACTCATTCATTCAGGGCCACCTCTGAAGGACATTACACTGACCGACTACAAAAAGAAATCCAGCTGTATTATGAAATATCCATCCACTGTCTGTTTACCCTCCTCCCCTCTGGAAGAAGGTATAGGGCAATGAGAAGAAACAAACATACTGGGAAAACTGCTTATTTCCAAGAGCTGTAACCTACCCCCCACTGCCAAAGACTGAAAAAGACTGATTGCCGTTAGACTGAAAAAGACTGATTGCTGTGAGCAATAACATAATATTGCACATATTTAGCTTTGCACGTCCCACTCCATGTGACCGACCGACAGACAGACAGGCAGACAGATTGATTTTTGGGCGGTGTAGCCGCCCCTATAAGTGGGGTTGGAACACCTCATTCTCTGTACTGTGATTGGCTCATTAGTACACCCCTAGCTATACTGTGATTGGCTGACTATTGGCTGACTCTATTCAGCACTGTGATTGGCTAGCGAGACACATGATGACATTAATAACCTATAAATAGGACTATGCACTTCCAAAAATCTATTTTTTTGGAAGTGAGCTTCCATCACTGTGATGACCACTGTGATGACCACACCGCCCACTTCACACTGGGTGTGATTTTTCTTTTATGCAGCATATTGCTGAAGAGTTATCATTGTTCTTTCAGTACATTGACAATAAAGATCTATCTAATATCTTTTCAAAAATGTAAGTGCCATCATCATTTGCCTATGTAAGAAGAACTCTCAAATTCATAATTACATTTGCTAATCATGTAGAATCTCCTGGGCACAGCTAGCCTAACCTTTACAAGGAGAAATCACAAAGCAGTAAGCTAAAGTAATATGACGGCTTGCTCCATGGTATCACTCCAGTATTCTGTTTATTCTGTTTATAAGTTGCAAAAAAAAGGAGGGAAAAAAAGACTAAATGCACCCTGTAGGGACACATTACCCCCTTTTTAGCTTCTCTACTGCAGCAAACTGTTAGTGTTTGATTTTAAGATTTTACAGATTAATTTCAAGCCCCTAGCAATGGCTGAGCTCTTTTAACCCCTTATTATATCCCAAGATCCTCAGGCAGGGCTTTGCTGTCAAAGTCTACGAGAGTGACTGGGCTTTTGTCTTCCAAGCTTATGGCCTGCCTGAGCAGCATACAGTAGGCTGACAAGATCAGCAAAATCTGGCCCTGAGATACCACTTACAATGATTATAGTTTGCAATATATCTCTACACACAATGATAACCGTTATCTAACTCTCCGACCATAAGTCAGACTTGAACCTAGGATAGCTAAGCAATATACATTTCCTGTGAATAAGGGTGCATTGTCTTGTTCAGGACAGATAACACATAGAGCTGGGCGTGGAGGGAGAGGGGGGACAACAACATATTGTGGGAACAAAATCTAATTTATTTCTCGCATGAAACGGCACTGGACAACAACATAACATACTGTAGTAATGGAGATTTATAACAAAATGGTTAGTTGGAGTGTGCTGCAGTATGCAATTAGGAATGGAGTGGTATTCTACTTTAAGTGAGTGAGATCTTTTCACATGTTATCAGGTGGTCCTCAGAGATAAGAAATTCCCCAGTATCTAAAAAGGGGGCGAAAAACATCAACAACTTCCCAATGGTAAATCTAATTAAAATTTGGAGGCCAGATGTTTTTGCATCCTCTGTCTTTCCCCTAATGTATTCTATTGGCAGCTTCCTGCCTCTGTTAGCTCAAGAAGTTCTTTGGATGCACAATAAAGCAGCAATGTCCTTTCATTTTTAGCCAGTCAGTTCTCTGACATAGGCATAATTTGGTGATTTTTCTAAAATGGTTGACAGTAGCATGGGATTATCAGTAATGTCACAGTCTGTCTCTGTCTCTCTCTCTCTCTCTGTCTCGGGTGCGTTCGTAAATACCCTGAGAGCTTTCTGGCCGTTCGGATATTCAGAGTGCTCGGAGTACCGCCATTTAAAACTTCTGAGCACTATGCTCTGACAGCACTCAGAGCGCACACTGGCTGATCTGAGTGAAAAGCCAGGTTATCGAAGCGTTTGAATGTGTAACAAAACAGGAAATAATCACGTTATACAGGAATTATTGTTTGTTTTAATTAATTTTAAAAGATGAAAATGGCAACGTTAGTTAATGAGTGTGTTTACAGTTAGTTAACTGACCGTTCGTAAACTGATTTCAGAGCACATTATGATGTCAAAACCAAGAGCGTAATGAAATCTGATTCTCATAACATATTTATTGTCATATTCCATCCACCTCACCTGTTCCCACTCCCTTCATCAAGCCCTGCATTTCCCTGCTCATCTTACCACTTTCCCTCAACAGCTTGATACCACTCTTTCCAATCAATCTCTGCAAGGGATATGTTGCCATGTGTTCTGTCTTGGCTCCCTAGCCAGTTGTGGGATTCCAGTTTTTTTGTTTAGTTTTGTTTAGTTTTTTAGTCCCATCTCAGATTCTGCACTACCTGCTTCTGGCATGCCTGTTTTTTAACCCCTGCCTGCCTCACTAAGCTGCAAAAGCCTTGTCCCTTTGCTTTGCAATAAACGTATTATATTTGAACCTGCTCTACCTTCGGTTGTATATAGCCTGGTAAAGCCCCTCCCTCCAGAATTCTCATTTCCATTTGATTTCAGGAGTGAGTCTGGCCTGAAGGCTTATCTGGGCGTTTCTTGCTCGTCCACCAAATGGACTCTCCAATCAGCGTCCTCGCTCATTGTTTTGTGATTGACAGCGGAGGTAGGCCAATCAGGTGGAACCCGAGTGGTTCACACATCATTAATCAATACACCTTTCATACAAGCTGCTCGTTAACATCAAAGACAAACCAATTACTCCTGGTGATAATCACTGCAGCCTAAAGTGGCTTAATTGGACATCAAAGGGCCACTTGGACATCAAAGCTACATTACTCCCGCCCAGCTCCAGCCCACAGCCAAAAAGCCAAACAGGCCCTCATGCCAGACTCACTCCTGAAATAAAATACAAATGAGATTTCTGGAGGGAGGGTTTACCAGGCTAGGTTGTATACACCTGTGCTCCTATTCTCCTGACACACCATAACAGTAGAATGTGGCCAACAATGCACCCGGCAGAGCAACTAAAGTTCAAAAAGAAGGATATTGAGTTTGACCAGGCAGTGGCTCTTCTCACTGCTTCTCCCCCAAATCGGCACTAAAAACACCAGAAGATCTCAGTCCAGCAGCAGTGGTTTAAGGCGGCCATAGGTGAGTAACTTTGTTCCCCACCTGGATGTTACACATGGAAAGCTCAACAATGTTCTGCAGATAGGCTAATCTTTATCTGTGTGTGTGTGTGTGTGTGTGTGTGTGTGTGTGTGTGGGGGGGGGGGGTGGATGTAAGTGTGTACACTTGAGTGGCAATGTACAATCAGGTTGTAGTGTGCCTTGTATGGCTGGGGGGGGGGCTGGGGACTGCACAATCCTCACCAGACTGGCAGCGGCTAGCGTTCAGGGAAGGTGCTGGTGCCACCGAATTACGAGTCAAGATTCCAGACTGGGTTGATCGCCCATACAGGCTGAGTGTCTCAGGTGGCAGTGACTCAGGAGGTAGAGTGGGCAGTCCTGGAATCAGAAGGCTCGATTCCCGGCTCCTCCTGGCCATACATGTCAAAGTGTCCTTGAACAAGACACTGAACCTCTAGCTGCTCCCAATGAGCAGGTTGGTACCTTATAACTTGCATTGTTTTGTGTGAGTGAGTGCACTGTATGTCAATGAGTGAATGTTAAACATTTTAAAGCACTTGCAGAAAGGCGCTGTAGAAATTTAGAAAAGATACATATGCAAAAAGATTACGTATGCGTTTTATGCACATGCAGGATTTTGCACCACAGGCACCACGGGCTGTCATTCTCTTGCAGGTGTACTGTATGTACCAGTAAGCTGCAATAAAATGAACAATAAATAATAGATTAGAAACTTCCAAGCAATATTTCATCTGTCTTACACAAAAATGCAATGCTTTAGCCTACATGAATGGAATTAGAATAAATAATACAGGAAACATGAAAAAGTACATCACCTTGTCAAGGCACTCTTTGTTGCTGTTGTGGTCAAGGATAATATATGGCTTCCTGTCCCCCTTACTATGGTTGTGTGTGCGTGTGTGCATGCGCATGTGTGAGCTTTGCATCTGGACTGCACATTCGTAACCTGTTGTCAACGCAACAACCCAGACAAAAGAAAGGGCAGGTTTAAGCACTGCCCAAATATGTCACACTATTAAGTACCCATATTATGCCCGAATATGGACATGCCTGATGTCGCAATACTGACATCATATAGCGGACTGAGCTCATCCACTAAAATAGTCTAAAAGCCCCACTCGCCGCCCAAGAGGTCATGTTGCTCCCATCACCACGGGTTGTAGGTGTTGTGATATCTTGTTAAAGAAGGGGACTTTGGGACTTTAAGGCAGCCGTGTTAAAGCGTGCTGGCATTTGAATTCACACAGCTGCCAAAAGGCAATGCGCGTTGGACTGCCCTGTACAGAGACATTGCAAAGCGGGTCTATAAGATCATTGATCCTGTCTGTGCTCGCAGGCGGGCTGATGTGCCAGTTGCTGAGGACTGTTGTACTGAGATCATTTTCCATGGCATCTGAGACATATACCTCCGGCATTCATTCTGTAGCATTTGTCACCTGTCCCACTGACACGGTGGCAAGAGACCTGGCCAGAGTTATTGTGGAGAAGAAGCTGGCTGCTTGTGTCAACATCGGCCCTGCCATCACATCTGTATATGAATGGCAGGGGAAGATTGAGGAGGACAGTGAAGTGCTGCTGATGATCAAGACCAGAAGTTCTAAGGTGCCTGCTCTTGCTGAGTATGTCCGCTCTAACCACCCATATGAAGTCGCCGAAGTCATTAGCCTGCCAATCGACCAGGGCAATCCGCCCTACCTCAAGTGGATTGGAGACGTCGTTCCTGAATAACAAATAAACAAACATACTGACACATACTGAAGCAACAAAATGCTTCCTTTCAGCTGCATTTTCATCATTCCATACTGAAAATGTCAGGGACTCGTCATATTAGGGTACTCTGTTCTATCTGTACCACTGTGCTGTGAAGTAGCATGGATTTAGAAGGAAGGCGATAGATTTTGAATAGTAAAATAAATAAAGATGCCCCAGAGTTTCTTTCTTTCTTTCTTTTTTTAAAGTGTTGGACCAACATGTTTTATGACAATTTGCCTCATTAGATTTTCTTAAAGTAAAGGTCATGGGCTCACTCAAATAGTTGGGGTTCATCTTCTATGGAGCATGCATGTGCTTAGATGTGCTTAATGCACCCGTTAGATTTTGAGATATCTTGTGTGCAAATGGACATTTTGGCACTTTGGGGCCACTATGAGGCCATTGAGTCACAACAATACAAAGGGTTCTTCATCCTTTGGGGAGAAGGAAGTTGCACAGCGAATTCTAATCCAGTAGTATAGTGGTGGACGGACAGACAGACCAACCAACCAACCAACCAACCAACCGAAATTGCTATCTTTAGAGCCTTGCTGCTGGGCTAAACATTGTCCAGTAGCTGTGTAGCAACTTACATAATTCAGTACACATCAATAACTGGATAAAATGAGAACGATGTTAACAGTAGTGGGATATTAGCTTGGTTCTTCAAAGTTTGAATGACAGACTGACAACGTTTAAATAAGCAATGAGATTTCTGTTACAAAACATGATTACAATAGGATCATTAGAATGGCATACAAGCATCCTATTGTATGCTTCTGCCAGTTTTCGCAGTTCAGTACTGGCCCACTCGCTTTTAATGAAACTTTGCAGAATGGTAGAGGGTCATGCCAAGTGGGCAAGAAACTAATATTACACCTGTTGACCAAAGGGGGGCACAATAGCAATCGATTTGCAAGACTCCGATGCTTTTTCAACAATCTGCATGAAACAGTCTATGGATAATCTGTGGATCAATATCTAGAATTCAATTTAATTTTTTTTTTTTTAAATGAAGCCTCCATGAGCCAATGAATATTGTAGAGAGCGTGGATTTCTGCAAAAAGGCAAATAACTCAAATGTTTTCATGGAACACCATGCTTATCAGCAGATAAGCATGCAAAGAGGCTGATCCTCCAATACTGGCAGTGGCCCATACAAAATAAGTAAATAATAATTTGCGCTTTAGGCCTAACGGTCATGCCCATTTCCCCCAAACTTCTTACAGTGGTAGAAAGGCACCCCTAATGACCACTGTAGAAATATTAAGCAGTTTGACCACATGCTGTCGATATAGCGTGTTGTGCTCAATCCTTGGCCTCCAGTATTTCTAGTTGCAGCTATATTTAGATTCTTATAGAGAATAATTAGCTGGGGCCAGTTTTGTAAGGAATTTCTCAGACTCACAGCAGGTGCAGTTTAGCACAGGCATGCTACAGTATATTAAAGGAAACATAATGGTGGAGATGACTATTAATGCAGCAATGAGAAGTCGATAGGTCTCGAAGAGAATCAAGTGATAATCAAAGTGGGGCCTATACATACAGTAAAGCAGTCACGCAATACTGTAATTAGAAATCAAAGATGATCTTGAACCTCCCACACAATATTCACATGCCGCCCAGGAAATAATAAAGCCCCTTGCAACCTATCAACCTACACACAGAAGAAATGTGCTTGAACTGAAACTGGTTCTTCGGAGTGATGCCCTAGGCCTAGAAGAACTATTTTTGATTCCAGAAAGAACCTTTCAGACCAAGGTTATTTAAAGAACCATTTATTTATGGTTCCATAAAGAACACATTTTAAACCCTATATAGGCTACTTACTTCATCAACCGGTGTCTCCCAGGGCTCTATATTTGGTTCTCTCTTTTTTCCCGGTACACCAAATCTCTTCGTCAAAAATAGCTAATCAACGAGCTCGCTATTTTTGCCGAATGTTCGAGGCACCAAATTGGGATGCTAGGATTTCAGTAGTTTACGGTGCCTCAAAGAACCATAAAAACTATTATTATAATAATTCTTTGAGGAACCATTTCAGAACAAAAAAGTTCTCTAGAACCATATGAGGAACTTGAAGAACCATTAACTAAATAAAATGTTTTTTTTTTAGTATTAAAGTGATGCTTCTTTGTGGAACCATATAGCCTTTTAAGAGACATAATCTTTTTCTCTGTGTATACACTACTGTATATATGGCGCCTTGAATGTCACAACCCGCATTGTTATGCCTGTCTCAGCTGAATATGCTTTTTACAGCGCACATTGTTTACCCATATTCAACAATGACATTCACAAAAAATAATAATAACAGAAAAACAACAAATAATGTTCAACTTTTCTCTAATACAAGGCACCAAGTCCTTCTTATGCCATCTGTTTTCAGGAGTTTGTTTTGTGACTTCTGTTGCATTTATTGTACAATAATGCAATTGCCCAAATTCACATTCTCACATTGTTTTGGTGTTACTACTTACTTACTTTCTTGAGCTGGCTGAGGGCTCCTATAATTTCACCAGTCCACTGACTGCACCTCTTAAGCTCTGCTTCAAATGCACAATGCGACTTGTATGTATACGGTCTCATTGCGTAATTGCTGCTGCCAGATCAGACGTTAATTCCACCACCTTGTGAGCACATCTTGCACTTAAAGGAGTAGTTCACCCAAAAAATTACTTATTTTCTATCAATTACACACCCCATGAAGCCTTGAATTCATGGATATGTTTTAGTTTTTGTCGCATTCCTAAGCCAAAAATTTGATGACTGGCTGAAAGATGCTAATGTCTCCGGTAGGAGACTCAAAGGAGACTCTTTGAGTCTCCTACCGGAGCCGCCGCTGGTCATCAAATTATTGGCTCAGGAATGCGACAAAAAGAAAAAAATCTCCATGAATTCAAGGCTTCATGAGGTGAGTAATCGATAGGAAAAAAAGTCATTTTGAGGGTGAACTATCCCTTTAAAGTGCTGTGGCTTAAAATTTACATTTCAGATTTGTACATTTCAATGTACAAATCTGTCCCTCAGAGTAAAACTAACACTTAACTAGAGGCGTCGCAATTCTGGGAAATTGCTGAGTGTGGTTGCGCCGACGCCGGTCGGGGGTCGCCGCCGCCGGGACTGGAGTGATACGCCGGGAGGAATACCCTCGGAGGCCGCGCGACGTGCGATTCGAAGCCGATCGGATCCCGCGGTGATACGTGCCGTTTCGATTTTAAGAAATAGGCCCTTCCAACTAAATAAATAGGCCCCTCCCACACATGTACCGGGCCAATTGTATTATCACGTCACTCCTGAGATCACTCGCGTTTCATTAAGAGAGGATTGATCCCCCCAAAAATCATGTTTTTTGCATCGAACGGTTACGTTTTGTGGCGCCCCCTATGGATCAAAGTGGAAATGCTTTTGGGGATTCGTTGAGTAAACCACCCTCGACATGCGATTCAGATTTGGGATCGATTGGACGTTTCGTTCGTGATTTTTGGCATTTTTTGTAAAACGGGCCCCTCCCACTAACTTTGGAAGCCATTTACGGACGAACGGTAAGGACTATCAACCGCACTAATAAAAGATTCTGCATTCCAGGATAGGGACGTCGTAAAATTACGTGAAGGGTAACCCCGTCACGTCCTATAGTGATTGCCATCACGGGCGGCTTGAGTGAGAATGTGTTAGTGAAACTAGATTTCAGACATGGAATGAAATTATACACAAACCACCTTTAAAACAAATAAGACCAAAGTATAAAAAATCCTGTTCCCTTTCTTTTAGGACTTTTCCAGTGAAGTTGGGGGTGGGGCACTTGAGCTTTGCAACATTTGGGTAACTAGAGAACTGGGCAATAGAGTAAAACTGTTTTTTTTTGGGGAGGACTGGTCACTATGAACAATGAGGTGCATTGTTAGCATTAATGTACAACATTTGCATTTACAGCAGATCCATCTTTCCCTATAATGTTTCCTGAAACAGACAGACAGATGTTGTACAAGTTCTCAGCTCAAAAGACATCTTTGGAAAAATGATTTATGATAATTGATGTGATATATTAGGCCTATATGTACACACATCAACACAGTACTTACCAAATAAATTCACAGTGAATGTGGTGCACCAAAGCGTAATTTCAATCATAGAATTTTGAAAATATTTACTTAACACCTGTACTGCCCTCACTACATGTACGTTAGTGTACATAGTTAGACAGTCAGCCAAACTCCTTTCAAAAACTGACAATGGAGACGGGAAGTAGCGTCCAGGCTCCTGTTTCTATTGTCACACTTGCACGTCATCAAGAAATGGAGTAAAACTAAGAAAAAGAAAGAAACGTGAAATAGAATATCAGGCTGTTACAAACTAACTAATCTCTCAAGAACAGATTCTGCACTGCGTGAGAATCTGTCGTGAAGGCTCGTCGTAACATGTACACACTGGGCTACAAGTGGGCGTGCCTTCAGATCAGGAAGCAGGCCGCGCTTTACCCAATCAAATGTAGTGGGCGGGATTCACATGTCCGTCGATCTTTCCCCCTCGAAACAAACCGAAACTAATTTAACAATAGCGTCCGCGGAGCAGACAAAACCACGGAAATATATTCACATTTTAACTTACTCTTTCATCATAGAAACAAGTGGGCTTATAACCAAAACGATCCATGTTCTCTGGGAGAAGTGGTGTTAGTGTTCCGTGTAGAAATATTGTTAGTGGGAATGAAAACATAGTCGCACCAACCGGAAGTGATGCGCTGAAGGCGCATCACAAACACCGGTTTCCCTGTGCTCTGGTGTTACGTTATCGTCCCCCCAGAGCCAACAGACATAGAACAAACAGCAGAGGGCGCTGTTTTTCATTTTCAGTTGGCGATGGGTTCCCAGATTGCAAACTAACAAACAAACAAGCAGGTGAACACACTGAGCTAATCTACACAGTGAAAATCCCAATCTACCATAGGCACATGTAAAATAAACCAATTATGCATGATGTACACACTGAAAGGTTACATTATACAAAATCTAAAACTAGAGTTCACTGAACATAAGAAAAATAAAAGTTCCAACTTACAGGCAATGCTGTCAATGGCTCAACAAGAAATGGTGAAATGATTAATTTCAGAGCACACCTGTCTGCTTCTTCTGATCAGGACAATATACAGTACACCTGTTCTATACAGTAAATGCAACAACACTTGCCAATAAAGGGCAGAACAACACCACATTTACCCCAGTCTGATCACTCTTATATACAACTAGGCCTGGTGGAGGGCAGATCTCCGCCAGGCCTGGTTGCCTACCAAGGGGCCAGGACTGTATCAGTCGTGGGGTGCAGCCGTCAGGACACGAGAAAGCTGCGAGGGAAATAGTTTATACAGGAGACGGTGCAACTGGGCACGTTTGTGGCACCATTTGGAATGACGCTCTATAGAGGCCCTTTCCAAGGCCATTCCAAATGGGTATGATATTGTATTCATGATATATGGATTTTTTTGTAATAAATACGGCCAGTCCACAAATTTTTGAAGGCAATTACAGACAAATGGTATATGGAGATGGTATTGTATGGTGTTGCAAAAACAAACAAAAACTGAAATTTGGTAGGCCTATTGCAAAACAGCCGTAGTGGGCAGGGTCTGGCTTCCAGAACTAGTATGAAATGTCATCTATGCCTACATATCATTTCATTTAATGTAATGTTATTGTTAGCTACTTCGCTACTTGTTATCGATGGCAACCTCCTCACTTTTATATTGTACAATATTGTCTGGAAAATGGATAGACATAAGTGCATAAGGTGAGGTGACGACTATATTGACAGCTGAAATTGTCAGGTTGTTGTTCAACCTTTGTAGCTGTCAGTCACACACACACACACACACACACACGCACGCACACACGCACAGTGGGGAATTGTTCATTTTTCAGTAGCACCATCTGACAGCATTATAAACATATTATCTCTAAGTCTCCTCAGACGAGCTGCCATAAGGAAACCAATTGTACTCTGATTTAGTTCATTAGATGGTTTAGGGCAACATGGAGATGTTGTTCTTTTTGAATATCTTCGCTGCTCTTTTTTTTCTTGATTCGGGGACTTTGATTAACACTAACTGTCAAATTGGTACTGAGCCAGACAGCCTGCTTACACAGTAGCACAATATTATTGCTTATGAATTGTCTCACTTTTTGCCCCAGAAATACTGTCACACAATGTGACTGTGAATGTGACACCTGTTGATCAACAATTGTAAAAATGACATGAGTGAAACATAATTAAATTACAGTAGTAGAGCAAAGCTAAACCGTCCTAGACAGACGGATAGATAGAAGACAGATAGATGGATGGATGGGGTGCAGCCTTCAGGACACGAGCAAGCTGCAGGGGGAATAGAATTTGTACGACAGATGGTGCAACTGTGCACGTATGTGGCAGCTATGGGCAGAAGTGATTATTTTATTTTTTTCAAAAGATAGTGTATGCCTATGTGGTTAAAGGTTTCATGACGTTCAGTTTTACCACACATTAAAAGTCTTTGTCATGGTCCTTCAAATGTGTATAAAAAGTTTTAACAAAAAATTCCACTCCATTGATCCATGGCAGGTGTTTTTCTCTCACATTTCTAAAGCCTTTTCAACTGCAATGAAAAAATAAATCTTTGCCTGCGGGTGTCGCTGTTGAGGGATTTTGCCTGTCAATCATTGCCTCTGCTCCGCCCCCCCATAGGAAAGGATAGGGGAGGGGAGGGGCTAGGAGGAGAGTGGGCGGGATTAATGGGCTGTGACTAAACCAAATTATAAAACAGCAAAAGGAAAACTACCTGACACACTGGAAAGAAGCAACACAAAAGCAGAGTAAACTAGAATGCTATCTGGCCCTAAACAGAGAATACGCAGTGGCAGAATACCTGAGCACCGTGACTGACCCAAAACAAAGAAAAATCTTAACTAGGTACAGACTCAGTGAGCACAGTCTTGCGATCGAGAAAGGTCGTCACAGGCAGTCACTGTATCCCGAGAGAAGACAGACTATGCACCCACTGAACACAAAATGAAGTGGAAACCGAGCTACACTTCCTAACCGTCTGTCCATTGTACCAAGACATCAGAGACACATACTTCCCACAGATTACAACCACACACGGATATTTTGAAAACATGACCAATGACAAAAAACTCGCATATCTGCTGGGCGAAGTACAACAATGTGCAAACACAGCAGCAAGATTCGTGAGTTGCTGTGATAGGAGAAGGATATCAAACGGAACACAACCACCCTAAAGACTAATCATTGTGTATATTCCGGCACTATACCTGCACCCAGTGATCTTGGTACATAGAAATTGATCTATTGAAGATTCTGACTTTCAAATGTACATATTTTTTGTTTTGATTGTATTGCTGTATTGTTGTATTGTGCTTTCTGCTTTGGCAATGTAAACGTATGTTTTCTCATGCCAATAAAGCCCTTTGAATTGAAATTGACTTCACTGCCGAAGGGCCAAGCTCAGATTACTTTTCAGCCTAATTATTCAGAAAACCCCAGACCGCAGAAAATCCACTGAATGTTCAAAGTTCCGATTTTTTGGGTGTAATTGAGGTCATAAAACCCCCCAAAAAACATAAAAAATAAAAAAAAGTGAAAATGAATGTCATAGAACCTTTAAAGAGTTATAGGCCTTTTATAGTGCCACCATGGGGCTGATTTGAAAAACTAAAGAAATTGGGTGGAGGCTCTTCCTTGGACTACTGGGAGTGTGCCTGCAAAGTTTCCCCCCAATTGATCAAGTGGTCCATGAGATTAGCTGTTCACTGACACACACACACATTACATTACATTACAGTCATTTAGCAGACGCTTTAATCCAAAGCGACTTACAAGTGCATTCAACATAGGGAACGAAACTACTAAAACTACTAATCACCAGAAGTCTTAAGTGCATTTCCTGCAAAAACAAGCAACCAAGAGTATACCTAGCATTAAGGTAAAAGTGCAATATATCAGCTACCTACTTTCTAAAACAGATGAGACAAAATAGCTAAATCAAATGAGCACGAGCTAAAACAGTTCATTCCACCACTGTGGGGCCAGAACAGAAAAAAGTCGTGACTGTGTCGATCGACCAGAAGGACCCTTGAGTGACGAGGCAATCAGTCGCCCCGAGGTGGCAGACCGAAGTGGTCGGGCAGGGGTGTAGGCATCGACCATAGCCCGGAGGTAAAAAGGAGCTGTTCCTTTCACTGCCCTATAGGCTAGCACCAGGGTTTTAAACTGAATGCGAGCCGCTACGGGGAGCCAGTGCAGAGAACGGAGAAGGATAGTTGTGTGGGAGAACTTGGGGCGGTTGAACACCAGACGAGCCGCAGCTTTCTGAACAAGCTCCAGAGGTCTGATGGCTGATGCCGGAGCACCAGCAAGGAGGGAGTTGCAGTAGTCCAGGCGGGAGATGACAAGAGCCTGGATGAGCACCTGGGCTGCCTTCTCCGTGAGGAAGGGGCGAATCCTCCTGATGTTGTAGAGGAGGAATCTGCAGGACCGTGTCACTGATGTGATGTTAGCCGAGAACGACAGTTGATTGTCCAAGGTCACACCCAGATTCTTCGCAGTCCGAGTTGACGTCACCACAGCATTATCAATGGTGATGGCCATGTCTCGGTGCGGACAGCCCTTCCCCGGGAGGAACATCAGCTCGGTCTTGTCCAGGTTGAGCTTCAGGTGGTTCGTCGACATCCACTCCGAGATGTCAGCCAGACAAGCAGTAATGCGTGCCTCCACTTGTGTGTCAGAGGGGGGGAATGAGAGGATCAGCTGGGTGTCATCGGCATAGCAGTAGTAGGAAAAGCCATGGGAGTGGATGACAGCACCAAGAGATGTAGTGTAGAGAGAGAAAAGAAGAGGACCCAGAACCGAGCCTTGGGGAACCCCAGTAGTGAGCCTGTGTGGTTCTGACACAGACACTCTCAGCATCACCTGGTAGGAGCGACCCATCAGGTAGGATGCAAACAGGGAGAGTGCAGAGCCTGAGACACCCATCCCCTCGAGGGTGGAGAGGAGGATCTGATGGTTCACCGTGTCGAACGCTGCAGACAGGTCCAGGAGTATCAGGACGGAGGAGAGAGAGTTCTCCATTTGCGCTCAGCCGCTCTCAGGCTCCGTCTCTCAGTCCGCACTGAGTCCGACAACCAGGGGGCAGGTGGAGTTTGGCGTGCAGGCCTGGTGGTGAGGGGACAGAGATGGTCGAGAGAAGAGGATAGAGTAGAGAAAAGAAGATCTGTGGCGGTATCAGGGGAGGGGATAGAAGAGCAAAGGATTCAGGGGCAGGGAGAGCAGAGAGAACAGAAGAGGAAAGATCAGTGGAGGAAAGTGAGCGAAGATTGTGACGTGAGGAAATCATGTGGGTAGGGAGGGGCTGTGAGGGGGGAGAGGAGAGAGAGAGAGAGTAGGACATGAAGTAGTGATCAGAGAGTTTCTTACCCTTTTCACTGGAAAGAGGAGTGACAGACAGGTTAGCAGTAGAGCAGCCTCTGGTGAAGATCAGGTCCAGTTGGTTGCCCGCCTCATGGGTAGGAGGAGATGGGGAAATAACTAGGTCAAAGGCGGCGAGAAACAAAAGTAGTGGGTCTAGCTGCTTCTCAGTCGGGAGGTTGAAGTCACCCAGAAGGATGAATCCAGAGCCATCGACAGGGAAGTGAGAGACTAGATGGTCCAGCTCCTCCAGGAAGCCACCAGCAGGGCCAATTGCCATGTTGATACTAGGGGAGGAGTCTCCAGATTCTCAAGGTGTATTTAAAGTCTGTTCAGCCAAAGTCTCTCCAGTGTGTTATTCAATCTCCTGGAGGAACTCTGTAACTGCCTGACTCACCTGTAGTCTGAGTATATATTTTCTTGTATTATCAGGTTGCTTAGCTGTACTTTGCTTGCTTCAGAGTATCAGTGCTGTATATAGTTAGTGTGTTTAAAAGTAATTTGTTTAAAAGCATTAGAGCTATATTGTGAGGTGTGACCTGATTGCCCTATCAGAGGGAGTTTCAGCTGAACCAGGCCAATTGCCTTGTTCATACTAGGGGCTCCAGTCCTGGCAGACAATTAGCAATCAGTTGAAGTTGTTTTAAAACACCTGCTCTGAAAACGGTAGCTTTCAAAGCGCACACACACACACACACACACACACACACACACACACACACACACACACACACACACACACACACACACACACACACACACACACACAGTTTAACAATTTATTTATGCCACACACAGGGAAAGCATACAGGGACACAAATATTTTAGGTGCAGTAAAGGTTACATTCACAAACTCATGGATATGTCCTCATGATACAAGTAGCGGCGGCTCCGCCACATATGGCAGCAGAGACAGCACAATACTTTGCCAGCCTTTCTGCCTCGTCTTTGGGCATCCCAAGTTGTTCGAAAGAGGAAACAAACTGCTTAGTCTTGCACTGCTGCTTGGTGTTAAAGCGCCCTCTGTTGTGTACACACACACACACACACACACACACACACACACACACACACACACACACACACACACACACAGTCACACACACACACAGAGACAGACAGACAGACAGACAGACAGACAGACTACTAATAGCCTACACATTATTACTGATAGAAATGTCCAAGAAGAATTGTATGAAACCATACCCCAACAGGTTATCTATATTGGTGGTTGGTATAGAAATTTGGTGGTTTCAATAAAGAACCCAGCTAAGAGGATCACAGATGTCTCTCATCAAAGCCATTGCGGGTGGTCCACCTCTTGTTTCCATTAGATGTTTCGGTGAGAAAAGAGCTTTTTTCCCTCTACGTCTCCTGACATCATTAGGCTATATCACATTATTAATGCTGCTCCCGTATATGGTCGCACGCTTTCATTTTGTGCATGAGCAGATCTGTTTCCTCAGCAGAAAGTCATTTGCGTCTCTTACAACTGTGATGCGTTTTCGTTTTATTTTCGTTATTTGACGCACTATGAAGTATTTATAGTTTTAAGTGTTTAAATAACAATGTGAGACAATACTCTGATTGGTCTAATAATTTTTGTTATGCCCAAAACATACCCATTATTAATTCAAAGATTATTGCGCCTTACTTTGCGCCGAGATTATGCGCCGTCTCACTATCAAAATTGGCGTTCGACCGCAAAGGCGAAGCTTTTTGACCATACACTACCGGCTTGCACCATAAATGGTCTAAATTGGGCCCTTAAAGTCTGGTCTGGATTTGCATGATGTATGAACTATAAATATAAATGTTGACACAGTATCAATGTACAATCTGTCACCAGTAGTTTGGGCATGGGTCTGCAATTGCAGTCTTTATCCAACATGATTAACAATTTGCACTACATTCACCCATTCCACACACATTCACACACTGATGTCAGAGCCAACCAAACAAGGCACCAACCTGCTTGGTCAGGGGTTCAGTGTCTTGCTCAAGGACATTTGCCATGCAGGAGGAGCCGGGGATCGAACCAAGAACCACTGTACCTCCTGAACCACTTATAATGATCTAACTTTCATGGAATTGGCTGTCAACAAAGTACTGGTCAGATACAGTACCATGTGCATGAGATGAAGACACCACATCTCTCTTTATTCATTGACCTTGTCTTTTCCCTCTTTTAACCTATTCAAACCGGGAACGCATCTGTGTAACCACTTTATCCATATTTTATACTTTGGCTATTCAAAAATAGCAGATATGCAAGTTCATAGTGCGGCACCGAGTGCCCCGCTATTAACTTGTAGATCTTGTAGATAACTTGTAGATTGAAAATGTTTGCAAATCTTTGAATATATATTCTTTTAACATTTTTAACTCAAATCTTTGTTCCGGGGGGTTCTGGAACACGGGGGGTCCGTGGGTCCGTGGCAAAATACATTTCATTTTGGGGGTCCTTGACATGAAAAGGTTTGGGAACCACTGATATAGCAACATAAGATAAATTAAAAAAAACTGTTAGGATTTAGAAGATATTTGTAAAATATATATTCATAGATTTGCACAAATGTTCACGATTTTTCAAAATTAATTCATTTTAATTAAAGAAAATTCAAATCTGCTATTTTTTAACAGCCAAATAAATCTAAAATGACAGAGATGCGTTCCCAGATTGAATGGGTTAACACTCATCCAGATATGGCCAACAGGAAAGGTGGGTTGGAATCAAACAGAACTGTACGCTTTCAACTAACTAATTAAAAGATGAAACGAGCCAGTATCTCAGCCTGCATGTCCTTTTACATCCACTACAGACACAGCACACCTTTGTATCATATTTTTCACTTAGCTTGCACAAAACTAGATGAATTTCAGAATATAAGGTTGAAAATATTATAATTCGAACTGCCCAGTAGTTCTGGCTTTGTAATTATCTCCACCAGGCCTGAATGGCCAGCGGTGGGATATTGTGTTTTCGCCCCTTATCCGTGTGTGTGTGTGTGTGTGTGTGTGTGTGTGTGTTTGGCTGTGCACAGGTAATCTCAAAGCTGGACAGATTGGCGTGAAACTTTGCAAGCACACTCCCATAAGGCCATGGAAAGAGGCAATTTTTTTTTCAAACTGGCCTCATGGTGGTGCTTTAACAGCCCGCTCCACACTTTGGCCTATAACTGGATTCTGCATCATGATGCAACTCCCAATATAGGATACGCCCATTTCTGGCTGACTGTATTTTTCTAATTCCATTCCGATTGGCTCCCCCGATCTTCCCCAAATTGGAATCACACAACTCTAAACAATGTAGAGCCAAAGGCGATTTCACAAATGCTACAAATGTCACTGTTCATTGCAGAAATGAGACCCCCCCCCCCACACACACACACACACACACACACACACACACACACACACTATAAATTAGGTGCAAATGGTCCCCTGAATCATGTGGCAATGACCGTCAAACAGGGTTTTGATACTGGATACTTTTGACCCTGTGTGTGTGTGTGTTTGTGTTTGTCTGTGTACAGCTAATCTTTGACACTACTGGACAGATAGGCATGAAACTAGGAAGTTTTTTCCCCCTCTGAATTGGGAAGTCTTGTGAGTCATGTGACAATGACCGTCAAACAGGGTTCTGATATTCAATAACGTTTGCCTGTAATTGCCTTCAAAGATTTGTGTGTCATGAACGCATCATTCAATCGTAACCACATGTCTGTGATGTTGAGGGGCCTCTGTAGAGTGCACCTCCAAAACCGCTTTCACTTCTGCAAGGGGCACCACAAACAGTTGAACCCATTCAGCAACAGTATATTTTATCTGGAGGAGGCACAGAAAATCCCTGCCCACTCATTTCAATGAATGTTGCTCACCCAGTACATACCGCGCTCCTTCCGGGTTTGGGCCAAGTTGGGTGCTTGGTTGCACCATCTGTTGTACAAACTCCCTTGCAGCTTCCTTGTGTCCTGTACTCTGCACCCCATCACTGACACAGCCCTATAGGCAACAAGTCCTGGCTGGCAGAGAACTTTTCTAGTTCGCACATGGTAGCACTTGACCATTTCACACACACACATTAGGATATAATGAGATATCCTGAAAATTGTAATAATGAACCTACAGTATACTATTTTTCTCATGTTATAGATAAAGACTGATAGGCTCCATCCTTGTTAACCCATTCAATCCGGGAACACATGTGTGTCATTTTAGATGTCTTTGGCTATTCAAAAATAGCAGATCTACAAGCTCATAGTGCGGCACCAAGTGCCACTCCATGGGCTTGTAGACCTGCTATTTGTTTTTGAAAAATCTTTGAATATATATATTCTTTTTTTAAGCGAACGTTTGTAACTCAAATCTTTTTCGTCTTCTAAATCCTAATAGTTTTTTTTTATGTTTTAAACTTTTGTTTCTATATCAGTGGTTCTCAAACTTTTTTCATGTCAAGGACCCCCAAAATTATAGGTATTTGTCCGCGGACCCCCCCCCCCCCCATCTCAAAATATTTTGTTCCACGGACCCCCAGAAGCAAAGATTTGAGTAATTTTTTTTACATATATTCAAAGATTTGTGCAAATGTTCACGATTAAAAAAAAATAGCAGCTCTACAAGCTCATAGCGCGTCACTCAGTGCTGTATGAGCTTGTATATCTGCTATTTTTGAATAGCCAAAGAAATCTTAAAGGGATAGTTCACCCCCAAAATGATTCTATCGATTACTCACCCCATGGAGACTTGAAATCATGGATATTTTTTAGTTTTTGACGCATTCCTAAGCCAATAATTTGATGACCGGTGGTGGCTCCGGTAGGAGACTCAAAGTGTCAACTTTGAGTCTCCTACCGGAGACATTATAGCCGTCGGTTATCAAATTATTGGCTTAGGAATGCGACAAAAACAAAAAAAGTCTCCATGAATTTAAAGTTTCATGGGGTGTGTAATCGATAGAAAACGAGTCATTTTTGGGGTAGGCTGCACCAGCGCTCCTGTTTTCGTGTATAAAGGGGCGGGTGTATAGAGGCGCGGAGAGATTGCGCCTGATCCCATTGGTTCACCGATCTGTCCGTCAACCCCCGCCCCATTAACACAACATTACGAGCGACGCCCACTGCACTCTGGTTGGTTGGGGAAATGAAACACTTCCCATACCGGGTACACCGACGCGCTCCTCCAGGCTTTAATTTTTTAGCAAAACTAAACAATAAAAGCCTGGAGATCGAGGCTATTTTTGGGGTGAACTACTCCTTTAAGTGTCATAGATGCGTTCCCGGATTGAATGGGTTAATACAAAAAGAATAGTGGCTTGTGAACAGAAAGGACACTCTTTGTTTCACTAGAAACTTTCTTTCGTCATGCAGTGTACTTGTACACCATTATTCTATTCTCTCAGCACTCATTTGTCAGGTAGTAATTGTAAACTGCAATGATGAGTTCAATTTTTTAAAAAGCCACTTATGCTTTTGAAAGATATACTGTAGCCGCTTGAAAGTTTCTGCTCCCCAAACACCACACTTGAAATTGAAAATGTAGAATTACATTTTCTATTACGCTACAGTAAGTGGTCCATATTGGAGAGAATGAATGTAATTTCAAATGTCTCCAAGGAGCTTTTATTTAATTGGTTTAAGATAAGAACAATCCCTGTTTAGTAAGGCGGAATTTGATGGATTTGACTTGAACCAGAGAGGATCTGTTGTCCATCCTTATAGAGATAGCCTAACTGCTGTATTATAATCGTCCTCTATAACAAGGGTTCCCAAACTTTTCAGGCCACAACCCCCCAAAATAATGATATTTGAACTGGGGACCCCCACCCTGACAAGCACTTTAGTTTGACTCTGTTCCACAGATAAATGTTGTGAAACTAGCCGAACTACAAGCTCACAACGCCTGGCAATGTATCGGCTATTTTCACAATGCTTGCCTGTTTCTTAGGTAATAATTGAATATTTGACTAATATTTTGACTTAAAAGTCATTAAATTGTAACTTTAGGAATGTGCAGATACCCTGTTTACACTTATACTGTATGTTGGTTTGTTTACTGTTGAGTGAGAAAACAATGTTGCACATTAAGCAAATCATCTGGGGACCCCCCAAAATAATCTGGGGACCCCCTTGGGGTCCTGACCCCCAGTTTGGGAACCACTGCTCTATAACATGTGCTCATCTCCAAAACTCTTGCTTTAATAGAGCACCGAAGTCTGACGTATTTTACACATCCTATACCTGGGTCGCGTTTCCCCCCCCCCGTTCTGAATTCCCATAGATTAGACGTGTTTAATATCGCGTCAAATAAGAACTGTGTTCCAAAAATAAACAAATGACCCCGGCGGTTTTACTCTTATGGATATGAACCATCAACTGACGGAAAACTAGAGGTTACGAATGTAACCCCGGTTTTAGTAGGTTCGGAGTTTACTACTCACTATGGGATATCAGCGCCCTCAGGCGTTGGACAGAGCAACACACACGCTCCCGACGCCAAATACTGATTGGCTAAGGGTATGTCACGAGTCCGGAAGACCCGGGAGTATAAAGGCTCCCCCGTGACATAGGCTCTTCCTCTTAACATTCTCCTCTCTGCATGCCAAATGCGCACAGAAAGGGGTGTCTGGTGAGTAGTAAACTCCGAACTTACTAAAACCGGGGTTACATTCGTAACCTCTAGTTTTACCACGGTTCTCCGTTTACTAGTACTCACTATGGGATTCATAAACCCCCCTTGAGGTAATGAGCCACACAACCCTGACAGGCCCGCACGCCCCTCAGCCCCTAGGTCACGTCCCCACGGACATGACCTATGACCCCCAGGCCATAGGTCCACGACCTTATGGCCCCTGGGCGCCCCCCAGCCCACCGGGCTGGGGTGCGGGATAGATAATAAGATTAGGCCCTGACAGACTCTAGAGTCTGCCTTATTCTCTAACAGGCAGACACAATCCGCCTCATATACAATGAGGAACAGGGCCCTATTCCCCGAGACACAGCCCTGCTGGTCCCAAGGAAACCTAAAGAGGAAGTCGAAAGATATGGAGAAAGGCCCCAAGCCTACTCCCTATCCTCCACTGACCTGGAGGCAGCAGCCACACCCAGGACCGCGTGCGCCACTGATGACGCCGCCACGTCCAGGCTGTAAAAGGCCGCAAAAGTCGATGGTGACGACCAATTTGCAGCTGCACAAATCTCCTGGATCGAAGCTCCCTTGTAGAGAGCCCAGGACGTAGCCATGCCTCTAGTAGAGTGGGCCCTCAGACCCCCCGGGACTGGGACACCACTACTCACATAAGCCAGCTTAATGGCATCTCGGATCCATCTAGAAAGCGTCGCCTTGGTGACCGCCTTCCTCTGAACCCCCACGCCAAAAGAGACAAAGAGTTGCGTCGATGAACGATTGGCCGCCGTCCTCTGTCAATAGAGCTTCAAGGCTCTCACCGGACAGAGGCAATGTAACCACCTGTCCTCCGCCGAAACGAAGGGAGGTGGATGAAAAGCCACCAATTCAACCGGATCCGGGGCCACCACCCCGGTCTTTGTAACGAACGTCAGGTTTGGTTTAAGCAAAACCCTCCTGTCGTTGTTCAGAAAATTCATGCACTCCGGACTCACCGAGAGCGCGTGCATGTCACTGACCCGTTTAGCCGTAGACAGGGCCACCAAGAGGACCGTTTTGAGACTAATGACCCTCAGATCCACAGACTCAAAAGGCTCGAACGGGGGACGGCACAGTGCATTCAGCACCACCGTCAAATCCCAGACTGGGAACAGCGGCCTGTTAACCGGTCTAGCTCTCCTGGCGCCGTTCATAAACCGGCGCACAAAGTTATGCTGACCCACCGTCTTGCCATCGTCGAAACCTAGGTGGCAAGCCGAAATGGCCGCCAAATACACTTTCACTGTCGAGAAGGATAAACCCTGATCTAACCTTCTCTGTAGAAAAGTAAGAATGCTGCCCACCTGGGCCTGGAAAGCCACCACCACTGGTGACTGCTCCAGACACCAAGATGCGAACATATTCCATCTGACCTCGTAAGCCTCCCTCGTGGACATGGCCCTCGCGCCCTGGATGGTAGCCACCACGTCAGGGGGGAGGCCACACGAGTTCAAATTCGCCCTCTCACGGGCCAAACCCACAGGTCTAGGTCCTGAGGGTGCCCGTGGAACAGCTCGTCCCCTCCCTGCCTCACCAGGTCTGCTATGAGAGGGAGGGCCAGAGGCGCATCGTAAAGGAGCGGAGCTATCTCCGACCTCCACGTGCCCCACGCTGGGGCCACCAGCAACACCGACAACCCCTGGAGCCTGACCCTCTCCAAAGTGGGGAGGATCAACTCCATTGGCGGGAAGGCATAAAGCAGTTCGCTCGGCCAACTGTGTGCCAAGGCGTCCATGCCCATGGAACGGTCCCCCGCCTTCACTGAGAAAAACCGAGAACACTTCGCGTTCTCTTTGGAGGCAAACAAATCGATCTGGGGGCGACCGAACCTGCACCAGATCTGTTCCGCCACCATCGGGTTGAGTGACCACTCTCCGTACCGGAGACCGCCTCTGGACAGCAAGTCCGCTCCGTGGTTCAGGAGGCCCGGTACATGAGACGCCCGTATGGGCGCGAGGCGTGAATCGCACCAAAGCGTCATCTCGCGTGCTAGACCATCCAACACCAGGGAGGTCAGGCCTCCCTGCTTGTTGATAAAACACATGGTTGTAGTATTGTCCGTTCTGACCGAGACATGACAACCCAAGATCTGTGCCTCGAAATGTTTCAGAGCGAGGAAAACCGCCAGCAGTTCCAGGTAGTTGATGTGGGCCGACCGCAGTGTCGGACTCCACACTCCCCTGGTCCACCTGCCCTCGTGGACGGCTCCCCACCCCGTCAAACTGGCGTCCGTGGTGATGACCTTCCACGAAATCACAGCTCCTATACTGACCCCCTGGGACAGAAAATGTCGATGTAGGTCGACAGACGGATTCCCTGTCTCCGTAGTGGATATACCAAAAGGGAGAACCATGTACTCGTACACTTCCCCTTCGAAGCCGAAGCGCAGGAACTTTCTGTGCGGGGGATAAATTGGAATGTGGAAGTAAGCATCTTTCAGATCGATGCTCGTCCACCAGTCGCCCAAACGCACCGTGCATAATAACTTCACGGTTGTTAGCATTTGAAAATGAAAAACTGACAGGAACCTGTTGAGGCCCTTCAGATTCAATATGGGTCTTACGCCCCCCCCCTTCTTCTTCACCAGAAAATATTCCGAATAAAACCCCAGACGGTTCTGATCCGGAGATAATTTCCTTATCGCGCCCTTGCTCAGGAGGGAGGCTACCTCCTCTCTTAGAGTCTTGGCCGCTTGGCCCGACGCTCGAGTGTACAATACCTTGTCTGTCGTGGGCGGCTTCCTGGAAAACTGCAGTCTGTAACCCTTGCGAACGGTACGCAGCACCCAAGGGTTCAGCTTGCAAAGTTTCCATTGATCCAAGCATTGAGCGAGCGGATTGTCGCTGGATGCTGCCGTCGTTAGTTCCACTGGTCGTAATACCGTGACCATGGGAACCGGAGACGCTAAAACTCTGCTCAGCGGAGCTACAGCTGTGGAGCCCATTAGAGACAACAGAGGTCGCGTCGATCCTGACGGTCTGCGTGTAGAGATCACGTGACCTAGTGCGGAAGTGTTCCACACTATTCCCTTGTTGCCTACAAGGTCCGCCGCCATCTTGTTTAGGCCCCTTGGCCTGACTAAAGGAAGCGACGGAGCCGCCTCTACTGAAGGAGGCACTCTGTCGCCCTCCAGAGGCTGGCGTGACACGGTGCACGGCAGGCTGTAAACATTGGGGTGACCCTCGACCCGCGCCGCCATCTTGCAAACCTTCCTTCCCACAGTGGGCCTCTGGCGCCCTCTGCTGGATGGATGGTAGAAATGGAAATTTTGGCGTGACCCTTGTACATTGCCGTTTAGAATTAGCAATGGATTTATTACCTTTGTCTTGTTCATAGCATGCACAGTATTCATCCCAGCAGCGTTTGGACAGTCTCCAAAGGGACTGACCAAGCGCTGTGGGCTTATGGGTGGGGAGCATCGATACGGAGGGGCCCCCCCAAGGGGGGTCTTTGCGACGGACGTCGCCGGCTCCCAGCGACATGGGCCCTTCCACTCTGGAGGGTCGGGCCGAGGAGTTGCGAGAGCCGCCGCTGGCACTAGACTGGCGTGACGAGGAGGGTCTCCCCCTTATGGCAGACCTCTCCTGGCGAGGTCTGCCTGGTTGGGGAGGCTTCGGGGCCAAAAGACCCGCCGCTGCCTCTTTCCGAGCCCTCGTAGACTCCGTGGAGTCCTTCAGGTATTTTTCCGCCCCGCAGAAAAGGTTACCTGGTGTGAGGGGAAGGGCCAGTAACTTCTTCTTCGCGTCAATCTTCTGCGCGTCCTTTGTGAAGGTGGCGAGGTCGAGCCACCTCACCCTCTCGATGGTCGCGCAGTCGTCCAACACCCGGCCCGTCCAATTGATGGCGTGTTGGGTGCAGGAAATGGTGAGCTGGTTCAATCGATGCAGCTCTTTCGCGTCATCGCCCCATTTCTCCTTCAGCTCTGCGAGCCGCACGGCAGAGGAGCCCTGGAGGATGGTGACGGCGTTGAGGGTCTTTGCGACCTGTCCAGCGGCAGCATAGGTCTTTTTCAGCGCCGCGGAGGATTTTCTCAGCTCGTCGTTGTAGAAGGACGGTGTGGTGCCTCCAAGCACCACCGTACCTGTCTGCATGTCCTCCAGCCCTTCAGCCAGCACCGGGTCCATAGGAGGGACTTCGATCAGACCCAGGTCCCTGGCGGAGATCAGGTCAATGGGGAAGGCTAGCCTTTGTGGGTCGTTGTGATCCCCCCAGGAGCTCATCAACGCCGTCTTGAAACCCATTGCCTCTGGCAGCTTCTTGGACTCCACCACTCGTGGTGGTGGGGCCTCCAGGCCCTGGAAACCTGCTGCGAGAGCGGTAGCGTTGCGGCTCTCCACGGGCTGCATCAAACCGCACCTGCCGATGGCCCGCTTAAAAACCGCCGTCACCGGTTCGAGGACCTCTTCCTCGATGGTCTCGGGGTTTCCGCCTTCACCGTCGGCGCTCGCCATGGACACCTCCTGGACGTCCTGGTATGGCGCGAGCTCCAACTCATCTTCCTCTTCCTCCAACTCTTCGAAGGCCAGTGACTCCGTGCTGTCGGCCAACGAAGCTCCCCACTCGTAGTGTCGATGGGGGGAGGGAGAGGCGCTGCTGGTGAGCTGCGGCGGCGACAGGTCCCTGCTTGCAGCGGCAGCGGCGGAAGGTGGCATCAGCGTCGCCGACGCTAGACGCTTCAGCTTCGGCATCGGCACCGGCGGGGGTCCCATGAGTGGCTTCCCGAGCGGCACCCCTGGGGTCCCTGTGCTGGTGGCGGTGGAAGCCTCGCCGGGATCGCTCCTGACCCAGCCGACCAGGGTCTCTACCCTGGCAAGCCGGGCGTCGAGCTGCTGGCTGGTGAAGGACGCGCACCCTGGGCACTCGTCCCTCTCGCCCTGGCGTTCCTTGGCGACGAGGGCATGGTCGACCCCCAAGCAGTAGATGCAGACACGATGGGGGTCGTCTGCGGCGACGAGGAGGTCGCACCTCGGTAATCCGCAGCTCCTCTGTGGTTCCATCCTGGTCTGGGAACACAGCGGCCTAAACTTTTCAGCTAGTAGCACCTAGCCTAGCTGCTAGTAGTAGCCTAGCCGCTGAATGAATGAAACCTAGTAGCAGCTAACCGGTGTTAGCCGCTAACCGGCGTTTTCAAATAGACCAGGAAAAACGGAAAGGACTTGAGTGGATAGGAAAGAAATAAAATTAAGTTCCGGGAGAGAACTTAAACAAGATTTTCCTGTGGGGAATAATCCTTACTCCCGCTATGGGTTACGTTGAAAAATCTTGCTAAACTTTGTGTGTGAATAATCTGCGCATTCGCATGCAGAGTGGAGAAAAGAGGAAGAGCCTATGTCACGGGGGAGCCTTTATACTCCCGGGTCTTCCGGACTCGTGACATACCCTTAGCCAATCAGTATTTGGCGTCGGGAGCGTGTGTGTTGCTCTGTCCAACGCCTGAGGGCGCTGATATCCCATAGTGAGTAGTAAACGGAGAACCGTGGTAAAACGCTAATGTTACTTCCGACAAATTAGTTACATTTTCGCCAGAAACAGACTGTTTCAAATTTGAGTGATTATCATAAACTATACAGAGCCACCTCCCTGACAATATCGCTGAGACAGTTTGTTTATTTTTGGACCACAATTCTTATTTGAGAGGATTCTAAGATGACCCAATGTTATTCTCCATAGCGAAATTACTTACGAACCAGGGGATGGACGAGTGACGTCAGGACTTCTGTACTCTATACAGTAGTTGCATGAAGCCAGGCCTGCAACTATGTATGTGGTTGTGTGTGGGCGGGAGTTCTAACATGATTGGGTCCTGGGATATCGTGAGTTTGAGTGGCAGCCCTTAATGGGAGCCCTGGAGAGGTAACCCAACAGCTGTGAGTGTGCAGCTAATGAGAGACAGGAGGAGTAGCGAAGATCACATAAGAAACTCTCTGATAAACTGTTCCTTTAGAATGGCCATGCAATGACAGGAAATCATGTTTTCTCCAGAGATCATTACCGAAGGCTCTCTTTTTTTGCGATAAAGCTTGCTTTTGACGTATTGCCTGTGGTCTGTTTCTAATGCTTAGCAATTATGATCACAACAGTGCCAGGTGGAAGAAAGGATGAGGATAATGGTTTTGTGCGTGTATGGTGGCCTTTGTTCAATGACTAATGACGAAGCTGATTTATTGCAGTGAACAAGGCATAAGTAGGCCTACACTGCTGCAGTTTGAACTGATTTCACTGATAACTAACAGTATAAGAGGAGGCTACAAGGTGCCGCCTTTGTTTTGCAGTGGTGGAAAAAGTACTCACATTTGTTACTTAAAGGGTTAGTTCAGATTTTTGGACTTAAAGCTGTAGGACATACTTGCCATGAATGTAGTGGTTGCAAAGGTATTAATTGATTTCCTGAGTCCCGTGGTCAGAGTTCTGGTCCGGTTCTGGTCCGGTTCTGATGAATATTAAGTAGTTCCGGTAGATTAGTAGATTTGGTGGGGGCCGCCCATTAAAAATAAATTAATAAACAAAAACTAGAGTCATTTGTTTTGTTGACCTATTTCTACCATATAGTGCAGGTTTCGTTCAACTTCGACCCCTCTGTCCCATGGTACTATTTTTTGTGTCATATATTTTGTGGGTGAGTAGGCTGCCGCGGCGCAGTGATTCTGGACACAGACAATAGTTCCATGTGACAGAGGGGTCGAAGTTGAACGAAACCCGCACTATATGGTAGAAATAGGTCAACAATACAAATGACGCTAGTTTTGACGCTAGCGCGCTCCCACCACACTTTTATTTTACCTCTGGGGCGGAATCTGCCAATGCTTTGTCAATGTAAATGCGTGGATTCACGCAAGAGCGGATCTTTCCGCATGTCGCGCAGACCTTGCGTTTATCTGCTCTACACGACTTGTCCATTTGAAGCATATAACTGCTGGAGGCAGGAGCTGATTTTCCCCCTCTGCCCAATCAGGTGAGCCGTCCCGAGACTCAGGTCAGGAAGCACCATAGTGCTCAAGGCAGAAGGCGGTGCGGGCTACGGGGAGGGTCCTGAAAGTGAGTGACACTCCCGAAAGCGTCACTCCCGTTTTTTTGAATCCGCTGGCTGCAAAATACTGTGGCCGCGCACAACCTGCGTTTAACAGCAGCTGACCATGTTTTGGTGGGAGCGTGCCCTTATAACTAAAAGTACAGAATCAAAAATGTACTTGAGTAAAAGTACAAAAGTATTGGTATCAAAATGTACTTAAGTACCAAAAGTAGAAAGTACTTTCTATGTTCATTTTTCAGGAAATGACAAAAACAAAACAAAAAGTGGAGTTAGGAGGTTTTGTTCATCATTGATAAGAACAGCTAAATGGACCTTCAAGCACACAATGAGGTTGGAGGTCAACAGGGGGTGGAGCCTGGAGTCAGCTAAACCAGCGGACTCCACCCCCTTTGGTGGAGTCAGCTGGTTTAGCAGACAGTTTAGGATCCTATAGATGGGTTTCCGCGCGACGTCATCACAGAGCAGAGTGCGCAATCTGCGCATGCGCGGGGGAGAACGAACCGGAAGTGCCATTCACTCTCTCGTTATTTTCGGGATTTAGATAGGCATAATGCTGCTATTATAGGCATAATAGGCATAATGCTGCTATTATATACAAACAGATCCAACTTTCGACAAATCATTTTTATTGAGTAAAGAAGATATTACAAACTGCATCATTTAATCTACTTTCATTAAACCTGGTGAAGACCATTTATTTTCTGAATGTACAATGCCAGAGCTGCTGCGGGTAATAGCGCCCTCTACAGGCTACTCCCGCCACTGCGCGCGCATCATCCTCTGATGTTTACAAACAGGAAACCCATCTATGGAGTTAGCTGGTTTTGTCAGAAGCGCTTTTTAATACTTTTCATTGGTTCAATATTGTTTTTATCAACACACAGACATAAAGGGTGTTCAATAGCACTGATTTATGGAAAAAAAATGCTAAAGCATCAAAATGGAGTTAGCTGGTTTCTGCCGGACAGCAACGATATGCAGAATGTAAGTTTTCAAATGTATACAAATCTTTTGAAAATATCCGATCTACAAGCTGGCAATGCATCTCATCGTGACACACGATGTAGAGTGGCTATTTGCAAATGGCCAAAATGGGCCAGCTGAGAGTGGGTAATGTATGTATGTTTGTTTTGTAATAATAATCCAAATCTACAAAGTAACTAAAGTTTTCAAATAATTGTAGTGGAGTAAAAGTACAATATTTGCCTCTGTAGATGTAGTGAAATAGAAGTAAAAGTACTGACAATTGGAAATATTTCAGTAAAAGTTTTAAAAAAAATACCAAAAATGTTTACTTAAGTACAGTACTTGAGTAAATGTACTTAGTTACTTTAAGGTGATGCCTTATTTTGTTTTGTACGATTAGGGGCCAATTTCCTCACTGGCAATAGACCAAGTCTAAAATGCACTGACTGCTGCTCCAACATCAAACAACGTTAACAATCAATTCTCCACATTTCCCGAGATGGCTGAGACAACCAAATTATTTCCCCCACTCATAGTAATTGCCGGAGGGTGGCGCCAAATGAGTAAAGTAGCGCTCACATCTCGGGTACTCTAAACACAGAATCCATAATGATAAATTGAATCTAAAAAGTAATGTATTCGTGCAGCTTACTTTCTATAGGTCTACGTTCTGTAGACTAATAGGCATACATACATTATGCATAAGATTGATAGAGAAATTGATTAGGGCTAATCATATGTAGGCTGTCTGTTTTTATCCATCTCTCTTGCACAATATCCAGGTAACCGGAAGTCTCGCCCCAAAACACGTTCACCCCCATTTTTTTGCGGTTCTTTTATTCTTGTATTTGTTTTACTGAGGATAAGGTTAGAAATAAGTTAAGGGTTAGCCATAGCTTTACTGAGGTTAGGTTTTGGCACCGTTTTACTGAGGTTACGTTTTGGAATAATAAGGTTAGGTTTAGGCATAGTTTTACTGAGGTTATTTTTTAAGAATAAGGTTAGGTTTAGGCATAGTTTTACTGGGTAACCGCCTTCCATTCCGACATCTCACTGAGGTGGTGAATACGCCGGATTTGCCCCGGGGGGGACTGTGTTTTGGGGCGAGCGTTTTGGTATTCCAGCTAAAAAGAAACCAGATTCATAAGTGCTGCTGGCCTGATGCCCATAGCCTCTGTTGACCTTATGTCAGTCAGTGACTACATTTTAAGGCACCTGGAATGATGATGACACGGTTTAAATATCAATCTCAAGCGATGTTCTGGAGGCATAAGGAATGCGAGTGAAGTTGTTCAGTGCTGCGGTGACGGGCAGGGAGCCCCGCCTCCTCCCACGCTCCGATGAGCGGACTGTAGAGCAGTGTTGCCAGGTTTTGCGAGAGAAACAAGCAACCAGGTCTATGAAAACAAGGGCACTTCAGCAGACTATTTGAAAATAGCGGCTATTTGGAAAATACTGTAGCTTACAGATCTGCCATTTATTTAAAAAAAAAAGTAGAATATTTTTGAAACATTTTAACAACACAAATCTTGTACGGGGTCCTCCCTGGCACAAAATGTTTTCAGATGGGGGGGGGGGGTCCAAGGACACTTTAGAAACAAGCCCAAATAAGCAACTACACTTAGAAAGAAGCCCCAAAAACGCAACCTGCAACTAGCAATATCAATTACAACCAACTTTACAGAAAAACAAGCCCAAAGTCGCTTATAATAAGCCGACATGGCAACGCTGGTAGAGAGGGGGCAAGTAACCTACCGACAGTTTCTCATCACTTGCTCCCAGCTAAACGCTACAGTTGGGCTTGGCGTTCAGAGTCAGACCCGGGGTATTTATTTTGAGAGAGAGAGAGAGAGAGAGAGGGGGGAGAGAGAGAGAAAAAAAAAACAAGCTGCATTTAAACTGTTCTTAGAGGAGTCAGTGCGTCCTTAGAGTGCGCTTTCTTTCCTTATAAGAAACCAAACGCTTGATAAACTTGGACCGAAGGGATCGATGAGTCTTTGGCAACGATCCGTCAAGCATTGAAAATGGCATGCGATAGGTTTATATCCAATGGAATAACACGTTTATTTTTGCAACGATATTATCATAAACGAATCTGACACAACAGACAGGGTCGATCATTGCCTGCAAATATTTTTTATGGACAAAGATTCTATTTTTTGAACGATATGGATGGCTGCCAATAAACGACTGATCTCCGCGAATGGATTGCACAATTTTGGATGGGAAAGTTATAAATCGTTTTTAATGGATTTGCTGCTCCCTGCTCAAGTTATTTTGATAATAGGCTACTACAACTGATAGGTGGCGATTGGAGGGTTAGAGACACGGAGATCAACCAGGAGAAATATCACTAACGGACGGATTACGCGGACAAGCGCTCTTTGACAAGTCTTTGGCTCAGGTATTGGAATAATGGCATTATCCAATTATCAATTAAAACTGGTTTAGCTGCTTAATCCTTTTGTGTTTGGAATGTTTAAGCTGTAGCCTTGGATCAAGACTATCGTAGATGTATTTTATCGATTTATATATATACGAAAGTAAAAGTCAGACTCGATAAAATACGGTAGTCTTGATCCAAGGCTGTTTAAGCTGTACATTGGACAGATGGACCAATAGTTATTTTTGGGAAAATATTTTCTAAAGTCTAATGATGACTATAATAACCTGTAGACCTAACAGTAGCCTATAATGTTCATCAAACAACTTCCTCGGTATTATGACGATGAGCTTGTGTGGCCAGTGGTTCTCAAGCCTTTTTCATATCAAGGTCCATTATTTATTCGGCATTTGAGCCACGGACCACCATTTGATGAGATTTAACCTCTCAAGACCCAAAACTTAGATTATTTTGTTATCGTTGGACACATTTGTCCACAATTCCATGCTGTATTGATGTTGGCACCTTAGGAGAGATATCGGGCAAACGTTGATCAAAATAACAATAAGTAATGCAATAACGTGACTCTTGAGATCATAAAATGAAACCAAATGGACCCGTAAGGGTTCATTTGGTTTCATTTGATTCTCAAGAGTTAAAGATATATAAGGGTCCATTTGGTTACCAACTCATTTAGCTGGGGACCACCTGGAACCCTCTCAAGGACCACTGGTGGTCCCTGGACCACTGGTTGAGAACCACTGCATAGCCTCTCCTGTTTCTTGGATGTTACAGGTTGCGATGTAGGACAAGTAGCCTAGGCTCTTCTAGAGCCATATGGGAGAGAGTGATGGCATAAGTGATAAGACGACACGCTGCAATAAAAGCACATCAGAGACGAGTAGCCTAAATATAGCCTGGATAAAGGTGTCTGTATGTGGAATCACTTCATGTCTGTTCATAATATAAGTGCAATGATGCGCTTCACTCTGATCATTTGCCGCTGGCCTACTATAGCGATCGGCTGCTAATTTAATTTAATGTAATTATTCCAATCTGATTTCGTGAAGCAGAAAATGTGAGCCATTTGCCTCATCTGGTATCTATACCACCGTGTTGCATTACATTCTTTGACTAATCATAAACGCAGCGTTTCCACGGCATTCCAAGATCAAATTGAAGCCATTTGCTCAAATGACAGTTCAGAAATTAATTGGAACCACCATAGTTGTATATATAGGCTATCCACTATATTTGATCAGTAATAACGTTGTTAAAATTCGTAGGCTATTCTCATCCACTTAATCTATTCTCTCCTTTGGTGAGAGGTTGGGACGCACTGAATGTTGGCACTCTTCAGTGGTCACATTTTACAGCGCTCTAGTTTATAATTCTGCATTTGTGACGTCTGCCAATGCTCCCACACTCCAGACCATCAAAGCAGAATGTAGGCCTGTAGCTTTTGATTCCAGAAACATTGTTGTGCCTGTCTGTCTGAAAATGTATAGGCTACTATATAATAGTTGGGTTGTTTTTGAAAGCAGACAGTTGCATGTAATGTAGACACACACAACTTGACCACTTAATACAGCCTACATGGACAGAGTGGAAAGAGTCAGCAGCAAATTGGGTCGCCTAGTTGTGGAATTTGTTACTGTATGTGTGGATTTCTATTAGTCATCTTATTGCAAAATAGGTGACATACTCCCCTATAAGATTATTAAATTTCATGATCAGGTTACAATGTACCTAATAATACATAGCCTACAGTAATATAGTTTTTCATTCATCAAAATGACACTAATTCTAATTTAAATATCGAATGCTTCCTTTTGATTGTATTCGCTGCCAAATGCAAATTGTAAGGTACTATGACTTTTTATGGAGGTGAATGTATGGATTATCCATAGACTGACTAAAGTCTGATTTAAACGTTGGTGATAAATATGTGATGTATAGCTCGACAGAAACAATGTATTTTCATCTCACGAAAAGCGTTGACGTGTCACATGACACTTACTTATAATAAAATACGTTCTTTCTTTCGTGTGACATCATGTTGCATGATATTCTGTCACCAAATAATACATTAGGCTTTAAATGTCACAGCCCCATGCCTTTGTACTTTATTGTCATGGTTCTTGCAGACTAAACACATTTAGAAAATAAGCCAAAACTGGTCCCATGCTGAGGTGATACTGCATCACCTGTTGCATGGTGGTGGGAGAGCAGTGTTGGCTCGACTGTTGATTACGTGTCTGGATATTGAGGCAATCATTAGATCCATCCATGCATTCCATCATGTGCCAAAGCTGGACATCAGTGGGGTGCATTGTATTGCCTAAGCTGTAATTTGGGTTCATCAGAGCATCTCAGAGGAGATATGGAAAATCTGGTTAGTCTAATGGTGCTTAAACGGTAATGAGTCAGTAACAATAAGGAAAAGATTATATCTCACCTGTAATCGGCTGAATTTGGAGGAAAGGAGCACAACAGGGACCTTTTCTCTTGTGACAACAAAACATGCAGTCAGAATCAATGAGTTGACAGTATGCATACAGTATTTTTGACATATTCTTTGCTAGAGCTGTCGAAGGGACTAGTCTACAGACTGAATGTCATGCAGTCACTCACTGTTTCCGCACTTAGCATCTTGTCTGTTTCTATAGTAACCAGGCCAGGCACGCATCATTTACTTTGAATGAAATTTTAATAGTCTGCTTGCAAAACAGGACACGTTTTAGTCCGTCCTCAGCTTCCATCGCTAAAAAGTTGACAGCTATACTTATTAATACTTTTAGGATAAATTATTGATTCAATATTAAACTGTGCTATGTTTTCTCCCTTCAAAATTCTATTTTATTTTTTATTTTTTATTTCTAGCCTTTTTCCCCACATGCATAATGTGATCTTAATGTGAGTCAGTTGATGGGGTTCAAGTGAACAGTAGTATCGTATGATGGTGTCACAAGCCAAACATAGCCGATCTACAGATCAGCTATTTTCCACGCACCTGCGTGCAACTACTCAGGCCTTACATTATGTTGAGAACCACTGGCTTGTTCAATGTTATATCATTATTGTTATTGTGTAATATTGTTTAAAGGAGCACTTTACCCATTTTCAACCTTATCTTGTAGAATTGGCCTCACTAATGATCAATATAAGATGGCACAATTTCCATCTACTCATTATGCGTGTTATTAGTAGGCTTATGGACAGTTCAGAAACCTACCTACAATGACATCATCGATGGGGATTCCGAGCAGCCTTGCTCTTGCTCTTCCTGCAAAGTTAGCATGCTGAAATAGAAGCCATTGTTCTTACATTAATAAAACATAAGTTTGATATCTTGTTTCAAATGAACAGACCTGAACTGTCCGAAGCCCTGCTCTGAGACACAAAGCGAATAGACAGAAATGGTGCCATCTTATAATGAGCGTAGTGAGGACCAATTATGTGAAGATAGATTGAAAACGGTTGAAGTGGTCCTTCAAGACTGGGATGCCACGGTTAAAATGTTTAATAAAGAATACACTTGTTTCATTCTACATCGTGGGCAACTTTGTACTTAGAACTTCGTAATACAACCTTGAGTTATAGTTTTTACTGACCAAAACATGAATTGGCAGCCTTTGGTGTGATTAAATCATCAATCATCATCACACTATACAGTACGTCATACTACAATAATCTTCTGTATGCTCAGAAATATTCTGAAATCTGACATACTATTTGATGAATTATAGAGCTTGAATTATATTAACTATTACAAAGTATCCTACAACTGTTGAATGCGGTAATTTTACTAGAACTAGGCTATGACATTTGAGAACAGTATTATGCTATAATAGTGCAACTCAGATCTGGCATACTGTTTTGTGTCACATAAAAGACACTATTACGATTCAATTTAATAAGCCTATTGTTTTACATACAGCTTGGTATACAGTATATTTTTGTAATAAAAGCATACACATCAGTTTATCGGTTTGCACTGCATTATCAGGGATAATTAAAAAAATAATTATATATATATATATATATAATATTAATATATATATACACGCACACACACACTCTGTATTAGCTGGCCATCATTGATTTGGTTTAGAAGTTAACAAAAAACTACTAATTTCCTTACATTGCAATTTGTTCAAAAAATTGCATTGTGAGCAATATTCTGCATTCCAAATCATTATAATTCACACCAAGCTGACTGACCTGGATACATTTCATTGGGTGTTTAAAGTGTGGAAGGACTCAAAGCATGATGATGGGGTGGAACGTGCCTTTATTTTAAAGATGGCAGTAGAGTCCAATTGCTCAGGCTTCAATGATAAATAGATCATAATAATTATCTCCTTGCAAAGGACTGTAATGTGATTACCTTTTAACGAGTGTTTGGAGAGTCTTTACTGAAGGACAGTCTGGTTGGTGGCTTTATCAAATAATTTTAAATTGGAAATATGTTACGAGGAAAATTGGTAATAGCTCATTCAATTACATTTGTCTTGTTACCCTCTTGTAAAGGGACATACTGGTCACCTTGACATGCCAATATGATAGGAAGAGATCTGTTTGGGAAAGTAAAATATTGTGCTTGGATTACATTAATCCCATAATTGCATGGACCGTGACACATTGATCTTTGGGTCTGTATTCTTATTACTTAAGATGTGGAGAATGACCAATAAGTATGAGCAGAAATTGCAGATCATTCGCTTAAAATGTAATGCATGTTCCACCATCCTTAACAGAACAGAAAGTCATACCTAAAGCAATTTATTATTCACGGCCCCTTCATTTCAAGGTGGAAAAAGTATTTATTTTCAAGCCCCTCAGGGCTGATTAAAGGTCATTGCCTTGAACATAACCTGTAACTTTGCCTGGTAGAAAGAATGATTGTAAACTGCCTAGTTTGCTATGCTGCTCATTTACAAAAAGGTTGTAACTGCTATGGAATTATAATTTTTTTAAATCGAGGGACTTATTAACACAGTCTGAAACAGAGGATTTTTGGAATAATGGTTCTGAATTTGGTAAAAATGTGACCCATGTGTAGATTTTTTTCCCCACAATGCATATATATTTTATGCCCTCCAGAGTAGTGTATTCCTCAAATTTGAGTAGTTTGATAGACATATAGCTGGAAGTGTAGTTACGTAGAGAATTTGGCACATCCAGTATTCCTGTAGTTCCCCATATACACACAGGGAGGGGTTCTGTTCTGACACATAGCGATGTCTCCACCATATGTACTGCCTTATGTCTGGGCCAAGCTCAGGATCCACCAGGAAATCCAGGTGGCAACTACAAGCATTTATTGTAAAGTAATTCTGGTGTTCGGTGCAGAGTTGAAGTCAACAAATGGGCTCCTGGCCTGGAGGTGTTCTAATGTTCCCGGACAAAGTCTTGGCACTTGGTGACTTCATCTTCTACTGACTGATTTGCCCGGCAGGCAAACTGCCCGGGGGTTGAGGAATGAGTGTGACACTTCTAAAGTTGGACTGTACCAGGTGCTTAACGTTGTAGCAGCTTTGTTTTGGAAGTTGTTCAAGATTCTGGTTGAATGCTTGGGCCAGCTGGTCTGCACAGTACCTGAGAGTCCCAGGTAAGACAGGAATGTCTCCATTCCTTCACTTGTGTGATGAGCAGTGGGTAGAGGCTCTGGGCATTGGGCTGTGAAGAGTTTTGTGCTGAGCAATGATCACAGCGTCCCTGAGACAATGTTGACAAACAGAGTCTGCTCTCGCACAGGGACTTAGCAACTATGACTTTGACTGCCTTGTTGAGTTGGCTTTTGGCCAGGTGGTGTTCAGCTCCATTTCCCCATCCTTTTGATGTCCCACAGGGTTTGTAAATATTATGTACAGTGTACCACCCAGAACCATTTGAGTGAAATACATTCGCCAGCATGCTAACAGAGATCCCCTGCTTAAGTTGTCCGGTAAGATCTGTGTTAAAGTCCACTTATATCAGCTCCACAGTTAAACCAAGAAAAATCCTGAGGACTAAATCAACTATGAGAATGTTGGACCCATTTTACATTCTCCAAGTTAAATTTAACACTAAGGAGTTAACAGTGAAGTTTTGCAGAACAAACATGCTCAGATATGGGCCATTGTTAGACTATGTCGGTGGTTGTAATTCATTCATGTTGTTGCCCAGGGAGTGAACATTGCAAAGTCATATTCTAGGAAGTGCCGCAAGGAATCCTTACATCCCCAGGGGGGACTTTCCCCTTCAACACAAAATGCACTACGTTGTGTGCAAGAGTTTCCCTTAGGCTGTTAAGTGTATTATTAAATAGTCTACTGGACCGATCAGAAATGTGGTATGAAGGCCATAACATAATGATTTCAATGTTAAGTCGGGTCCTGACTGATTTCAAAATGAACACAATTCTTAATGTAAACAAAGATCACCACTTCATGGTTGCTGCCAGGCACAGTGCCATCTGGAAGACAGGCACAGCGCCAATGAACGTCGTCAACCATAACGATCATGTCACTAATGTTAGCAATGCAATACTTTTCATAAAGGAAGCAATGTGGCTAATAATAAACAATACTCACTAAGTAAGCTGTTTAATAGATGTAAATGGGATGAGTCATTTTCTATCAATATAATTGTGACTGCATTCATGCTTGTATATGTACATACTACATAGTGTTATTTTAATGTCTTAAATACGCATTGATTTAGCTTAGCATAATCTTAGTTAATGCCTTTGACCTAATTCAGGATTGTGACTTGCGGCATTTTGATGGCTGCCAAATTACAGTCCCATGTTTCTATGTCAGTGCAGGCAGCTCTCAGAAACTTTGTTCTGTTCTGCTCATTGCAGTCTCTATCCAGTGTTTTACCCCTCCCTCTCTCTCTCCCTCTCGACCACACACGCATGCAAGCTCACACGCCCGCACACTGTTCAAGCCACATCGACGAGTGGCTCCCCTACAAATGTAAAGGGGACACATCAATAACCAAGCAATTAGTGCATCAATAACCTGCACTTCCAATTTTAACGAATTCAGAGGAGTTGGATTTGTGATTGGATTTCTATATATTTGTGTTTTGCTGTCTAGCTTTCCACATTTGCTTCTTTTGAACATTGTTTCATGCAAGGAGGAGCAGAAAAAAATATTGATTCAAGTTTTTAAATTATGCACTGTCCGCGCGTACGTTCTCTTAGACTTGTTTTTCTCTCTGTTTCTCTCACACACAATATACAGAAGGGGCTTCCAGCCTGCAGCCTGTACAGAGAGCTTATGCAGAATTAAAATCACCTCATTATACACAGTAAAATCCCCAGTGTTAGTTTAACTCCAAAGGGTGTGCAGGTCCATATGGTAAAATGTTTGTATTTTTCAGAGTTAAATTGACATTAAGGACTTTACTGTGTATGTACAGACATACTGTACATTCTCTCTCTCGTGCGCACGCGCGCTCACACACACCGCACACACACACACACACACACCATGTAAAGGTTGTTAAGAGCTTTTGAGAACCTTATATTTCACCTCAATAAACTCTCTGCTCCTATTTCAAGTTACCCATAGAACTCTTCACGCATAGGAGATAATTATAGTCTAAATCCATTGCAGCATGAAAAAGTCAGAATTCTTTAGCTGCAGGGAATATGGATCAAAGAATATGCAAAAATGGTGGGTAGTAATTAATGGGGAGACATAGCAGCGTAAGAATCAAACATGATGATTACAGTGTTTAAATTGGCCAATAACAATGGAGCAGAGATGGAAATCCCTGCATTGCGCATTGATGTACTGTAAGCTGCATGAGGTGATAAGGGATACCCCCGTTAGAGAGGTGATAAAGGATAGGACCCCCAGACACCCTCCATGAGAAGAAATGCCTTTATTGCCTCTTCATGGATCTTCATCTAGCGCAGGGTCTTGGGTGTTCATGACCTATTCAATGTGAAATCCTCAGTGTTCATTTAACACTAGAGAGTGTAGCCTACACATGTCATTCAAATTTCTAACTAGTCCTGTCCAGTAAGGGACCCATAAGGTCCATTTATCATTCAGAGGGAGTTTAGGCCTGTCCTTATTATCAATATTTTTTTTCTTCAACGACCCACAGTTTCACACGGATTAGGCCACGGATCCCAATTTAATAAAACATTTTTTCCCCCCAATCTACACTGTAAAATAATCACACTCTGAAAGTGTACAAATGGAACCATTAGGTTCCTAACTGATCATTTAGCTGTAGACCCCCTGGAACCCTCTCAGGGACCCGTGGGGGTCCCCAGACGCCACATTGAGAACCAGTGCCTTGACAGATCCGTAGGTTTGTGTTTGAGGATGTGTTTTATTCTGTTGGATTTTATTTCCTGCTTTCCTCAGACATTTAATGATGTCGAGGAATGTTCTGTAATATTGAGTCTCTTAGGCTGTATGAAGTCTTTGTATCAGATCTACATTTGATTGTTCTGCTGCCATAATGCATACTGGCCCTCCAGCTTGTTTTCTGTCTGAACTCTCTAGATATTTCCACAAAATGAAATTTGTACAAAAGACGTATTCATTACAGCTCGAAGACAAAAAAAAAGAACATGTTGACCTATTGTAATAACATTTGGAAAACGCTTCTGTAAAAAAAAAAAATACCACAACAACTAAGTTCTGCAATAACTTTGCTAACTGTTGTACTGTGCTTGCAGGGCGTCTGTATTTTGGGATTTGTTTTATTGACAAATAACTGTATAGGATGATGTACATCCTTCCATAAATTCACATAATCTCTGTGTGTGTGCTTGATTGCGTGTGAGTGTGCAGTGTTGGAAATTAATGAGAGTAAAGTAATGAAAAAAGTAGTATTCTAACTTTTTTTTCCCAGTAACAAGTAATTACCTGCGAGTTCGCTTGAGAGATCCATCTGCTAAAAAGACAGGAAAAACTTCTAGTGTTGTACATGAAAAGACCCAAATTTTGAGTTGAAAGGATGCATTTACTAATTGTGTGGGGTGTAACGGAAAAGTAATGAGTTGTGTAACAAGTTACTTTTGGCAGGTAGTAATAAGTAAAGTATTAATATTATTTTTGGTAACGAGTAATGATATTATTGCTTATTACTGTTTTTGAGTAACGAGCCCAACACTGTGAGTGTGTCACCAACGTATCTCGAGAACGGCATTCCCAACTTGAATCGTTCCCGACTTACATTGTTACCGACTCTGGTGTATGAAATGCAGTGTTAAGCTGTGTGATGCTGTCTGGGTACATAGTACATAATCCTCTTCATTTTGTTGTTGTTGTTGTTGTTGTGGTCCTGTAGTATAATTAAGTTGCCACTGCGCTTTCATCATGGAAAAATGTTTTCTCGTCTGAGAGGTGAAAGGTTATCAACCATCACCGAATGTCTTTGTCTTTATCACTCTCTTTGATGTGCACTGTGTGACATCCCTATGTAATGCAAGTAAATGATTTGCCAGCCTTGAAGATTTTTAATAATAGAGCAAGTGCTTTCTATTAACTTTGCAGTCAAAATGTCAAGACGTGGTTTTCAGAAGGAAATAATGCAATAGTTAAATGTGGATTTGTTTATCATTTACAGGCAGATCATCTGATGACGAAATGGAACTGAATTTGGGAGCAGTGCTGTTGTGGTTGCTGGTTTTGGACTGTGGTTTAGCTGGAGCCAGTATCCTGTATCGCGTCCAGGAGGAACAGCCTCCCAACAGTCTCATAGGCAGCCTGGCAGCAGACCAAGGGCTGCCAGATTCAGGCCATCTCTACAAGCTGGAGGTTGGGGCACCTTACCTTCGCGTCGATGGGAAGACGGGAGACATCTTCACCACGGAAGTCCCTATGGACAGAGAAACCCTAAGGGACTGCCGTATGCTACCTAAGGGTAAGCCATGCTACCTTGAATTTGAAGTGTCTGTGACGGATCTCATCCAGAACCAGAGTCCGCGGCTCATCGAGGGACGCTTCGAGGTGCAGGACATCAACGATAACACACCCCAGTTCCCCTCCTCTGTGCTCACCATCTCTGTCCCTGAGAACACTCATATGGGGGCGTTGTTCTCGATACCCGTTGCTACAGACAGGGACTCGGAGAGGAATGGGGTGGCTGACTATGCTCTCACAGCAGGGCCAGATGCAGCAACCTTGTTTGGCTTGCAGGTGGCTGAGGACAGGGGCGAGAAGCTGCCCCAGCTCATCGTCCTGGGCAGCTTGGACCGCGAGTTAAAGGATTCCTATGACCTTACCATTAAAGCAGTTGATGGGGGAAATCCTCAGCGCTACAGTAGTGCTTTGCTGAGGGTGGTAGTCACTGATGCAAACGACAACTCTCCCAAGTTCGAGAAGTCCACGTACGAGGCGGAGGTGTCGGAGAACAGTCCTGTGGGGCATTCTGTGTTGCAGGTAAGGCTGTGTTTCATTGACTTCCTTCATGTGTTGCGTGCTTATTTTTTAATTTTTTTTTAATTTTAATTTTCATTTGCTCAATTCCTTTTTGGACCAACTGGCAGTAGTGGGGTTTGAAACTTTAATCGCAAGCAAATTATTTTGTGCTGTTGTCTGCATTAGTCTTTTAAATTTCATATTGAAGAGCTGACAAGCGAAGTACCGCTCAGCCAGTTTATTACAAAATAATAATAGCCTTTTCGTATAATTCTCTCCTTGAGATGCATAGATTGCATTTCTATTTCCATATCTCCCTTTATAGATATAACATTAATTCTCTCTGAATATCAGTTTATTTTCAGTGGAAAAATAAATTGAGGGCTAGAGATCTCTCTCTGATATGAAACTGTTATGTAACACAGGCCACAGTTAGTCCTTAAGGGATGTCCCATTTTCTTGTACTCTGTTTCCTGATTCACTGGTTATTTGCTCATTTATTTGATTTATTTATGCTGTTGGAGTCCTGCAAGTATTTTAGCATTACTAAATGTCAAGTGTAATTAAATGTTGATGTTAATTTGATGTGTTATATTGATTTGTGGTGATAAGACCACTGGAAGAAATTGATTTAGCTGGAGTGGAACCCAATAGAAAAAAATGAAAATACACCACCACTATTAGTGATGATTGATCAAAACTAATAACATAGCCACATAGTGCTCTGAAATGTATGTGATGTAACCTGTCACCTACTAGCAGCATGCATTCATTAAGTAAAAATGTGCATTTATCTAGGCCAGGGGTTCTCAAACTTTTTTATACCACGACCCCATATTATGAAGGAATTCTTTTTGGCGACCCCATCAGCTCATATTGAACATAATTCCTAAGTAAATCGTTTATGAACAGAGCTAAATCAGTTTGAGTGCCTCAGCTTCTGCAAGGACTTGTGTGTGTTGTCTTGTTGCTGCTTGACAGTTCTCGGTCGGTGTTGGAGGCGGAGCTGTGTGTATGTGTATGAGGAATCAAGACAATAGTTTGTTTGGTCGCGACAACCTCACTTTCTTTAATTTTTTTTTACCGTTTCTTGATATAAAAAAAAGACGTATTTTTTGGTTGCCACTGCGCGACCCTAACAGCACCTTCCCGCGACCCCAGTTTTATAGTTTGAGAACCGCTGATCTAGCCCAATTCCCTGCAAAAGTGTTTTAAAAAAAAGGAAAAGAGAAATACCAGTGGGGAGTGAACGCAGTGAGGAGGGGAAGTAGTGAATTATTTTATGCCTCTAAAACGGTGCACAGAACCACACACACACACACACACACACACACACACACACACACACACACACACACACACACACATGTGTATAATCATTATGACAATTAATTTGACAAAAATATGCACACATTCCCTTTGGTTCTAACCCTGAATTGTTCCCCTTAATTCAAACCTTTAACCACAGACATTCTTTTTTATTGTAGGTCAAAGCAAATGACTCTGACATGGGCCCTAATGGAGAAATTGAGTACACACTTCACCAAGCATTAGAGCCAGTGCCAAAGCTCCTACGAATCGATCGGTCCTCTGGCGTTATATACGTCAAAGGATCACTGGACAGGGAGGAAATCAGCAGCTTGTCTTTCTATGTGGTGGCACGGGATAAGGGCCCACAACCTAAGAGCTCTAAAACCTTTGTAACCATCGAGGTGACCGACCAAAACGACAATGCTCCAGCGGTGGAAATCCGAGGGATTGGTCTCGTGACTCACAGCGACGGCGTGGCCAACATATCAGAGGACATGCCTGTGGGCACGGCTGTAGCTCTGGTGCAGGTCTCTGACAGGGATGAGGGAGAGAACGCTGTCGTCACCTGTGTGGTGGCAGGGGACGTGCCCTTCCAGCTGCGGCCTGCTAGTGACTCCTCCACTGACAGCAAGAGGAAGTACTTCCTACAGACCACAACCCCTCTGGATTATGAAAGGGTGAGGGATTACCGTGTGGAAATCGTGGCCGTTGATTCTGGCAACCCTGCGCTTTCCAGCACCAACTCATTAAAGGTGCAAGTGACTGACGTGAATGATAACTCTCCGATATTTTCCCCGACCCTTTTTGAAGTAGAATTTCCTGAAGAGAATCAGCCAGGGGAGAGGGTGGTTGATGTGACGGCCTTGGACGCCGACAGTGGCACTAACGCGGAGCTCGTCTACAGCATAGTAGGGGACTCGTCCATCAAGGGCCTGTTTGAGATTGACCCAAATTCAGGGGAAGTGAGAGCCCGAACCCCACTAGATAGAGAGCATAAAGAGCACTATGAGTTCCGGGTGAGTGCAGCAGATAAAGGTTCACCAAGCCATAAAGGAACAGCAACTGTTGTGATAAAGGTTCTTGACCGCAACGACAATGACCCCAAGTTCATGCTAAGTGGCTATAGCTTCTCGGTCTTGGAGAACATGCCTCCCCTTAGTGCTGTCGGTATGGTGACAGTTATGGACATGGACATGGGTGATAATGCTTTTATTCACCTTTCTGTGGACCCCGATGGCGGGAAATTCGTGGTTCAGAATGGAACGGGCACCATTCTCTCCAGCATATCGTTTGACAGGGAGAAGGAGAGCAGCTATACCTTCCGCCTAAAAGCAGTGGATGCAGGGGAGCCCCCCAGGTCTTCATACGTAGGTGTAACCATCAACGTGTTGGACGAGAACGACAATGACCCTGTGGTCACCAAGCCATCAAATTCCTCCTTCAAGCGCCTGTCTCCTCTGGCGACACCAGACAGCCATGTGGAGTTAGTGGAAGCCGAGGACCTGGACAGCGGGCCGAACGCAGAGCTGGCCTTTAGCATCACGGGTGGAAATCCTTACCAGTTATTCCGCATCTCCCCCACCAACGGCGAGATCACTCTCGCCAAGGAGATGTCCAGAAAACATGGCGGGCTGCATCGCTTGGTTGTGCGGGTGAATGACAGGGGCAAGCCTTCACGTCACACCACCGTCCTAGTTCACATCTATGTCAATGAGACTATTTCAAATGTCAGCCTAGTGGAGGCACTGGTGGGGCACAGTCTTTACACGCCGTTGGACAGAGACATCGCCGGTGACCCCGACAATGGTCTGGCTGCTCAACGCAGTAACATTCTTTACGGCAGCCTTGCCGGCGTGACGGGCGTCGTCCTGTTGATTGTGGTGGTGGTGTTTATCCGTCACCGCATGCAGAGTGAGGCCAAGAGCGGCTACCAGGCTGGCAAGAAAGAGTCAAAGGACCTGTATGCCCCTAAACAGGGCCCGAAGAGCAGCAAAAGCAAAAGAGGACGGAAAGGTAAATCCCAAAAGTCATCAAAACCTCTCGGCGAAGAGGAAGAAGTCAGCCTTCAGAAGAGTCTCAAGTTTAACCTTGATGGAGTCAACGACAGCCCAAGGATTCACTTGCCACTTACATATTCTCCAGGAAGCCCTGATATAGGCAGGCACTACCGCTCCAACTCTCCCTTGCCATCCATCCAGCTGCAGGCCCAGTCTCCCTCTGCCTCCCAAAAGCATCAGGCAGTCCAGGATCTTCCTGCCACAAACACCTTCGTAGGAACTGGGGGAGATGATAACTCGACCGGCTCAGACCAGTATTCAGACTACAGCTACAAGGCCAGCCAGTCCAAGTACAACAAACAGGTAAGAGACACTCCTTACTGTTTATCAGAGCTGTGTGTGTGTGTGTGTGTGTGTGTGTGTGTGTGTGTGTGTGTGTGTGTGTGGGGGTGTGTGGGTGGGTGGGTGTGTGCGCGCGTGTGTGTGCGCGTGTGTGTGTGCGCGTGTGTGTGTGTGTATTCATGTATTCATGTTTGGAGGGTGTTAAAGTCAGAATACCATACAGTTTAGGAATTTGCATATGCAAATTTTATATTACGCTGCAGTCCAATCAGTTTGTGAAAATGAACAATCCTCTTAGCATCAGAAAGTCCAGGACTGAGAGCTATGATGTCCCTGTGTACTCCAGAGACAGCGAACTTCTAAAATATTTCTTTAAACATTTATGTAAGTAAACATTATAATAGATTTGTGCCATTATTCCCATTTATAAAATGGAAAGTGTTCCAGCTGGAAAAAGAATTAAGAGTGCGCAAATTATTCCTTAATTTTGCCCATACTTTCATTATGAAAATAATTTGGTTAAGTAGTTAAACACGCATGACAGAAGATTGCTCTTTTCAGATTGCAAATTTCAGGCAATTATGCATTCTGTTGTTCATCCACAGCTGAGAATGAAGGTAGAAATGCTTGCATAAATGATAGTGTATAATGCAAGGTGTGTTGGTTTAAGTATCAAAATGAATTTACAGTAATTGTGAGAATTAACTTTGAGTTGAAGAGTAATATGAGAAGTAAACATCTTTCTAGTTATGCAATGTACAACACAGTAATCCACATCTTCAATACTCATCTTCAATAAAAATAGAACTAGGCCTATTAGTTATATGACCCACATCAGAATCAAATTTACACACACACACACACACACACACACACACACACACACACACACACACACACACACACACACACACACACACACACACACACACACACACACACACACACGTACACTTTTGGCCACTCTCTTTCTTTCTTTCTTTCTTTCTTTCTCAACAAATTTAAATTGAGTTTGTTCTCAACCCATGGAAAAGTAGCTCCATGTCTATACAAAAATATAATAATAAGACCCAGTGGAATATTGTCTGTCTAGCATACCAGTTATTCACTTGTAAGCAATTGCAAAAGAATTGCAAAAGAAGAAAATCACTTTTGGCTTTGTGTTGACGCTATGTCTACAGTACCTGAAAATGAGCTCAAATATGAGAGTAGTGTTAGGACTGAGACACTATTGTGTGTCAAAACATTCAATACTCTCTCACATTACATCCTGCAGAGGCAACTGCTTTATATTTTAGATTCTGCCACCCTTGCATGAAATTGTTTTTCTATACAGTAAATGTTGCACTTACAGCAATCTTACTTTTGAGTTAAGTTCTTGCTTTGTAAACAAAACAGCCTGACCATGTCATCATTGCACGGAGAAGCTGTAATATGAGCATAATTCTAATTCATATTCAAATGACTCCCTTTACTATGGTTGAGCAGAATTCTAAGTTATAATGTTTTTACAGTCTTAAACACCCCCCCCCCTATTATTTATTTATTGCAACCCTGCTAGCGATGTCAGTCCATCCAACATTAGCCCCAAACAAGATATCTCCAAAACACCGTGGAATTTGCTGTGCCCCTTCATGATCCAGAGGAAGGCCCTTCCATTTTGTTGACCCAATGGCCATTACACCCACTCGCACATTGCCCATCCCACACTTTGATCACAAATAAGATCAATCTAAAACTACTGGCTTTATTTATGGCTGTGGAATTTGATGTGCACCTTCATGCTCTTCTAGGTCACAAGGGGTGTAAAGGAGCAGCATGACTCAACCTTTAGGGGATGCTAGCGGGGCTTTTGCTGAGCACACGTTCTGCAAAGCACTACTTTGGATCCATACCCCATATACAGCTGTACACAATTGTTTACTGCTGACCGCTGAACATTTTCACTGGACAATGTGATAGCATATATTCAGGGAACGGGGTGCTCTACTTATTCACATTCCGCACCCAGATTTCCCAGCCTGTACCAGAGATCAGAACTGGCAACTTTCCAATCACATGCACACTTCTATGCCCCTTTGCCCCCCTCCCCTCCCCCCTGTAGATTAGGCCTCATTTCTCTATATTTGTTTGGCTTACGGTGTAAAGAGTACTTTTATAAATGCACAAACAGGCCTTTGTGTTTGTCATAATGAATGCTTGTCATTGCAGCACATCTTGCAAGATGTTGACCAGTCATCAACATGGCTTCATCAATAATAGCTCTACATGCCAAGCAGTTCATCAAGTCGTGTTGTTGATTTGTTTGTTTGTTGAATGAATAATTTTCCTATATGCCTAGGAGCAACACCAGTGAAGAGAAGACAATCTGTATCATATCAATGTCATGTTGATAGAATAGCATAATTTCCTATTCCAATAGACAAAGGGTTCAGTGTATGGACCTTTTATTCACACAAATGCAATCTATTGCACCAATGGTATTAGGAAGCCCGGTTCAGAGTGAAAAAAAGGCCAGCTTGACACCGATTTGGCTGTATGACTGCAGGGAAATTGAATATATTCCAGGGCTCATTTAACAATTGGATATCCCACACTGGGCAGTATGTAGCATGGAGGGCTGGGATATTTCACAGTGGTCACCAATCTACCTTTGGAAAGTGTCAGTGGCGACAAAAAGTCAAGTGCTGTTAGCAGTTGTGTCTTTGTTTGAATGACATAAGGTCTTGTTTGCCTTGTTAAGTCTGTCCACAAGATGCTGCACAGCCTCACCATGGTTCTAGGGAATCACCATCACCTCATGACTCACTCATCACCCTCACCCAGTCAGCCTAGTGCCTGAAAATGTGCCCCCACCAGTGAACACTGGACAATTCCTCCAATAAACAGTGTATCTATATATGTACAGTATATATCTCTGTCTGTCTGTCTGTCTGTCTGTCTGTCTGTCTGTCTACATATCAGTTCAGTTATCCTTTAAACAAAAAACAGTATAGTATGGCCAATGTAATCAAATAACAATTAAAAAGCTGTAGTAGTAGTAGCCTAATAATAATACAAATAATTGAGAACAAAATGTACACACAGAGGGGTGGTCTCATGTTTTAATTAATTCCTGTCACGTTAATACAACTTTAGTAACAGCTTGATACGAAGGAAGTACTCGAAAAAGCATTTGTATATTATTAGATAAAATGAGACCCATTGTTTGGATCTGACTTTATGAAACACCAATACTTGTATCCAAGTTTCCAGCAGATTTCTTCTGAAACTTGAAGTGTTTCTGGTGGTTCTTGATCAGAGGGAAGTTCCTCATTTGGAGTTGCAGCGGGTAGCAAGGACTGGCAGTCTCTTAGATTACCCTATCATCACTGTCAAGTATGCTGATGAGATGGGCACTCGAGATCCACTTCACATCAGGAATCTAGAGGGCCCCACTCTTTTCAATCCAAGAAAACATTGGAATGTGTTGTTCAGACCTAAACCCTTTCAGATGGATGAAAACACAATTACGCGCACGCATGCGCGTGAACATTTACACACACACACACACACACACACACACACACACACACACACACACACACACACACACACACACACACACACACACACAGATACACACACACACACAGCGCACGCACACACAGAGCACACACACAGAGCACACACACACGTTCAGCAAATAAAGTTATGAATACTTAAGTAAGCCAGGGCCCACGTTTATTAATTCAGCCAGTGAACAGCAGAGGTGAGCAGACAGAGGAAGGTCCATGGCTCTCGTCTCCTGCCTGACCTCCAGTGCTCTGATCTCTGCAGGTCACTTGCACTTATCTCCCCACTCCTTCTGCGCTTATCTCCTCTTATCTTTACTGCTTTTAGCACAGCCAGAATTGCCATGGAAACCGAAATATTAATAGGCTCAGAGGGGATTACAAATGGAAAAAACGTAGAATCTAGGGGCAGAATGCTAGCTTGTCTGTTGATTTCTGTGTCCTCTCAAAGTGTCCTATGAGTGCATTGCTTTGATGAGAAGAAAAGTTTCAAATGTTATTTAATCGTTTCATAACATTCAAGAGTATGACCATTGTATTGGAAAGAAAAATCTATATTATTGATATATTGATATTGATGTTTGTTTTGATTTTATTACAAGTGTCATGCACTCTGCACACTACAGCTCACTTGGAGTAACAAATGCATCTCTAGGCATCACATCCTTTTCAAATATACAGTAATATGAACAAAAACCCTCCCTCAAAAAACTTAAAGGAATACTCAACTGTTTTTCAACCACAAATCTATGTCTTTATTGGAACATGCACTGCCAAAGCAACAAACCAAAAGCACAGCAATGTAGTTGTGTGGACATAACAAACTACAGCTATTCTCCCTTCTGCCAGTAGGGACACCCCTCTCGAGTCACCTCGAGAGGGGTGTCGAGCATTCACAGTGAATCCTGGGTATTGTAGGAACAGATGGCACAGTGTCATGTTTGTAATGGGAAATTAATATCTGTGTGTGTGTGTGTGTGTGTGTGTGTGTGTGTGTGTGTGTGTGTGTGTGTGTGTGTGTGTGTGTGTGTGTGTGTGTGTGTGTGTGTGTGTGTGTGTGTGTGTGTGTGTGTTGGGGGGGGGGGGTTATAGTGCATGTTATCAGAACGTATTTCCATCAATGAGAACAGTTAATGTCACAAATTGATAATATCCATATATTTCACAGTGGAATATTCCTTCAGGTACTGTGCCTATAATACATTTATAATCAGCTGACATGTTTACACACTTTACAAATAATAGCGTGCAATGCAGAACCTACCGTTTCTCTGGAATACTGCATTATACGTCTTTCATTCGTAATTACAGGTAAACTTCACCATCACAAAACAATGACGTGTTTTGTGACATCATCACTTGGCACCAGAGAAATACACAGAATACATAGGGTATTTTTAGCCATGCAAAAAAGTGCAAAGTCTTCCTTTCACCAAAAATAAACTGATAGAAATAGAGGTGGAAGACATGCTGCGGAGACGTGAGCTATGTGTATGTGACACATTTTGGGAGTGTTTTCCTTCAGAGCTAGTCAGTTGCACTTGGCTAGTGGGTAGTTTCAGCAGATGGTGTCCGACAGCGCGGGTGATCACAAGCTTTGGTGGGTGGAGTCAGTTTAGGGAACAGTCACCCAAAGCCACCAGTGTCTCCTTGATGGACGGCATTTGGGAACAAAGTGACTAGACGCCTTGGGGTGTGTGTGTTTGCGAACATGTGTATGTTGTAAGTCCCCGGTGCTTGTGTTTGTACAGTAGGTGTGTTATGTTCTGTCTTTAGCTGGGTTTTAATTGTATCTGTTACCTGCGTGTTAACCCATTTAGACCGGGAAAGAATCTGTGTCATTTTAAGATGTCTTTGGCTATTCAATAATATTAAATCGTGAACAACATTTGTAACTCAAATCTTTGCTTCTGGGGGTCCCTGGAGCTAAATATTTTCTAGATGGGGGTCCACGCCAAATACAAACTTTTTCATGTCAAGGACCGCCAAAATGTATATGTATTTGGCCGCGGACCCCCATCTCAAAATATTTTGTTCCAGGGACCCCCCAGAAGCAAAGATTTGATTAAAACATTTTTCCCTTTAAAACATATTTATCAAATTATTTAAAAAAAATCAAATAATTTTTCAAAAAATAGCAGATCTGCAAGCTCGTAACGCGCCACGCTATGAGCTTGTAGATCTGCTATTTTTCAATAGCCCAAAGTATAAAATAATGGTTATAGCTCAAATGTAAAATGACACGGATGCGTTACCGGATGGAATGGGTTAAGTTGTAAACCAGCTGCTCTCAGTCACACGACCATATATTCCTGTTCCTCAGCATGACAGTGTAAAGAGTTTGAGACATGATTCAGGTGATTGACAGGCTGTGTGAAAACACGGGCAGATGTTGGAACTCCTGCGACGTACCTCAGCAGATGTTGCCTCGTGTATGGTGTCCCCCTCCCACATCGGGGGGGAACAGATTGACCAAAATAAATAATGAAAGTAATTGCCAAGTGATGTGACAGATGTGTTGTGACTTGTGGTGCCCTTGGTTTTTCTTGGCTCTGTTGAATTTGCATCCTTGTGGTGGAAAGTATTTACATTCTTGCATCCACAATGAGAACTATGCTGTATAGCTCAGATGTTTTATTTGTGCATTTTCAAACAAGTTTTCTGAAACACTTATGTTGCTGTAATATCAGGGGTTCTCAAACGTTTTCATGTCAAGGATACCCAAAATGATATGTATTTGGCCGCGGACCCCCATCTAAAAAAGATTTAGTTCCAGAAGCAAAGATTTGAGTTACAAATGTTCACTTCAAAAAATAGATATTCAAAGATTTGCACACATATTCATGATTTTTCAAAAATAGCAGATCTACAACCTCATAGCGCGGCACTCGGTGCCGCGCTATGAGCTTGTAGATCTGCTATTTTTAGAATAGCCAAAGTATAAAATAATGGTTAAAGTCATCTAAAATGACATACTTTCCCGGTCTTAGAACACACATTGGTAAAATTGTGATTAACCACCGCCATTCATGAGTCATGACACAGACAGCCTGGAACTTTTGATCAGTCACAGGACCTTGATGGATTTTATGAATACACTTTAGCTCCATACTATTAAACATTATGTAACTGCTATTTGCTGCTATTTTGCCCGCTGGTTTTTCTTGCTCTTTTCTCCCTCTGGTCCTAATTAAAGCCACCGTGCTTCTTATTGGCTTTGATCTATGAATAGGTCAGATAAATGGTCAATGAGCAATTGACAAACACCCATGTGATCTGTAACCTATGGATTGTGTGCAGTGACACCCAGTAAATACAAAACGCATACACATGCATTGTGTACTACACGGGGACATGCACACGCACACACGCGCAGACACACTTTGACAAAAAATACGCTATACACGAGTGAGTTCATGTACGCACCAACGCACGCCCATATGATTTATACGTGCGTGCACACAATGCCCTTACACACACTCACTCATTTAACATTTCCATATGTGACTGTGTGTGTGTGTGTGTGTGTGTGTGTGTGTGTGTGTGAGAGAGAGGAGAGAGAGAGAGAGAGAGAGTGAATTGCGAGTGGTTAGCATTTGTATGCTGTTGTGTTCAGCTAAATCTACAGAAGTTGACATTATGGAAACGCTACAGTGCTGCTCCACTGCCGTTGCCAAGTTTTAAGGGGAATTAATTGGACTATCTTGCAGTACTGGCAAAACAGAAACCAGACTGGGAGACTTTTTTTGCATTTGCGAGGATCTAGGGCTTCTCTAATTTGTCTCCACCTTTTTGAATGTGTGATGTTGCGTGATGGTTGCTGGGGAAACCAGTGGGCTCTCAGTCAGCCCAAGGTTGATAATTGGTCCAGTTGGGCCCCAACATCTAACACCTTTCTTTGTGCACGTACGGCGGCATTTAATCGCGTATCCACTGCTCCTTTTGGACTAAACACAGTCTGAGATATATCTAACGCAGAGAACAGGATCAAGGGAAAAGGGCTCTGTTCATTTTTAAACGTCTGTGATGACAGATTGTGAGCCTTAAACCATTCAATCCGGGAACGCGTCTACTAATGTCTTCTAAATCCTAACAGGTTTCCGAAAAACTTATGTTTCTATATCAGTGGTGCTCAAACTTTTTCATGTCAAGGGTCACCCAAAATGATATATTTGGCCGTGGACCCCCTACCTCAAAATATTTTGTTCCAGGGAAGCAAAGATTTGAGTTAAAAATGTTTGCTTTAAAAAATATAAATATTCAAAGATTTGCACAAATGTGCGCCTTTTTTTTTTTTTTTTGCAGATCTACAAGCTCATAGCGCGGTACTCGGTGTCGCACTATGAGCTTGTAGATCTGCTATTTTTGATTAGCCAAAGATATCTTAAAATGACACAGGTGCGTTCCCGGATTGAACGGCTTAATATAAATTCACACAATTAAAAGGCTGTAATTGTCATAGATAAGTGAGTGTTATCCCCCTGTGGTCTGCTCCTTCATCTTCATCCCTAGGCTGCAGCTATTTACAGCCAATCAGATGGATGACAAGAGCATGGAGAGTTGCGGATGGGGTGGGGTGGGGATAAGAATCGGGGCTAGTCTTAATTAACCCGCATAATTATTAGACAGGGTGTACACTTTGTGAACTTTAGGCATCCCTTTGAGCTGGGATTAGCCCAGTTTAGCACAAAATGCCGCTATCTGAAATCAGCAGATGTATATTTTAGAGACAAGGCCCGCGGCAGAAATGTGCTCTCCTGGTAGAAAGCATGACGTAGAATTTTCGTACTTTCCAGCAGGACCAGTGAGTACTAAGAATTATTGGAGTTTTGCCATCTGGAAATCTCTTTTTTCTTTTTTTGGGTGAGGGACGGGACACAATGGTTGCAATTGAGTTATTTATCCCTGTCTTGCTATCCATCTGGCAGAAGTTCAATAGTTTTAGCAACTATTGAAACAACACACACGCGCGTCACGCACACACACACACACACACGCACGCACGCACGCACGCACGCACACAGAGAGAGAGAGAGAAGGATGGTTCTTTGTGCACAAAGTACTTGCTATGGTTGATTACACAGAGAATGAAGGCATGGAAACTGAGTATAAGAGCATTATAGAGAATAATTTACGTGATTTCTGTTTTATAGACCAATAACGCGATGTAGTAGTTTGTGCTGCCATTGCTGATGCTGAGCACTGAAAAGTGCAATTTTCAGTTATCAATATTGCTGCCTTTTCCCCCGTCCTATCTTAATGCTATTTTCACAGACATGGTATGCTCATTGACTTGCCAAAACTCACTTCCGATGAAGACTAATGGCCGTAGTTGAAAAGAGACAGTGAGAAAAAAAGGAAATCTTTGCCGGCTGTAACTCAACCAAAACATTTGAAGCATGAAGCTCGGTCACTGGCTCTGCAGATCGTTGCCGTCAGGCGGAAACCTCATATCTCCATATTTCTACTTTAGTATGCTTTTTTGTAAATGAATGCCCTACTTCGTCATACTACAACTACAGTGTCACACAAAAGTAGCAAACGTAGCCAATCTAAAAGCTCGCAGCGTGTCGCATCGCGACGCGCTGTGAGCTTATAGAAAAATAGCTATTTTTGCTATTTTTGAATATTCTTTAAGTGCAAGTGAAAGTGGTTAAGTCTGTCTGTGGGGTTTATACATATTGAACCAATGAAAAGTATTAACAAGAGCGTGTGACTGAATAACTAAATTGAATCCATTGGAACTCAGGTTATGTTTTTCCATTTCCTGAAAAGTCACGTTTCTTGGACATACAAGGTTTCTCCCCGACAGTGACGAGATGGGATAAGAGTGCACGCATCACTCATGGTTGGCTGACTGCGGAGTGGGGTAGACAAGCAGTTGGTGTCGTAGCATCTGCCCTCCAGTCCAAGGTGAGGAAACAAAACTCTCTTCGCTGGCAACAACAGTACAGTTACATGCTTTAATGAACCTGCTGGAAGGTTGCAGGTAACTACCGTGAAGCAGCAATTCATTATCAGATCAGATGGCGAAGTAACAGCACGCTGTCAGAGCACTCATAGACATTCTGTTAAAGGTTCCTGAAAATATTCAGACAATATTTCAAGCAACTGTCAGAGCTACTGTAGTAGCCTATACAAAATGTTTAGGGGCATCACATTGTTACATTATCTCTGTTTACATGTTTCTGGCTTTGGGAGTGACCTGCTCATTTAACATGTAGCTCATCTAATCGCGCTCATAAACTCTTTCATTGCATGGGCACCAACAAATTAGTAATAACTTGAAATGTTAATGACGTGTTACTGTCAGGGAAAGGTTTGCACTGATCAATTCAATTGTTAGCAAATCATTTGTTAGAAGATTTCTATAGCTCCTTTTCCTACTGACTGGAACGGCGTAGGTGTTGTCTTTGAATAATTCAAATACATCTGGAGCTTCCACTGACTTCATGGTCAACATGCTGAGGGTGAGAGAGAGTGTAGATGAAGATTACTTCAATTAGCAGGCCTGCCCTAATGAGGGAGCTGCTCTTTTAACCAGGACATACAGCGATCGATTTTTAGTTTGCCCCACATTCTTGGACTGAATGTTCTCCGATGGGTGGCCTAGCCTGGTGTTAAGGGATTAACGATCGCAGACAAACTCTCTGGGGCTCGCTTCCTCCTTGAGCGCTGATGGGCCTAGATTTTATGTGGAATGAAGCAGTCACAATATACAGCATGCGAAGGAAAATCGAGGCGCTTTCCCACTGCTGTTGAAGTGAAGAGAGCAAATTATGGATAATCTTACTCTGATTACCTCTTAAGAGAGATAGAAGTCATAGCCCACGTGAGTGTCAGTGCTGACAGTACTTGCTTCAGCTCCTCAAATGTCAAGAAGTTACTTTTGAGAATGAGAAGTGTGTGTGAAAGATGTTGATTATTAGAGGAACACTCGACTGTCGAATTTGTGACTGTTAAGTCAATTTGTGTCGTTACTGTCAATCGAGGTCAAAGTGTTTCGATTACATGCTTGCCTGGAGAGCTCCAGACAGGAAATGATGCCCCTTGTGGAATGTCATTGAAGGCAATGGGAAAGTTCTCCATGGCAATAATTGAATAAAAACAAAATACGGCCCGGTCCAATCAATGTCCACAGAGTTGAACATCAACAGTGGTGATTTATTTTCTTCCATCAATGTATGGCATTTAGTAAATTGCCTTTACTAAAATAACAATTCAATTATTTTGTTAAACTAATATGTCAGATTAGACTTGGAATATTTCTGTTTACACTGGCTAAAAAGTAGTTAGATACTTTCGTTGACATCAAACCCTCATGCCAAAGATAGTGATAAGTCTATTCCGTTTAGCTACCACCTTTAATTACAGAGGCTGTGAAAACTTAGCTCAACACCAGACTGATATTGTGGTAGCAATAAATCAGCACAGACCTCTCACGGCTAATTACATGCAATACCGGCTAAGAAAATGCAATTTTTCGGTTCCATTCCCAACATGGCACTTACTGTAGCTGCCTGATCCTACAATACCCAGAATCCACTTCAGTTTTCACTCTGACAAATCTGTGTTGCTTTCAATTTCCTGCTTCAGTGATACAGAGAGTATTGATGGCCTTATAGCAGCAGCATGTATTGAGCATTACTACTGATAAAGACATGGAGGTAAGGTTGAGTGCAGTAGGCCTACTCCTTTGAGATAAACATAATGTTTAAGCAAGAGATTAAGCTCCATATCATAATTGTATAGATGTATGCCTCATGTCAGCTTTCATAAAGGTTTTATCTATTACTGAAAATGTTATGACGGCATACCAATTTGCGTCCTCCTTGCCAAGGTTTCAGAAATACATTTCTGAAATCAATTTCTGGGTTTGCCATAGAAAGAATCTCCCCACAATAACCCTAGTTAATTCAGGATAGCACATGATGGAAGGGCAGTATTAAAATGCAGTGTTCTACCACCATTGATCATGTCTGATGAAAAGCCAAGCATTTTGGTCCTCAAAGCTCTGTTGTCATTTTCTACTGGCACATAAAGTATGTATGCTTTTTTTGCACGTGGCCGGTGGTCATATTCCCTCTTTTATGTAAAGAAAAAAAAACAAAATATACATAAAAGGAGTAACTCCTTTAGGTAAAGCTGTGTGGAGGCTCAGCTCCCTCACGGCATTGCCTTTAGCTCAGATATTTTATCACCACACATCCCAGCCTCCTTACCTTCTGCCAGGCAGATTAGTGCTTTTATCAATAAGCAGCTTAGCACCAAAGTGTCCCTCAATAATGTGCCACGGTATTTCCTCTTCTTCTGCTTGAACTACTACGCTTCTCTTTCACCGTTTATTGCTCTCACAGAACTCTTCCACTCTCATATTTCCCTGTTTTCGCCATCAGAATTCCTCACTTTCTTTAACTCTGAGCATTAACCTTTGACTTGGGAGAGAGAGAGAGAGAGAGAGAGAGAGAGAGAGAGAGAGAGAGAGAGAGAGAGAGAGAGAGAGAGAGAGAGAGAGAGAGAGAGAGAGAGAGAGAGAGAGAGAGAGAGAGAGAGAGAGAGAGAGATAGAGATAGAGATAGAGATAGAGATACATTATGTGCTCTCCTCTACAGGTTAGATTAGGAACCAAGTCCCGGCTCTATAGAGCCAGAGAGCAGCATCCCCATCAGACATATAACCCCATTAGAAGCCCTGCAGTGCACCATAAAACCCATTAAGATCCATTAGGGAGGCTCTCTGGAACACAGACACCTTTAAGACCAGGCAGCCACAAAGGTGCACAGTTACAAATGGAATAAAACTCATTTTATTTTTTGATAAAATTGTCATATTTATTCATATCTTAGTTCAAGGTCTCACGCTAGAAACCTTGACATAACAACCCAGGAGTGATGGCTGATTTGTAAATGGACTGGTTAATTTAACTGTGCTACATAATAATGATGATAAACTTCTAATTTCCCTGCATACAGACTAAATAGCATTAACACTACTGTATAAGCATCACTTTGCCTACCACTGATCATCATTGGAACCGCAGCATTTAGGCGAGGGTTCGGCATACTGCCTCTCATGTCATTCGAACACTGCTTATTACAGTACGTTTGATTTGTGTGACCCAAATCTTCCAGAGATAGGCACATTTGACAGTGAGTGGGAAATTCTGAATGCTAAATAACGCCAAAGATCAATCTTTATTTTGATCATGGCTGACGCATTGCTGTGGTTAACAAGGCAGCGCCTTGTTCTAATAGATGTGCTTGGAACACCCTGTTGAAAATTATCGACATACTGTGTATGCCCATTCTAATAATGATTGTCCTAACCCACACGCCATGAAGTTACAGGGGTGCAATAGTGAATATGCTGTAATTTAATGAAAGACTCGAAAAAGATGCACTTCTACATTGTAGACATACTGTACTGGATTTGTGGTTGGATTTTGACAATGGACAGCATAAGACATGTGTGAGAGGAAAAACAAGTCTGTGTTGCACTGGTCAGTACTATGACGTCAGGGATCTCCATAATATATTATGGGCATAAAAGGGACACAGACAGGGAGATACAGACATTTGTGGATTTATAGATATATTTATGCACAATCATCGATCCAATGGACTTCACGCTGCACATCACAGTCGATCAGTCAGATGGTTCTTGAGATATGCGAGGGACAGACAAGCTTGTAGATCTGATATTTTTGGTGAAGATTTGGTGTAGAGGGAAAAAGAAGGGGGTTAAGTATAGCCCACTGGGGGATTTCAGTCAACAAAGTATAGGGTTATGTGGTTAACTCTGGTGAGGACTCTAGCAGCTACCTTCTGACCTTATTGCAAGCATGGCGAAAAGCCTTTTAGCCGAGACAAGGATTTTTTGGCTATAGTCAAATAAAGAGGAGGTAATTACTAATTATCTTGGTTGATTTCACTAGATCAACAAAAGACAAGGCAGCAGTGAACAATCGTTTTGATTTGTTTGCCAGTTCTTAAATGTGAATTAAAAGTTAGTCCACAGTTTCTTGTGAAAGGTAATTTAAAAGTAATTTAATAGCAATTGAGTTGTTCATTAATCACATTTGTGACATTTATCAAGCTAATTTAGGCCAGTCTTAATTAATCTGGTTAAGGTTCTAAGTCATCCAACACTAAATGTCATTTAGGCAGTTGTTAAATACAGCTAAGCTGTTGGTTTAACAGATAAGGCCAATTGCATATATTGACATTCTTCATATGTGTGTGTGTCACTCTCATGAACCTTGGTGTGACTGTCTCTCCTTTGTACTTCACTATACACCCCTTAACCACAGCAGTGCAACCATAGATCTTCAAAATGTCCATATTAAATCCTTGAATTGCCACTTGAGGCCATATTTATTTCCACTGTTGGTAGAGGTTTGTGTCTGATTCTAATGGCATTTAAGTGCAGGCAAAAAAAAGATAGAGCACCAGGGATAATTATTAACATTCTTATTTGGATGACGAAAAAACAATTCCAGTGTTTTAAAACAGCCTGCAAAATTTTAGAAATGGGTCAATGACATGCTGCAGAGTAAAGAAAGAACAGTATATTCTGAGGACAAATCTATCCCTTTCGCTAGTAAGGAGACTAACCTCTTCTATCAGGAAACCAGCTCTAATTGATAAGAAGAAAGACTGCAGAGTAAGGAACCGTGTCCTTATCAAAACTGTCATGACAATTCTTTTCAGTGAAAAAAATGTTGAAATGCTTGTCTGATAATTGGCCGAGCGGTGTACTGTAGATAGCTCCCAGTTGTACATAATTGCATAGTTCGAATATACATTACAGGCAATTCAGGATTATTATCCATTGTAAAGCATCCGCACTAACCCTCTCCAACTGGGGACTTGAGCCTGCTGTCTGTTTTGACACAACACTGTACTTCCCGAGCCAAAAAATAAATAAAATTCTGCTCGATCAGAGAGGTTTTCACTGAGGAAGCACTACAGTGTTCATTACACAGCATAGGATGGGTTGACGTGGATGTAGAGCCAATGAAAGTGTGTAGAATTCTGCCTGTGATGCATCCAGGAGTGCTACATCAGCAGCCATTACAAGAGATACTACGACAGATCCTACAGAGAACAATGAGCGGGCTGTGGAAGGAATTGGAGCGGTACTCATTTCAGACCAAAAATCACACTCGTTCAAACCTTCTCTCGTATCATTCAGGGTAGAATAACAGGATTACACGGATATCGCTATGGTTATGGCACTATGGTTTCGTCATTACCATTCACCAACACACAAGAACAACAACTCAGCAATTGAAAATTTGCTTCTGAAAGAGATTCTAATAGCATTCAACCATATCTTCGGTTAGATGATTTTACTCCAGGCTATAGTTAGTGCTACTGTTAGTGGGACATACATTCAGTTAAGCTCAGTGAGCATGCCCATACAAGCAGACCAAATTGTGTGTGTGTGTGTGTGTGTGTGTGTGTGTGTGTGTGTGTGTGTGTGTGTGTGTGTGTGTGTGTGTGTGTGTGTGTGTGTGTGTGTGTGTGTGTGTGTGTGTGTGTGTGTGTGTGTGTGTGTGTGTGTGTGTGTGTGTGAATATAATGTATTGTAGCATGGGGTGCATCTCCAGTGGTGTAAGAGAAAAGGGCAGGTGCTTGCAGAGGTTGGGGGGGTAGATCATGGGTGGTTTGGTTAAAGAAAGAGGAGTATGAGTATATGGGGGCTGTGGTGTAGACCAGAGCATCGTCCTTGCAGTTATGAAGGAGAAACAAACTGATTTGACAGTGACAAATGAACCATCTCCTCTCCCGCAACTGCTGGCTTTATCCCTCTCCAATTCCTCTCTCACTCTCCGTCTCTCATCCTCTTCCAACCCCCCCAAGCTCCCTTATTCTCACCTCCCAAGCTCTTTCTCAGCCTCATAATTTCCTGTCCTACATTCTTCCCTTCTATTCGCTTTCCTCCCCATGCTTTTCTCGCTCCCTTGTCTTCCAGACATTATCTTCTTCCATATTCTCTCTTTTTTTTGTTGCATCTTTTGTTTTAGAAGTACTGTATAATAAGTTTTTATTTTTCCTCTGAAGAAGTTTCTCTGCATGCTGTTACACAGTAGACATTGATTTTAGTGCGCAATAGTTTTAGCCCCTGCTCTCACCTGATGTCGCTCATGCCCTGAACACGGCAGTATCTAAATGAAGTAGAAATTACGTAGATGTGTCAAAATTGCACTGCTGCTTTTCAGGAGAGTTATAGTTGCTAAGGGCTTGTAAGCAAAAGGAAAGTGAAGAGGCACAAAAGATGAAGGGGCACCTTTGCTTTGATTATTGTTTGGGTTTTAATGAGTGCCTTTGCCCCTGAAATAGACTTTATTTACTTGGGTGCATAAATGAGATGCCAAACAGAAAAGACAATTAATTGCTTGGCTTCCTTTGCTGTTTCTCCCCCCCCCCTCTCCACCCCTCCGTGCACCCCCATGACGTCTATTATGTGTACTAGACTGAAACCTGATAAGTTAAAGGTTTAGGGCACCCCTGATAGCCTAAGGTACTGTCTGACAATGTTTTGCATTTCTTGTGCTGAAAGGCATGACATGAGCAGCATTGTGTTGCTATAGGAAGCTCACAAAAATAATCCTCTCCTTATTCCATAAAACACCTGTCCCAGAAGGGGGAAATGGTAGTATGGCAGAGAGGATTATATTATGGGTACATGGCACAATGTACGGTATGTACACTTATTCAGGGAGTTTAACAATTTCAGGCTAGATAAAAAAAAAAAATCTTTGCATGACATCTATTTCTTCTTACACACTATCTGCAAAGGTTTCTATTATAAACGGACTAGCAATTCCACACCATCCACAGTGTACGATGACAACACCATGGTGGCATCATTTATAACTTGTTGTCACAATTGTTGGGTTACATGGTCTTTTGACCATGAATATACGGTAGTTATAACTCACATTCCATGCATCAACACATCGAGATCTCCTACACTAGGATAAGACTCGGGCTATTAATTGTGTTTCATACTGCCAGGTTAGATCTATCCACTACCACAGTTGGCTGAAGAAGCCGTAATCATTTTAACACTGGTATCCCACTCACCCCTCAGGCTTTTAAAGTTTTGAGTCATGCGACGCTAATACAAAATTCCATCGCACTTAGTAGTCGTATACAGCAGCATTCAACATTTCATACAAAAGCATTGCTGCAGACGTCACCACATTATGCAGTTACATGGTGGAGTTAAAATATTTTTCATACTAAATCTAGAATATCCATTGTTGTTCATGGGCATTAAAAATGCATTGGCGTCCTGAATCATTCTAATGCAAATTGTTAGCCTGTAAAGGAATGGTGCACAGTGCACAGTGCACATGCTCGATGAGTGCAAATCCATCAGGCAGTGATAAAAAAAGAAAAAGAAAAAAGTATTGTGTACTGAATGTAATTGGAATAACAAATAGTATATTATTCAACATATGGTCAATAGCACAGAAGATTAGACCAGGGGGAAAAAAAGTGATTGTTTGCCAGACCATTTCCTCTGGGCAGGCCCAATTTGCAATGTCATTAAGAGAATATTTGACTAAAGGTAATGGGAGGTATGATTAATAATACAATCTCACATACATATTGGTAAGCCGTTTAAGATTAATAACATAAACTTCACACTTAGTGCATCTACTGTATACAATTTAAATCGTTTTGTCTGTATCCATCTGGCAGGCTTTGAAGTTATGCTAAAATAATTTATCCAGTTACAAAAAAATACTGAAATCTTGCTTCCTCTACAAGTTTGTATAAACATAGCGCTAAAGAATGAATACTTGAGGCGTTGTACTGTGGAAATCTAGCTCTCAACAGGAAAGGAATGCCTCTTATTGCAGTCATATGAAATGTCATTTATCCAGTCCCCTCCAGAGAATGCCGCTGAACTTCATGTTGTCTGCTATCACTCTCCTGTTACAATCAAGGGCCTGTGGGTGACCGTCGTCATTGTGTGACAGAGAATTAAAAGTTATTAGCCATTGGATGATCGTGGGCTTTTACTATTTCAGAATGACTGCAGGCCTTTTTATACTCCCAAGCTGCCAAGAATAATGAACTGAGCTGATATTTCATTATGAATTCAAACAGATGTTTGGTTTGTTTGATAACTTAAGTTATTCTCCTTAAAGCACAATACAAAACTCAATTGTATTTGTTTTCTTCTGCTCAGCTGTGTTTATTCATAGGGAATGAACCAAAACAAAAGTCATCGGCAGTTGTGTGTTTCCACAACTTCCGAATTTGATTCACTCAGTGAGTTGGCTCGCTGGTTTCTATGGTAACTGGGTGCATATAGTACTTCTCAGTTCAGGGATACGCTGACCTTGTTTTCTTTGACGTTTCAATGCATCACTGTTTAAACCATCATTGTTGTTTTCCAATCTGACCATTTCGCAAATCATCTCACCTTGGTCTGTCTGAAACAAACTTACCACTCCAGGGGAAGAGACAGTGATCAAATAGGGCCTGCACATGCAGTACCCCCTGTCCTGGGTTCCAGCTGTCGGGAGGTTTAGTGGCACAGCTGGAGTGGATCTAAGTGAATCTTGTCCAACACATTGCTATTTTCATGGCTGCACTTCTTGAGCTCCGAGGCATCTTACACAGTAGGATGACTGTCCAGCTTCCACGTCAGTTCAGACAGCATGAACTGACTGCAGCTGCATCAGCTTCCACGTCAGTTCAGACAGCGTGAACTGACTGACTGCTACTTTATTGAAAGTGTAAAGTCAAACAGATGGCATCATATATCTTCCTTAAACGTAAACTTTCTTCTGTTTTCTCCCCTAAACGTTTCACAAAACAAAATATAAAAAAACATTCGGACAACAACACTAGTATATGCAAATTAGGATCTTAGATCGATGTGATCAGTGGCGTTTCTGGACGTTCTTGCACCCTGGGAGTGATCCTCAGAGTGTGTGTGTGTGTGTGTGTGTGTGTGTGTGTGTGTTCGTGTTCGTGTGTGTGTGTGGGGGGGGTCATTTCCTCGCCTAGGTTGCCTATGTATGCCTATTAACGCCCCTGTATGTGATCTGCAATGCCTAGTTTGACAGATTGATCTGACATCATGAGCCATGGGGGGGGGTGTCTTATAGTATATGCAGGCTCATCTTTATTTGGGTCAACTCTGTAGGTGCAGTATTTCTGGATCTGAAGAAGGCTTTTGAAACTATAAACCACCAGGTACTCCTGGCATTTTTTGTCTTCCTCACTGATGAATACTGTTCAGCTTGTATAATAATGACCTGCTTTTAGTTTGCCTATGTGTGAACAACAAGCTGCAAATTAACTGCAGCCTTGGTCCAAGTATCTCATTGGTTCACAATTACACCTGAACACAAACGAAACGAACCTAATGTGTTTTGTCAAAAAGGAAAAGCTCAATGTGGTGTATGATTTGAAATACCTTGGAATTTGTCTAGATTTGAACCTGACATTTGAAGGTGGCCAATATTATCAAATTCAACCTGGCTAACTTCATGCATATACTGTAAGACCATACTTAAAGGTAGGGTAAGTGATTTTATATGTATTTTTTTTATTTTTTTGTTAAAAAGGTTAAAGTACTATATTATGATAGTAATCATTGCTACAGAGCGTTTGTTTGGTCACAGGGGTCTCTCCAGCTCTTTAGTAAACAGAACATAGAACATTTTCAGGTAGGTGACACATTCCCAATCAGGAGAGAGCACTGAAAATGCATTTTCTGTTTAATAAAGAGCTGGAGAGACATTGGAGACTCCTTACATGGACAGGACACTCCATGTAACGAGCACTATCAGAACATAGACCCATTTTGCAATTATTTGAATAATTGCAAATCACTTACCCTACCTTTAACAATAGAGGCAGTCAGCCTCTTTATGCTTGCTATGATCTTTTCCCACACTAGAGGTTTGGGCCGGCCCTCACACCTACGTCGCACCCCCGATCCGACTGATATGCCCATATAAGGAGATCTCTGTATCTGTCAGTCCATGTCCCTTTTATGCCCATACTGTATATGGAGATCCCTGATGTCATCAGTATATACCCATATATGGGCATCACGATATGCCCTTATATGGAGATTTCTGTAGCTGTCAGTCCTTGTCCATTTTACCATATATGGTGATATGCCCATATATGGAGATTTCTGTGCCTGTCTGTCCTTGTCCATTTTATGCCCATATATGGAGATCCCATATCTCCCTTAAGACAATTTTAATATAGGATAACACATCGTTTTAGCTGGTCACAAACAAGCTCGAGCTTTGAACTCTGAAACCAACTTTGTAAAACATATACTAAGAATTGTGCCCAAAAGGCCAGTAGTTATCACATTGCCATATAGTTTTAAAGTAAAATGTATTTAACCACTTAAACCCCAGCATCAGTATTGACATGCAGCGTCCGATTGAAAGGCCTAAGAAGAAATGGCACCCTTTTCACATTGGCCTATTATAGCGCCACCAGGAGGCCACAATAACCTACCTGACCTGGCGGAGACCTGTGCTCCGATGAGCACTTTTTCTAGTTGTGTTTGCTTTAAACATTTTGCAGATGCTTGCCTCATTTGTAAGGTCTTACATGGGCTTGCACCTCCTCCACTGAGTCAGGTCAGTTGATAATGCAGTATAGTTTGGTAGTGTCAGTGCAACAAGGGCAACCAACAGACTGGTTGACTGACAGTGCAATACAGACCTAGGGCAAACTATCTGACTTCTCTGCTAGAGCTACCCACTACTGGAATAGTCTGCCTATTGAATTAAGAGAGAAAACAAATTACCTAATCTTTAAACATAGAGAGATATGGCTTAAAGCAAATTAAACTAGCAATCACCACTAATCATACCACCGCAATCCCTGGCTGACACTGCCTTGTACACTGACATTATTGTCTCCGCCAGGCCGAAGGCATGGCGAGAGAGTATGTTTTACCCCTTGTCCGTGTGTCCGTGTGTGTGTGTGTGTGTGTCCGTCTGTCACCAGCTAATCTCCGGCACCGTTGGCCCGGTCGCTCCGAAACTGTGCACACACACTCCCTGGATGCCAATTCAGAACCTCTGCTCCAAATCTTTCACATGGGCCTGTTATAGCGCCACCAGGAGGCCGATTTGTGCAAAACCCATTTTTTAATATTACTCCTACAAACTTTATCCAAACGTCATGCCAATCGGTACACAGTATCACTATAGTCATGTGATCAACACGGATCTGTCCGATTTCCCATATTCCATCCTCATTGCCTAAGGTTGGCTTCCAAAGTTTGCAGGATTGGTCCGTTTTGAACAAAAAGCCTCAAAGTATACACACAGCTTGGGATTTCCGTGAAATTTCACACACACATTCCCACTAGGCCGAGGAAGAAATGCCACCCTTCTCACATTGGCCTGTTATAGCGCCACCAGCAGGTCTAATTTAGCAAAACCCATTTTTGGAACAAAATGCCTCAAATCATGAATGCAGTGTCAATGCAAGAATAAATGGCACGGTTGGCACCCTTTTCACATTGGCCTATTATAGCGCCACCAGGAGGCCAGAATAACGTACCTGACCTGGCGGAGACCTGTGCTCCGAGGAGCACTTTTTCTAGTTTTCATATGTAATTGTTTCTTTTAGAATGTATTTATGTATTTAATTGTATTGTATTGTACTGTAGTGCTTGTTGAAACATTGTATCGATAATAACGCTAAGCTACCTATTTTAATAACCTGCCCAGGGAATAAAGATGGATATTTACTCTGGCTCATTTACATTGATTTGGAAACTGAAATGTTAATTAATGTGCATTGTCCCAGGTAAATAATTTAAATACATGATCATCTCCTGAATCAGTCACTGAAACACTGTCTTGTGATACCCTGTGGTCCACCCGAGACGCGGCGACTATCTTAAGTATTTCAATACCATATATATACCATACTGTATTGTATACCGTACATGTCTATCTGCTTGATAGTTCAGTTGACAATTATTCCAGAGATCAGCCTGACTCCTCTTCTCAGGTAATCAATCATGTTTGAAAGCTGCATTTAAACAGAGCACTCAAGGGAACCTGACTTCATCATACATAAAGCTGAGGAGGGCAGTTTCACAAATTTGACTGAATAGAAATTTATATTTTTTTCCCCATCACTTTCGGGAGGACCCTCTCCTCTGCCACCATTTCATGTTTTTAACTTGACAACTGATATCCCAAGAAGTGAAGTATCACTTGATGTGGATGATAAACAGTAAAATCCACACAGTAGTTTAACTCTTGAGTGTGTAGTTTGTACTTTAGTTTGTATTTTACAATTTGATGTTGCAGTGTTTGGGGGGGAAAAACAAGTACAGCTCATTACTTACCCGGTGAGAGCATATGCCTCAGAATTATAATACTGTATAGTATACTGTATGGATATAGGCGTATGCATTCACTATATTATTATGGGGTGGTCTGATAGAAACTCCTTAATGTGCTGTGTCAGCTGCATGCTCTCTTATGATTACTTTCACCTGAATTGACTTAGAGAAAACTGGTAGAAATGGACTACCGGTAAGCCAAATGCAACCTATGAGAAACCCGAAATTTTCGGGGGCTGTTTTGAGAGAGGCCCAAGATTGTGTGATATGTTTGAAAGAGAGTGCATTTGATGATGTTTCTGTGTGTGTTTGATAAGCTCATGTCTTAAATCAATGCACTGTGAGTGCATGATAAGCCCATCGTTTGATTATTGCTCCCCTTAAAGCCTGTGTCTTTGAATGGTGCTCTCTGTGAATTTGTTTAACACTATGTATTTGATCCTGACTCTGAGTAACTTCCTTTAAGCATATGGATTATTGTCTATAACAGGGAGGGTGTCTCTTATCATGGCGCTACTGCTGTGCCGAATAGGCCATGTCTTTTGGTTCTCTTTCAGATTAAACAGTTAGTACATCTCATAGCTATGGGGATTACTCATAGTAGGCCCACAGTTAAAAATCCCTTTTTAAGTCATGCCTGTAACTGTGCATGTAAAGCAAGGCATGTGTTCTTTGTGACATATCGTACATGGGGTTTAGTCTTTATAGAGGCCCTAAATGTGGCACACGCCATATTGTCAGTGGAGAGAAAGGGGGATTGTCAAGTTTCTCTTGCTCAACTGTGGGTCTGCTAGGGCTTTGACTGTACATTTCTACAATCAGTTGTACAGGCTTTAACTTACTGAAAGGCGAGAAATTATTATGAAAATAAACCCGACTTCAAACTTCATAAGCAACAAGTATTTTACAAGAGAGTGCCTGGCTTTATTGGAGTGCAGATGCAGTTGAAACATGGTTTTCAGTTATTGCATTAATGATCCCAATGGCTTTACATCTTACTGTATCCTTTTCTGCTTTAGAGATTAAGGGCATAACCTTTTTTTTCATGAACTTTTATTAGGCAATTGTTGACTTGTCACACAGACGATCCATTATACAGTATACTCTCCCTCTCTCTCTCTCTCTCTCTCTCTCTCTCTCTCTCTCTCTCTCTCTCTCTCTCTCTCTCTCTCTCTCTCTCTCTCTCCCCCTCCCTCCCTCCCTCCCTATATATATGCACCCTCCTATATATATATATATATAAATTATGTGTGTGTGTGTTAGGGCATTCACAACTAATTTTTACTAGTCGACTCATTTGACCAAGTACTAGTCGACTAGTCGAAATTTACATACAAAAAAAAAAAAAAAGGGGGGGGGGGGTTTATTAGTTTTTTTTAGGGGGGGGCAATGTTTTAATGCCATCCTACTACTATATTACTATTATTATTATCCTCCTGCCCTTATTTTTATGGCGTTTTAAGGGAAGCTCTTCTGGCACAGCAGCACAGCACCACAGCAGCGTCTCCAAGGATCCCCATTGCCCAATAATAGGCTTTTATTGTCTCCGCCAGGCCGAAAGGCATGGCGAGAGAGTATGTTTTCCCGTCCGTCCGTCCGTCCGTCCGTGTGTGTGTGTGTCCGTCCTTGTCTGCGACCAGCTAATCTGGGCCCGGTCGCTGTGAAACTGCACACACACACTCCCTGGATGTCCCAGCAGAACCTCTGCCCCACATTTTTCAGATCAGGCTGTCATAGCGCCACCATGAGGCCGACTTTTTTGGATATGACTCCTACAGATTTTCTCCAAAAAACACGCAAATCAGTACACAGTATCTCTATAGTCATGTGATCATCACGGATCTGTCCGATTTACCAGATTCCATCCTGATTGGCTAAGATTGGCTCCCAAAGTTTGCAGGATTCGATCATTTTGAACACAATGCCTCAAATCATGAACGAAGCATGCGATTTCCGTGACATTTTCCACGTAGATTCCCACTTGGCCCAGGAAGAAATGCCACTTGAAAACTTTCCTTACAGCCTCATGGTGGCGCTATAATAGGCCGATTCACGTTTTTCCCTATAACTGCACCGATCTGCGTGAAACTTTGCACGCACACTCCCCAGAGGCCAAGGAAAAACATCTGCCCTGCATTTTTCACATCTGCTTTTTATAGCGCCACCATGAGGCCGACTTTTGCAAAACACATTATTGGATATTACTCCTACAGATTTTCTCCAAAAAACACGCAAATCGGTACACAGTATCTCTATAGTCATGTGATCAACACGGATCTGTCTGATTTAGCAGATTCCATCCTGATTGGCTAAGATTGGCTCCCAAAATGTGCAGGATTGCTTCATTTTTAACACGATGCCTAAAATCATGAACAAAGCATGCGATTTCCGTGAAATTTTCCACGTAGATTCCCACTTGCCCCAAGAAAAAATGCCACTTCAAAACTTTCCAATCAGCCTCATGGTGGCGCTATAACAGGCCAATTGACGTTTTTACCTATAACTGCACCGATCTGTGTGAAACTTTGCACGGACACTCCCAAGAGTCCAAGGAAAAACAACTGCCCTGCATTTTTCACATCTGCTTTTTATAGCGCCACCAGGAGGCCGACTTTTGGAAAACACATGTTTGCATATTACTCCTTCAGATTCTATCCAAAAAACTAAAAAGCAAATCAGTACACAGTGTCTTTATAGGCACCGTTGGCCCGGTCGCTGCGAAACTGTGCACACACACTCCCTGGATGCCAATTCAGAACCTCTGCCTCAAATTTTTCACATGGGCATGTTATAGCGCCACCTGGAGGCCGATTTGTGCAAAACCATTTTTGACCTGTGCTCCGAGGAGCACTTTTTCTAGTTGACATACTTTTGACCCCCTTTTGATAAAAAATAAAGTCAGGAGGATAATAATAATAGTAAGATGGGCCATTACTATGGTATTAAAACAAATAACAACTATTCGACTAGTACCAACAAAGTCGACTAGTGGTTATACTAGTCGACTAGTCGACTAGTTGGTGAAAGCCCTAGTGTGTGTGTGTGTGTGTGTGTGTGCGTTACACACACATACATACATACATACATACACTAGGCCTGTCCCCGAATAAGCATTTGTATTGTCGAATCTGATTGGCGACTAATTGCCAATAGTGACTGGCAGTCGACTAATGCAACACCCCAAAAAAAATACAAAAATTCGACTGCCAATCTCTGTCAAATCATGCAAAAAATATGTTATGCAATAGAGGAACATTCCATTTGGGCTGTAGGGGTGCTTAGTGTCTGATTTAACATATACTATTGGTTTCTCCCAATAAATCATGATGTATATCCTATTTTTGGCAAACTATTAGTTAATTAATATAACAAACTAGGCCAATCTCTCATTCGAATAATTAATATAAATAAATAAAAAGATTTATGATTCGACGAGATTGGCAGTTGACTCAGACACCCCTCGACTAATTAGTCTAGGGGTGTCTAATTAGGTCAGGCCTAATACATACATACATACATACATACATATTTATATTAAAAAACACACACACACAGATGGGTGGATGGATGGATAGATATGTAATTTAGATGGATAGATAGATCGATAGATAGGTGTGTTTGTGCGCGCGTGCGGATGTGTGCACATTAGAAATAGAAAGAGCCTTTCATTATAGCTACATTGTTTCACTTTCATGCCGTGAATGTGTTCATTTATTTCTTCAGCTGAGGCTTGTTTGTGTCTTTCAGCATGTACGCCTTGCTGTCAGAAACACTCACTGACTCAGAAACAATTACTTAAGGCGAGGTTGGAGGGTGTGGGGGGAGCTTATGACTTGAACATAATTCAATTAATTTTCGGATATTTCAGTGGTAATAACGCTTGCCAGACTTATGTAGTCCTCTGTATTCCTACGTATGTGGAACAAGACTTCAGTGAGAAAGTGCTGCTGTGTTGGCTTCTGCTTTCTTGGAGATACCGTTCCATGGAAAATTCATTGTCGTTCATCTTCCAAATTGATACACTTTGTTCTTCCTTTGGTGGGACACACTCTCTTTTTTCCACGTTCTGTCCATCTTAAATATGTTTTGTAGAGCAGATTTGTTCTGTATTAAAACTCATATTCTTATTAAGAGTCTTATTAAAGTAATTTCACTGCTAGTTTTTTTTTTAAACCACAATGTTTAAGATTTTATTTGACAAGAATGTCTTGGATATTCTTCAGACATTCTGTTATGAAATGTTAATACATTTGGCTCGGATGTTACTTTCCAACATAAACCCTACTGTACAAGGCCTAATAGTTTGTGATGTCAATATTGAGAATTGATGTGTTTTACCAGGATTGACTCATTGTCTTTTATTTAGTTAATCTGATTTGACACTTGGCTTGGTGAATACCATGCTGTCTGGCAAGATGAAGACATTACATGAGCACAATCCGTAGTATCTGCTTCTCTCTCATTTTAAGGTTTTTCTTTTTGGCCAGTCACTATAGGCTACTGTAGTACTGTTGAGTAGGGATCGAGGGAGATTACATCTCATTTTACCTCAATGTTTTATTCCAAAAAGGCTTGTGTCGTAGAGCCATTCATCTAATTCAGCTAATTTAAATTTGACATTAATTGCGCAATTCACTTTATTATATCGTCACTGTTGGACAGAAACCTTGTATTTCCATATTTCAACTTTTTATGTTTTTCCATACGTTAATGCCCTACTTCGTCTTACAAGAATGTTGCTCAAAAGTAGCGAAAATAGCCGATCTACAAGCTCGCAACACGTTGTAGATCTTGTAAATCTGCTGTTTTCGCTATAGTAGAAATATTTTTAATGTGAAAGTTAAGTGTGTCTTTGGGGTTTATAAATATTTAACTAATATATATATACTATAATATATATATACTATAACTATTACAAACTTATTTTTTTTACATTTCCTGAAAAGTAACTGTTTCGGACATACAAGGTTTCCACCCGATGGCAACGATATGCATTACTATTTTATGGATTCACTAAAGTGCAGCATTATCTATAATCTTAATGCATGTACTGTAAACTATCACGTTGTTGTTTTTAAGAGCATGAACTGGGATATATGGCATTGCTTTAGTATGTTTATGTGCTCCTTCCCTGAAATGATCCTGTTATCCTGAAGAAATGATCCATGACTGATGCTATTCCCTGAAGGACAATCTCCCAGTAAAGATTTGAGTGGGTGGGAGGTTACAATATGATGTTCCTGCAGTTATTACAGTTGTAAAACCATCCCTTTTACAGTAATTTGATAATGCTGATGGTTTTCCCTTTCAGGTGGTATTTCCTCTCTATCCCAGACATCTTAAAGGATCCTGTAGAGAATTCTTAGTGTTAATTGTTCTCGCGAATGGAACCTTTCAAGGCTGACCCTATTATTTCCCTAGTCTCTGAGTATTTCTCTGAGATTTAATGGCTTCCCTGATGGTTTCACAGATCCGACCAAGGTTCAGGTCCATGCCCTCAGGAAAAGACCTGGGATTTCAACAGACAACAGTGGGTGTGGCCAGTTTTATATTTTGTCAAAATTTGTTGAAAGTCTTCACATTAATAAGGGAAGTGAAGCTGTCATTTCCTGTTCATGTGTGCCAGTATCTGCTAAATCCTTTGCATTATTTATGATGATGGTTGTTTTATTTTTCCCAGAGGGATATGTAGGTATTGGGTAAAGCATAATGTAATGGGACCAAGTCCCATTATGAGAAATCATGAGAAAATGACCACACGACCGGGGGGTGCTATGGCAAAAACATTAAATGTTACGTTAGAAAAGTCTTCCATGATTTTTGCAGCCGGGTGTTGCTAATTTACAAAGTAGACTACTTCTAAGAATTAAAAGCACATTTTACAGCTACAGTATGGTGAGGGTATTGACTTGTTTTTGTTATAGCTATGAACAAATTCTACACCTCCATCTCAGGAGCATTCCATCTGTTATCATTCCATCTGTTATCATTAGTAGTGTTAGAGGATTAATGGCCAATAAGAATGGCATATTTGCCCTTGTGGTCTGTTATTTTTAGGTGTTATGGCGTTATACATCTCAAAGTTATTTATTGACGAAGTACACAGAATATCCACCACAGCTTTACCCCAGCTTCAGAGAACAGTGTGTGTAAATCTGAGGAGCATATAAAGGTTCATGTTTATTATTTTATAAATGTGCCTCAGCAGAAAAGAACCAACAACAATGAGTGGGTTGGAGGTGAAGGTGCAGAAAAAGTCTTGTAGGAGATTGGAGCTCCAGCTCGTCACCTGGGGATTGAGGTCAGGCGCTGGGCGCAGAGGCAGAGGGCAGAGAGAGGTGCTCAGGATTGTTGAGTAGGAGGGATGCAGGAGGGATGATGTTTCTGTGTAGTCTGTAATGGAGGGAGTTGCTAGGATACAGGGGAGCAGGAGACGGTATGCTTTTGGAGAGCATGCACGGAGAATGTGCCAACTGAATTTTATGTCAAGCAAACGAGAGCCACTGATTGTCGATTCTTATGAGAAAGCAACCAGGAATTTGCAATTTTGTGATCATAACACTTTTATTTTTTTTGCCAAATCAGCATTCCTCCTACAAATATTGCAAGGGCTTGCAATTTTGACCAATTTGACCATTCCTCTTCTACAAGAAGCCCTTCATGCCTGATCACAATTTTACTAGGGCTGTAAAGCGGAGAGGGGATGTCAAACGTGGCTGTAAAGTCGAGGGGCACAGTGGGGTGTAGCACTAGGGCAGCGTCCGAAGTCGAAACAGATATCCAGGAGCTTTCCCTCTCAGAAGAATTGAACCTGACACAGCAGAACTTACGGCATAGTGTCAAAAGGAGAAATCATTACACACAACCTTATCAGCTCTGTGTATGCATAATTTAAAGGGAAGATGTTCAGTAATTGGCAAGGTTTAAATATCTTGAGCTGAGGTAATTGAACAGTCTCTCCACTAATGGAAATGTGTCGGACATGCTCTTCCACCCAGCAGACCGCAGACAGTGAGTGACAGCAAGCCAGGCAGAGAGAATGGAATACGTGGAGCAAAAGAAAGGAAATGCTGTCTTATTATTTGCTTGGCTGTGGAGAAGAAGATGTCATGAAGGGAAAGAGTGGCTGGGTCATGTTGTTCTGCTGCCATTGAGCTGCATGGAATTATTCCATCTCTTTCCTCTAATATTTATCTTATGATAAATCCACTGGTAGCTCCAGGGCTGTGTGAGTACTATTGTCTTTTCATCACCCACCCCTCCTGGCTATTGAGTTTGGTTTGCATGCAGTCTGAGGAGAGCTTCCCTTTCTCCCAGTGGGAGCCTGGTTCCTGAGAGGCAATGCTCCATTTTAAAGATATATGAATGTTTGCCTAATTTGATATTCGCTTTGTGATAGTTTACAAACCTTATGTGGTGCTGTGCTTTGGTTTACAGTTTACAAAGTTTACAGAAGTGTTGACTGACCCTGGACTAGACATGCAGTACAGTACCAGTCACAGCCAGCTGCATTATTGTCTCCGCCAGGCCGAAAGGCATGGCGAGAGTATGTTTTCCACCCCGTCCGTCCGTGTGTCCGTGTGTCCGTGTGTCCGTCCGTCCATCTGTCTGTGAACAGCTAATCTCCGGCACCGTTGGCCCGGTCGCAGCCAAACTGTGCACACACACTCCCTGGATGCCAATTCAGAACCTCTGGCCCAAGTTTGTGCAAAACATATTTTTTGACAGTACTCCTACAGATTTTGTCCAAAAATCACGCAAATCGGTACACAGTATCTCTATAGTCATTAAACAAAAAAGTTCTTTCAGATTTCTCATATTCCATCCTGATTGGCTAAAAATGTCTTCCAAAGTTTGCAGGAGTGCGCCTCAAATCATGAACACAGCATGCAATTTCCGTGAAATTTTGCACGCACATTCCCATTAGGCCGAGGAAGAACTACCATTTGAAAATTTTCGAATCAGCCTCATGGTGGCGCTATAACAGGCCGATTCGTGTTTTTACCTATAATTGCACCGATCTGTGTAAAACTTTGTATGCACACTCCCTAGAGGTCAAGGAAAAACCTTTTCCCTGCATTTTTCACATCTGCCTTTTATAGCGCCACCAGGAGGCCGACTTATGTAAAACACATTATTTTATACTACTCCTTCCAATTTTATCAAAATTTCACGCAAATCGGTACACATGATCTCTCAGTCATGTGATCACGACGGATGTGTTTAATTTTTCATATTCCATACTGATTGGCTAAGATTGACATCTAAAGTTTGCATTATTGGCTTGTTTTGAACAGAATTCCGCAAATCATGAACGCACCGTCCAATTGCGCTCAAACTTTGCACGCACATTCACACTATGTTGAGGAACAAATGCCACCCTTTTAACATTGGCCTGTTATAGCGCCACCAACAGGTCTAATTTGGCGAAACACATGTTTTTAACAAAATGCCTCAAATCATGAATGCAGTCAGTGTCCGATTGTCGTGCAAGGCCTAAGAAGAAATGGCACCCTTTTCACGTTGGCCTATTACAGCGCCACCAGGAGGCCACAATAGCCTACCTGACCTGGCGGAGACCTGTGCTCCGAGGAGCACTTTTTCTAGTCTTGCATAATATTTTCCTCCACTGTTCCTAAACCCTAAACCTGATTTTATACAAGGTGAACACTAGGAATATGTCAATGTGCAAAATCTAGATTAAATGTTTCAGGGTGATAACAAATGATCCACTGTAAAGAATAAAAACAGCCCTAAAGAGACAAAATAGAATGCATCCAATACAAAACAAAACAAATCCTTGTTTATTGTTTTTGGAGATGAAACGAAAGCACCCTCAGAAGATGTGCATTTCTTCAAGAGATAAAGATTCTCACAGTTTTTGCTTTTGTTCAGATGGCTGGTCCTGTCTTTGGATGCCTGTCTATTATCAAGTACAGTGCACAGTAACATACACAATATGTTTTCACCTAATTCTAACCTTTTGTCTATGTTTTAGAAGACTTCTCCAGTCTTCTGGTCAAAAGTGTGTTGGCCCAAGCCATGAGAACACTGGCTTTTTAAATCTACTTTTTACCTCCTCTGTTCATAGAGTACTTTTGTCCTGACTAACTGTGACTACGTCGGGAGAACAATTTGGGTGACGTTGGGTGATATCTCACTTTAAAAGTTACTACAGCTGACAGCTGATGGCACTGTTATGCACCTGCGTGAGAGGAAGGTACATGAATAAATAACGCTACATGCTAAAGCCTACCCCTCGCAAAAAGTCCACTGACTCTGTAATGAATGCAGCTCTTTTAGTTGTTGAACACACTCCTGCATTGGGCGGGTTTCTACAAGTGAGGTTGTTCCTGTAACATTGACCCTAAATATTGGCCTCATCACGCAATGCATCATGAAAAGTAGACAACCGATAATACATTTGAATAATAATAAATTTTATTTATATTGCACTTCACACTTGAAAGAAATCTCAAAGTGCTACAGAACAGAATAAAAACAATTGCATAAAAGCAATACATCTAAAGCAGAGTCTAAGAAAATGTTAAAATCACATGGGGGCATATAAGACCTACTAAGTTACTAGCTAAACCATTGGTTCTCAAAGTGGGGTCTAGGAGTTCCATGGGGTCCCCAGCTAAATGATGGATTGTTAGGAACCAAATGGACACTTATGGGTCTGTAACTCTGAGGCCCCTATTTTGCGTGTCTTATACCGGCAGGTCTTATTCCTTAATTTAAGACGTGGAGGCGTGACCAATGCCATTTTGCTATTATGGGTGCGGTAATTGCGCACTGCACCAAGGCGCTATGCGGTAAAACGGCCCTGAATTAGTCATGGGTGTGTTTGGGTGTTACTTTAATCAATCCAATCAGAGTACCCGCTGCCATTCCCTTTAACACATTGACTGCCAGAGTCTGTAGCCTCTGCCAGGGTTTTGAACGATTTTGGTACCTTTTCGCATAGCCACAGAATATTTTTCTCCAGTATGATTGATCCCCAGATGGTTTCTAATCACAGATGAGATTCAGGTGTGGTTTCACAAATGTCAACGAGGTCATTATGACCTTGTTGTCATGTGTTGTTTGATGTTTGAAAATAGCTCAAAACCAGTAGTTTCAAACCAAAAAACAATGTGAATTGTTTGTCCGTTTGAATTTTAACATTGAAGTGGATGGAGCAGCAAATCTTTGGAAATTGTTATCTCCCTTATTCGTTTGGAATATCGAAAGAGTGTCAATACAAAATAATTAGAGAATCTAATATTTTTTTATTTATTTTTTCAGGACGTTTTTAAACATCTTTGGCAGGCAATAGCTGAATTCCCAAAGACGTTTATAAACGTCTTTGGCAGTTAATGTGTTAAGATCAGCGCAAGACGCAGTGCTATTTTCCGTGCGTAAAGCAGTGAAACCAAAGAGAAAGAAACCTCACATTGAAAGGAGACATGTCCAACTGCAGGCATGGCCGTCATAACCACTGTAGCCTCTGTCTAATTATGTGACTGTCTCCAATATCCAAAACACATTGATATCTCTTGACAAGCTCTTGCTGCCTATATATATGCATCCATGCGCTCTGCGCGCCCATCGGGGCCGACATTTGCTTTTCGCTTGATATCGTTTGATGGAGAGACAATACAATTGAATTATAACAATCGGTTCAGAATTAACTGAGCACGGATTAGTTAAACTGCCGGTGTCCTTATAAGCAAACATTTCTTTTTGCATTTAAGACGTGGTCTGACCACGTCTTAGCGGTATGCAGCGAGTCTTTTTAAGTCAAGGTAGCAGATACCGCATTGCGCCTTTAATTAACATATTCACTGCCAGGTATTAATTAATTAATTAATTAAAATAAATATGCTGGCGAGTCTTATTCCTTAAGTGTTTGCGTTCAGCGCAACTTGCAAAATAGGGATTGCGCATACGATGTTGGCGTTATCACTTAATTACCGCATAAGACCTGGATTTAAGAAGTGCTTAATAGGGGCCTGGGTGTGTACAAATGGAACCAAATTGACCCGTTAGCGTCCATTTGGTTCCATTTGTACACTCTCAGAGTTAAATTAACATTGATTTTACAATATAAATTGGGGTCCCAGAGATTGAAATGCCATTAAATGGGGGTCCGTAGCCTAATGCATGTCAAACTGGGGGTCCTTGAAATTAAAATGGTTGAGAATCACTGCTAGAGCCGTACAAATCTTCTATTATGAGGGTCTCTGGCATATATTTTCAAATGGGGGTCCATGGGCTAATAATTGTCAATTTGTGGGTCCTTGACATGAAAAAGTTTAAGAACCACTGAGCTAAACGAAAAAACTTTGTTAAAAAGGAAAGCCTTTAGTCCATCACAAACATCAAACATCAACAATAGAGGTCCCAGGTGGTCAGGGAGGGAGTTCCGCAGTCGAGGGGCAGCTGAGCAGAAGGCCCCGTCGCCGATGATGACTATCGCAAACCCTACTGTACATCTCATCATGCATCAAGCACTGAAAGAAAAGTGATTAGTCCCCTACATATACAGTAACTCCCTGTAGGCAGTAGGGAGTATGAGTAAGTGATTTCGGACACAGCCTTTGATATTAAACTGCAGAAACAAAGAGATGGTGGTCTGTGAACTTCTGAATTCGCTACAGGAGCTACAGTGTATCCACCGTTACAATAAAACAATATCTGTCATCTTAACAGCATTCTTTTGCCAGAAATGAATGTGTTCCATAAAATTTGCATCCGTGAAGTACCAGTGATAGGCGAGTGATCTCTCTCTCTCTCGCTCGCTCTCTCTCTCGCTCGCTCGCTCTCTCTCTCTCTCTCGCTCTCTCTCGCTCTCGCTCGCTCACTCTCTCTCTCTCTCTCGCTCACTCTCTCACCCTCTCTCTCTTTCTCTCTCTTTCTCTCACACTTGTTCATTCTCATTCTCTCACTTGTCACTTGTTCTCTCTCTCTCTCTCTCTCTCTCTCTCTTTCTCTCTCTCTCTCCTACTTTCTACCTCTCTCCCATTCGGTCACTCAGTCACAGTCTCTCTCTCTCTCTCTCTCTCTTTCTCTTTCACACACACTCTGCCTCACCCCTTCTCTCTCTCGGCTTGTGCTGTCCAAATTGTTTTTTTCCCAGTTTGCAGTGGGGGAAATCCTTTGAAAAGGCTGTCCCATTGCAACACATCCCACCACAGATTCAACATGCTCGATCGTGTGGTCTGGCCCCACTAATGCCTGTCTAAAACCGATACATTATACAGTACAACAATTTTTTTGGCACAGACGCTAAGCAATGGCCCGATGGCCCAACAACTGCTGTTGCCTTTAGAGGATACAGTTTCAGTCATTGTTCTCTATTATCATAAGCAGGTATCCCACTGTCTCTAGTTATCTTTGTTGGTAATACTATCTCCTTGTTATGGCTTTCAAACAGAGTATACAAAACAATAGCTCTCGTTTCACTGAGGCAGCAATCGTTTTCCAGAGCAACTGTCATGGCAAGTTTAGCTATTATTATTGTTTGACTGAATGAGTTCTTTACATTCCAAATTATTTTTATTATTATAATTATTTATTTTTATTTGATCAATAATTGGGTATTTAGAATTACTTACTGCTGGAACAGGGCCATATTTATCTAATCAATCAATATTCACATCACAGTTACAGGTAAAAGTAGGTGAAATTCTTGTTTGTGCAGGCTCTAAATTTTGCAGTTGAAAGAGAAGTAAAAATAGAATAGTGGTGTCCGAATATATAGAGAAGAATCACAAAGTGCATAAAATAGTAGCTAGTAGCATGAATTAGTTAATTGACTAATGCTGACTGCACATTGCACATTTTGATCATTGTGTGAGCCATTGGTACAGTAGTAGTGCGGGTGGGGTTTCCCATGCACCAGGTATATGTGCTCATGTCATTCCTTTGTCTTGTCTTGTGGGGCAGCGCCCAGACATTCCTATGACCAGACCGAAATGAGGTACCGGAGGTAAGCTAGCAACAATAGCACTGTTTTATTCTTCCTTCCGTCTTCTGATTTCCTCTCCCTGCAGGGTAATACTGTGTGCCTCGAAATGAAACACCAGATGGGTGCAAATCACTTTCAAGTTACGCTCTGCCTTAGACACAAAACAAAAAGAATAACAGTGTCATATAATTTCAGTGCTGGAGCTCTATGGTAATTTGTAAATCAATGGACAAACAAATGGTATACTGTAAAACTTACAAATGGGGAATTAATTGGAGAAAAGATAGAGATGGAGAGATGGCCTGGTGGGGGTTGAGGATAAAAGCCTGACACGAAAGAAATTAATCCTCAATATCCACTGCGCCCACTGACTGCACCTTCACTATTGCAGGCTCAAGCTGTCTGGTCCATTCATGAATCACTAGAGCTGGGAGACAAGCAGGAGAAAACCACCAGCTCTCATAAATAAAGCAGGAACCTACTAGCGTCTGCCACTGACTCACCCAGCTCTGTTCTGATTCAGTTTTGGGAATGGGGAAAAAAGCCTGACAAACCTACCACAGAGACTAGAGAAAACCTGCCACTACTGCATTCAGACTAAAAAAGTAAGCCTCTTTCCTATTACCCAACGGTATTCTCTGGCTATCGGCTAACACCGTGGGATGAGAAGAAACACTTTGCTTATGGAAGAAATGAGATGTAGGTAAAGGGAATATTAAATCACACAAGTTTAATTTCCTGCTATTGATTCAGGACGGGCACCTGAATTTGAGTTCCAGCTATTCATCTGAGAGAGGATATGGGGTCGTTATCTATTACAAGTATACTGACTTTCTGCTCAGCCTACAACATACTGCAGAGTTCACATCAAAATGTCACTAAAATGCCAGCAGGAGAAAAAAAAGAGCCAATTTCTCATACTCCGCCAGTGTTTGAAGAGAAAAACATGACTGAATTCCTTGAGTGGTTGCTCATAATCTCCTTCAAATAGCAATGCTCTCAACCCAAGTATATCTGATAATCTACACTGTTTGAATTTCAATGGCAGTAAATTCCATCCAGATAAATCTGAACATTTCCTGCTTCTCAAAGTTGTCACCCATATACTGTAAAAAGCAGTCTGCTTAAATCATATTTTAAATTCTGAAATGTTGTGTGTATGTGTGTTAGAACATTGTACCTTTTAAATCAGCATGTAGCCTCTCATTTCAAACGGTTGATGTGATATCTTGGTTAAGCTGACCTTAAGTGGATATGTTTTTATTGCTTTTAACAACACAATCTCAATGCGTGCAGCCATGAGTAAAAAACAATTTAAGGGAGAAATGAAAAAGACCAATTGAATGAAATAGACCAATAGAGGGGAACAACAGGAATCACAATACCGGACAACAGAATCAAGTTAATAACTTAAAATAAATCGAAAATACAAAGTATTGTATCATTGTCATTCAAGTATTCCTCTCACAGATTCTCTCTCTCTCTCTCTCTCTCTCTCTCTCTCTCTCTCTCTCTCTCTCTCTCTCTCTCTCTCTCTCTCCATGTGGCTCTCACAGTGTAGCCCTGTATGCATCTGCTCAGTTAGTTTTTAGTGAGGTACGTATGTGTCCACATGGCGACGTATAGTAGACTAGAGATCAAACCCTTGCAATGTGTAGATGGACAGGGTCAAACAACATGAGTATTTATCAGTGGGCTGCTGCTCTGGTGCTGTAAATGTGAATTTAAAGCCTCTTTATCCTCTTTTTTCCAGCTTTACAAGGTAGGAGATCACATGCATCTCTCCACGCTTAAGCCAGAGTCTCAACAGCCCAGTGGGCTATCTGTAATACCCACGACCCTCCCAGTTTCCTTTTTTTCCCCCTTACAGTATGTGGGAAGGTGGGTGTACAGTATATATGTACTTACCCACCACCACATCTGGTCCTTATGTTGCTAGTGCGGCATCTGTCTTTGGTGCCCAACAACTTAATTCACAGATTACCTGTTCACTCTGAAAATTATCAGGTAATTGAAGATAACACCAATTCAATTTCCAGATAATAACATGTCACTGCTCATATTAAGATTGCATAATAATTGGGCCTCAGAATCTAAAGGCACATTTAGCACTTATTTCGATTGCTGTACTCCTTCCCGCGCACGAGCGCGCGTGCGCACACACACACACACACACACACACACACACACACACACACACACACACACACACACACACACACACACACACACACACACACACACACACACACACACACACACACACACATGGAAATAGAGACAGATGGAGACGTGGGAGAGATGCGCCTTCATGTGGAAAAGTGTCTCATGGACATTGATATTTTGTTAACAGATTAGGGGGGATAAAGCACATCCTGTGGTTGCTATGCATCGATGTTATGTATTTGTTTACTAATTCTTGCCACGATGAGCATGAAAGGCACAATCTAGTTCAAATCAATAGCCCACTCAAAGCATTGTAATATTGAAAGGAGAGCATTGTTGGCCGCATTGTAACGAATCAGCCCTCCGAGTGCTCTTAGTAATTATGGAACGTCTCATGCTATAGATAAACTAATGACTGTCCATTTTATGAGAACAGGATCCAAAGAGCCACCTGCTCCCTCCATTTGGCCATCCGAGTGCATATTAATCGATGCTACAGTGCCATTGACAAACAACACAGTGTTTGGATCGTAAAGGGCACATTTGAATGAGTTTGACGGCCAGGTCGGCTTTGATATACTGATCTGGGATTTTCATTTCATCTCTATGAACCGACAGTTCCAAGCGAGTTCTGCATGTTATTCATCGCTAAAAATATCTGCTGATGCCGAGAGAACATTGAGATCTCAGGGAAGCTTGTTGATCATTGCTTGTGCTCATTATTCTTATGAGCTCCTGAGCCTACATAAAGCTCCTCACCACTGTCACCTCATTGTAAGGATTGCTTTCTAACATGACATTATACAAGCACGCAGAAAGAGAAGGTAATATGTAAGTGAATCTATTTTGGCAGTGTTGTTCTGTAACGACACAAACAGACTTCATAGGGAATAAAGGGAGTTGGGGGGGGGGGGGGGCAGGGTGGAATCATAGACTGTCACAACCATGTCTGTCTAAGCTTCAGGAATGCAGGAAGCTAATGCTGTCTGATGTATTAACCCATTAAATCCGGTAACGCATCTCTGTCATTTTAGATTTCTTTGGCTATTCAAAAATAGCAGATATACAAGCTCATAGCGCGGCACCGAGTGCCCCACTATGAGCTTGTAGATCTGCTATTTTTTGAAAAATCTTGAAAATGTGTGCAAATCTTTGAATAAATACTTTTTTAAAGCGGACATTTGTAAAATATTTTGTTCCAGGGACCCCCAGAAGCAAAGTTACAAATGTTCGCTTTAGAAAATATATATTCAAAGATTTGCAAAAATGTTCATGATTTTTCAAAAATAGCAGCGCTTGTATATCTGCTACTTATGAATAGCCAAATAAATCTAAAATGACAGAGATACGTTCCCGGATTGAACGGGTTAACCATGAAGGAGGGGGGCAGTATCTCTCTCTCTCTCTTCTTCTCTCTCTCTCTCCTCTCTCTCTCTCTCTCTCTCTCTCTCTCTCTCTCTCTCTCTCTCTCTCTCTCTCTCTCTGTGTGTGTGGGTGCACGACTGTGCGTGTGTGTGTGCGTGCACGCATGCTCATAGACTGTACATGGGCAAGCGTGTGGGGAATTGGGGGTGTTTGATGTATTAATCATGCATATATGTGATTGAGGGCTGCTCTGATGGGTTCGTTGAGCATTGAAACCATCTTCAATCAGGGTCTCATTTAGGTCCCTTTGTGAGAGTGCCGAACAGTGTTCAGTTAAAAAATAAGTGGAGCCTCATAAAACAGGTGCATTTGTGAACGCGTGAGTAGTGTGTGCGTGTGCATGCGTGTGTTATGAGAGTCAGAGTCTCTTCATCTTATTTTCCTTGTTATTATAGGCTCTGTATTCTATGGTGCCTGGCTCTGATGTGATATCTATCAAGTAATTATAAGTGGTCAGAGATGAAAAGGGAGCTTTGTGTATTTGTTGATCAATAATTCAAAAGCATGGATGTATGACACGTATGTGATCCATGTGCTATCATGTTTCGCCAGCTCTTACAGTATATCATGGGTCTCATTTGAAGGCAGCTGAACATCCATTTTGGTGTACTCGTCATTCAAAATGCTGTGACTAGTGTTGTTGCATGTCTGTCCACTGCATTCAGCCACACAGCTTGTGTTAACAAAGGTGCTATTGACATACAGAAGAAAATAATAATTGCTCTCCCCCACTTCAGGTATAAAGTTTAAAGTAGAAAGTACTCTCACTATCTACAGTTTAATCCATGTCCCTCTGGATTACAAATTTATTTAGTTTGACACTTTAATTTACTGCAAAGCTCCATCTCTATTGTTGCCAAGCAACTCTGCTATTGTGTGCAACACAGTGAATCTGTATAGATTTCTCAGCTGCATAGTGCTAATTTGGCACTTCTTTAAGAAGACATTGTTCTCTTCAATGTACAGATAAGTTTGTGTTTGTCCAATCTTGCCGTGGAGCCATTATTTCTGTCCCCTGTGCATTATAAGATGCAATATAAACAATAACATTTGTCATTTAACCATATTAAATAGGCATGCTTCGTAGACACAGTACACAATAAAATCCTCAGTGTTGTTGATTTAACTCTGAGAGAATACTAATGGAAACTAAAACTCTTACTGGTCCATTCGGTTCCATTTGTACATTCAGAAATAGGATTCAGAATTTTACAAATACAGCTCTTGAACACACCAACCCAAGACTCAAGCATCTATGCAAGAGTATCATAGAGTCAAGTTGACGCATCTATCAGCTGTATGCTGCTAACAGGAGGTGACAGCATGGCCCACAGTATTTAAAGGTTCATGGCGCTTGTCCTCTGATAGCTACGATATGACATGATGAGCCATAAATATGCCAGATATGATTCAAATGAGCTCTGAAAGGATATGGCAATAGAATATTCATGCTTGAGATTCTGCTTTGGGGTTCGCTGCTGTCAAAAGCCCATTGTGGAGCTATTCAACTAAATTTAATCAGCTGTTTAATCATATCTGTCGTCAATATCATGCTATATCTGTATCAACAGTGTTTACTGTATAGCTCAGAGCATTAGCAAAGCTTCAGGGAGATTATGACACACACAAATCCACTCATATTCTCCAACATCTCATAATGAGTAATTCTCTATTAGGTCCTTATGGCCATATTTGTTTTTTGATGTCAAGATGATTATACACTTACAGAATGTCAATTATGCCAAATGCTAAAGGAATCTAGTGTGGTGGTGGGCTCTAACAGCCACAAAGACCCCATCTCAGTTGATTTAACTGAGATGCACCATGAGAAAGGCTTTGTTTACACTTCACCTTGACATGCATGCCCATATAACTGGAAATGCCAAATCAATACTTTACTGCTTTGGAAGATAGTTTGTGCTTTGCATCTAGCAGGGCTTTTAGGACTTAAGAGATAGCAACAATACAAAGACTATAACTATAAAGATAATGTGAGTAAAGTGAGTACCCACACTTCTTTCGTGTATCGTCAGATGGCCGGCTCAACGCTGGGTGGCCATGTCCTCGTCTCTGGACCTACGCCAAAGAGGCAGGATTCTGAGGGTAGTCTGTGTAGGGAGCCAGGTGGTAATTATATATTCAGCAGTCTGCTGAGACTCTGTTTGCCAAAGCCTCACTTCTTCACAGATGATTTGAAGCGGACGCTCCCAGTACACGGGCGGTTCAGCAGGTTCCATCGGCGGCATGGTAGGTCTTCACCTTTGATGCCATCAGCAGTCGTTCATCAAATCGCTTTGAAGGTGATCAGCCTTTTAACAGTTTTTTCCCCCCTTTTCATCTAAATGATTTTTCTCCAACTGCAACATTGCAACTTATATGCATATAATAAATAAATCTGTAAGTTGAAAATGTGGATATTTCAGCTGCTATTCCGGTTTGAAGAACACTGGTAGAAAGTGTACAGTCTACCCATTTGACTTGTGGGCTTTGATGTTATTGATTTGATATTCTCAACGTCAAGATTCTGGGCTGCCCTGCCGTGTGATTGATCACCGTTTCAAGCTCGTTCTACCTCAATTGAGTGGGCAGACAGGAGGAAAGAAAGTGAATGGGAAGTTACTGTGGATGCAAACTATGACATCTTTGGCCTAGACACTCACACAGACGTCAGCCCTCGGTTGCTGACCAACATCGTACATGATACCCCCTGCCCACCCGCATATTATATCAGATGGGTAATTGAAGCAATATGAGTGGAGAGAGAGAAATGGAGATGGATGAGGTTTGTCTTGTCTGCCAAATGGGTGAGGAGACTGGAGTGGAGGGAGGGGGGCACGACTTGATAATGTTGAGTATTGCTAGGATTGGCATGCAGTTGGCCAATGAATTAAACGGCACTCTCCTCTCCGCCATGCGCTAACTCCTGAATTCTTCAACACATGGAGCATTTCCCTCAAATCAATGTGATCTCTTGATCTGATGATTTTCGGTGAGCTGTTTTTTTCTGCCTCGTTGGGTCTAGTCTCTGTGCAGATGGATCAATGGTGAAAGCATGCTCCAGTGGTTGTGGCTGGGCACTTGTAGCCAGGGAAAGGAGAGAAAAAAAAGAATGAAAAAAAAGGTCGCTGTGAATCTAATTAAGGATGATCTTTTGGTTGCCTGATAAGATGAAAGGACGCATGGGGCGCACATACAGTTACATCAAAAGGATTACTTCGAGTAAAGGAATGAGATGCACACACATTTCCAAAAGCCTCCAGCTCTCTGAATGTATTGCCAATCAGGGCATCTTGGATGCGCTAACAAATGAAGACAAGCGAGACCATGGGAGACGTTATTAATAGCATCACATGTGCGCATGCTCACATACTGTACGCACGCACGTACAGTACGTGCACACACACACGTGCAGACAAGGAGCAACACACACACACACACACACACACACACACACACACACACACACACACACACACACACACACACACACACACACACACACACACACACACACACACACACACACAAAGACAAAAAACAGTGGATGCCCAGAAAGAAAGTTTTAAGTATGGTTGAAGGCTTTGTCATCCTTCTCCCCAATCCAATTACGTTCCAGTTCATACAGCTGGAAGTCTACGCATGCTTCCCAGCCAGATGCTGTGGGGATAGAGGTATTAACTCTGAAGATGGGAAGTTTGAGCGGGAGTAAGGTGCCCAGCAGGGAGTGGATATTGAGGATTAATTTCTCTGGCGTCTGGCTCTTAACCCCGCTTCTCCCCGTCCCATCAGCCTATCCCTTTCTCCCTCTCTCCTTCGTTGTCTGTATTACTAAACTCCCGCTATGACTTTCAGAAAGACATCTGTATCAAAATATTTTCAATTTGATGCTCAACATTAACCTTGCTCTAATTACTTTATCCTTCCTGGCTGACATGAGTATGTTGACAAAGGCTGTACTGTCTCATAGACAACTGGCATTGTTTAGTGGCTATTCAACTACTCTGGGCTCCAGAACATTGTAAATATTGATTGATTCTGCTGAACTTGAATTGAAAACATCTTCAATTGGCTCTTTCTTGGACAGACTTATTGTCATGCTGCAAGCCAAGCCATTCCCACTTCGGCTTGAGGCCCTCTCCCAAACAATGCCCATAAGTTGGCCACCGACCACATTTGAGAAAATGTTTATTTACTTGAACATTTGAACACAAGTTCAATAAATCCTCCTTTCTAGCAAATGTGACCTACATCGTTTGGATGTTTGATTAATGCTGAGTGAGTTTTGACAGTAACAGTCAGGCTGTACAATTTCACCCTTGTAAGGAAAATATGTTGTGTAAGAATTATTTTGGGACGGAAGCATAATTCTCTCCCAACCAACTTCTGCATTGACCACGCCCCACAGTTATAACGGTGATTTCATTGGATAATGTGCATCACACACATTTCCAGCCGAGTTCTATGGTGAGAGCCTTACCCTAACCTAAACCACATCTAACCGATACCTAAAGTGAATCATATTGTAATGTCCCGGGTGGTTAGGTAGGGAATTAGATTTCCCAGGGGCGCATTAAGTTGTTTATTGTCCTTTTATTCGTGATATTATTTGTATATGGGAATGCGTTATGGGCTTATGTTGTGGGGATTTATGTGTTAAGTGGTAGCAGTTATTTATTTGGGTTGAAATGCTTTTGTTGTTCTGATCAGCTCCTCTCCCCTTTCCCATTGAGAAGAGTTGGTGCGTTGTGTGCTGATTGCCACAATAAAAAGATATTCCTAAAAGCCGTTCTCTTGGCTACTTCTTCGCATGAGCAAACCACGGCTCAGTACACCACTACTGTAATCGTGCCAAACCTTAACTAAAATGTATTAGTTAATTAATTAATTAAACCCATGCCTAAATGTGATCCTACAAACAGTGCCAAACCTTAACTAAAATTAAGCAATTAAACCCACACCTAACCGTAACTAAAAGTGATCAATCAAACTTCTGTGTAAACATGCCTGAATACATTTCAGTCAGATAACTCACGAATAGATTGAGACCATTAATAGCTTGAGAACATTGTATTTATAAGATGTAACTACAAGCGTGAATATTTTGATCTTGGCGTCCAGGCTCTGCCTACATTACTCCCTGCTCAGCACATTAGAAGACAACCATTTAAGAGCAGGGAGATAGATATACATGTATAACAACCCCCCTCAGGGGAAAACGGAACACTTAGGGAAAGCAAAGCCTACTTACTGGTTGTGCTGGGGTGGTGGTGTGAGCAAACAAAGCGCATACAACATTCAGTGGCAGCACTTACAGCAAGAGGAAGTACAATGAATCAGGGGAGCTTAACTAATTCAGTGCCAATGACATGTAACACGTAATTTTTTTTTCCGAAAGCCCAATGACGTGCCAATGACGTGTAACACGGCAAAACAGTGTTTTCAGTGTTTACGCTAGATGGCGCTCTTCGCCAACCTATGAGCGATCCTATGACTTCCGGGGGAAGAGTATACCCGGAAATAACGTGATCACAACAAACCCAGCCCCGTCCGATCTAATGTTAAAGGATTCAGAAAAATAAAAATGTCTCTGCTTTCTTGTTTTTTTCGAGAACAAGCTATATTCAACAGCCAATAACTGAGAGCTCAATTGACTGACAGATGGACCGGTTCAGGAAGTGATTTAGTCCATTTAAGAACTAGTCATTTTGAACAAATAGTTACAACAACCCAACACGAGTAACAACTCACTTCCTGTACACGTTTTTGCACAGACTGGAATAAGAAACATGAAACCTTTGACTAGGGGTTAATTTTTCATTTATTTTTTGACTAGCATTAGTAGCATGGAGTAACATGCACAATTGTGTGAAAGATGGTCTTTACACAATCAGCTGATGTGATTTAACAGTGGTGAGTCTCGCCTGTGAAATAATGGAGGACTAAACCAGATTTCATATCTATGCAGTATTTTCACATTTATAAGCCCGTTATTATTGCTGTTACAATGTCTGAGGAAACCAGAACAAAGTAATTTTACTCTTATACCGTACACAATATGTATAATAAAGATACCTTGAACCATTCGGTTCTGACTTTTAGGATCAGTAAATGAGCATTTAAAGATTACAAATCTGTATTTAACTTATTTTTGACCAAAATCTGATTAGACGGTTCATTTTCCGTACCTGTCAAGTGGACAGCCGTGGGATGACCATCTAATTATTTTGCTGTGTAACCAATTAGTGAAAGCACACCAAACCCAAGAAAACAAAAGGCAAAAAAGTTCTGAGAATCTCGTTTGTACAATGGTGTTGCGTGCCGAAAATAGTCGGATGTGCAAGCTCACAGTCACATCGCGTCGCAACTTGTAGATTGATCAGTGTGCAACACCAAAGTAGCTCCTGCCACTCTACATCTAATCTAAAATGAAGCAGCTGTAATAAGCTGCAACTATTTTATTATGGCCAATCAAATAGCATAGTTGAATGTGAGGTGTGGCAGAAGGCTAGCCAGCTAGCTATCAGCTGGTGAGAATCAAATCCTATCAGTGTTATGAAGCCCTAGTAGCTTTCACAGGATGTCCTGCACCCTGCAAAGAGCTGTGTGATTTGTTCAGTATGCACTGCATTTGCCTTACAATCATAACATTATAAAAATACAATTTAAAAGAATCCATTCCAAATAGCTAAGACCAACAGCTATTCTCAGCTGTCAGTACATAAGACCAACATTCTTTATGTACTGTATTAGCAGTAGCCTAGAATTTCAGTAGGTGTTAATGTTCCAACTCTTGTCAGAGATTCTTTGAGTTTAAACTGCGGGTCAAATAAAAGGCAGTGGGTTGAATGGATGGATGTCTGGCGAGGCTCGGTTCATTCTGAATGATGCCCCGAAGCAGTGAGCAGTGAGCTGACCAGAGCCTGTTCCTCCTGCCTCCCACTTGAGGTGTGTTCTATGGTGAGAGGTGCTTTAATGGAGAGAGAGGGGCAGAGAGAGAGAGAGAGGGAGGGAGAGAGTGAGGGAGGGAGAGGGAGAGAGAGAGGGAGAAGGAGAGGTAGAGAGAGGGGGGAGAGAGAGGGAGAGATCCATAGCTCAGTGTTGGACAGAGGGCTGACAGAGAGCTTTTTGTCTGAGGGTGATACATTCACACCAGCTCCTCCACATCCTGTCATACGGACTGGCGTGAACAGTCAGATTTGTCATTAGATGTGGCACTTGCATTCACACTCGGTGGGTCCTGCTGCAGTAATACTCGCTTTTTACTGTGACAACATTATGGTATTTCAAGGCCAATGTACTGTAGCTATACCCACTGTCAAGTGTACCATTTCCCATTATGTTTGGGGTTGAAGAAAATAAGTGGCAACCAAGAAACGTGAGGTTTCGGTGAAGTCACTGGTCAATACCGTTAGGGGGCGGTGTGAATGGTTTTCAGTGTGTTCGTATGAAATGTTGTTTTTCTCAATTTACACTCACAAATTACATGTGAATAAAGAGACCCCTGTTCATCATTCGATCCCTCCGCTGTCTGATCGCTTTATCCTCCACTCAAACCCGCACTGACTCCTCGGCACCCACAACCCCCCACCCGCCCGCCTTACGACAATGTCCCTCCCTCCCCCTCCCCATCGTGTTCCCTAGTTTTGTGGTAGCTGTGTCTCTTTGATAATCCAAGACTCTTTGAAGACTCCAATTCCACGCTGCTTGCCTTCAAGCAATTGCACCTACAAAAACAACTGTGCGTGTGTGTGGCGCGTGCACACATTAGAGGGAGAGAGGGAGAGAGAGAGAGAAAGGGAGAGAAGAGCAGTAGATGGGACGAGAATAACGGACATAATAGTGGAATGAAAAATAAAAACAGTTCCATGTGCAGTTCCTTTGCTTCCGCTTTGCCCTCAATGATTTTATGCTAGCTGCATATCTGAGAGGTGCACTCCTTCATTGTCATATTTGTTGGTGCAGCTCATTTTTCCTATGCCTTCAGAGGCAGCAGTTCATTGATTCACACCCACCCATACACACCCCAGTGTGCCAGCCACAGCCAGAACATATTCACAAATGCTGAAACTAACAGAGAGAGCCAGGTCTTACATTTGGAGAAGTCAGACAAGGTGTCAATTGAAGCGTTTCTATGCAGTTTTGAACCAAGTCCCACAGCTTTAACAAAACTAGCATAACACCAAGTACAGTAAGCTTTGTATCCATTATGACAGTGCAGCAGAGCGTAGCTTCCTCTTTTCTTTTCTGAGATAACAGTTTTGGTTTTCTTTTGTATATTGTTTGCATATTCTATTCTTTAGTTCCTAGATTCTCTGAGCTACTGTCTTTGTGCAGGAGTTGCAGAGGGTCGCAAAAATAATTAGCTAAACCTAAATTGTCTCACTAATCAAAAATAATAATTGCAAGAAAAACTAAGACCATTTTTGCATTAATTTCCCTCTCCTACTCACTGTAATTCTGCCGTTATTTCTTTTCACCTTTCCACAAATCTCTCTCCCCATGCCTTTCTGTGTCTTCATTGTTTCAGGCTCAATCTTTGCTCTGCATTCTTCCATGTTGCTCTCTCTTCCTCCCTTTCTGTCTCTGTCACTCTGCCTCTAGTTGGCAGAGGGGCTTGCCACTGGGATTTAGACGAAATTGAATTGAATTATGAAGGAATTTCTCTGCAGCACGATTGGCATCATTTCCTCCACACAATAGAACATCATTCTCATATCTCTCAGTGTGGGGGGAATGAAAATAGGCCGTGCACCATTCTTTCTCTCATCCTTTTAAATTGAATTTTTCATATCACAGGGGCACGGAGACATCAGCCGCTTCCTATAACATGGGCAGAAAACCCATTTCATAACATTGGAAAGGCACATAACTGTGATTCAATGGGAAAAGTCTGACTTACAGCTGCAGTGTACTGTATACCTCAACGTGGAATGATAAATGGTGCCACATGGGTTTCCTGCAGCATAAGAAGTTGAAAGTATTCCAATAAAATGCACTGTATTTGTTTGGCTTCGCAACCAATTTAAAGCACTCCACTGTAACCTAAATGAATTTTAACGTCTTTCTACTGACCCCCACTCATCTCCTGCTCTGTCTTTCTTCTCCCTGGGGCATGTAATTCCTTTTGTGCCTTTGTGTTCCACTCACAAAGGGCTAGTTTTTATTGTGCGTCATAGGCATTGCCTTGAGGCCAGACAAGGGTGACGGAGATGAGTGAATTATGTGTGATTATTTCTGCCTGCGAACATGTACACTAGTTTACACGTTTTTCTTTTTCATTTTTTTAAGCATCTTTGGAAACAGACAAATATGGGGCTAATTGGTTTGTTTTGTCACTGGCACAAACACCCTACTGCTCCCCGTCTTCAGGAATAAAATGGAGCATAAAGGTGTCATGTAGTGCATAAGCAGTGCTGACTAGCTAAGTTTACCTAAGTTATTCAGGGACCATGATAAAATTGAAAATAGACATTTAGATTTCATATTAAAGATCATTTTGTCTGACTGTGCTTTGTAGTTTCATACCAACAGTATAGCACCAGCAACCAATATTGCAGTTTAATTTATTCCAGATTACCATTTAGAAATACTGTTAAGCTTCAGCTTTTGCTGGCAATTTGGAGTTTACAAAACAGCTTATTGAAGTTCCAGTGGTAATAGAATCAAACAGTTGGGAGTGAATGTCATTTTGACAGGACTTTGACAGAAACTAGCTTGAGCCATCACAGCTACTGTAGCCTTGTCACGCTTTTGTCATGCAATCGGAAACGGTCTGCTACTCTAGCTAAGAAGCCATTCGTTTTGCTAGATTTCAGTCATGAAAAGTTTTTCAAGCTGCTTATTTTATTGCTCATGAAATGTATAATTGAAGAATTTCATGAACAATAAAAAAAAAATCACTTACTTTACAGTGGTACCATGCTGTAGTCTAGCATAAAGTCTAACATAGACCCTAAAGGAACAGCATTTACCGTTCGAGCATCGAAAATAGCAGATCTACAAGCTCACAACGCATCATGACGCGACGTGTTGTGAGCTTGTACATCTGCTATTTTCACCATGCAACACCAACACACAACAGAGTATGAATCAGGCTTAAAGATCTGAGACCACATGCTTGTAACCTAAATAGATTGTGAGCCTGGACTGAATTGGTGGAATGATGGCTTTGTGTATTTGTGTGTGTACATGATGGTATGTGTGTATTCATGTGTGTGTGTTTTGTGTGTCTTTTGTGCCTTTAGCAAGGATTTTTCATTTCATTCTTCCTAGCTCTGCCGTAATTGCCTCCACTGTGAAATGACCTGGGAGCCGCAGCTGTTAATTGTAGCATCACATTTTATCCGTTTACCTTTCCTAAGGCAAGAATACCTCCGCTGCCTCAGTGGAAGCTTCTTGTTCCACTTCCAAATTGTTGGCAATATAGCCATTATCTGAGTTCAGGTCGGCTATTCTAGCTATTTGCCTTAGCACACCCCACCTCCCAAAAGTTGAAATGAAACTTGCATCGTTGTGCATTACTCCCCCAAGAGAAATTCTGAATAATCAGCATGCTGCTCTGGATATTAAGAACCACCCTAGTAAACAATGTTGGTGTGTAATTACAAAGAATACTCTAACACACTATATTTTGCAGTGGAGTAGGGTCTTACTGTAAGTATTTTTACATAATGAGCCATTACATTTATGAGGTACTTTAGACATTAATGCCTCTGTGATCGGTTGGCTACTAGCACTGCAACTACATTACATCATAATGGACATCTGTATTTACTTCTGGGATATGAAACTGCATATCAAATGCTATAGCCATTGGCATTGCCACATGACCTTGTCTCAGTGGATATTAAGTAAATGGTAAATAGTCTGCATTCCTATAGTGCCTTTTATTCAAAGCACTTTACAATGTGCATTTTAATTCACCCATTCACAAACACTGACAGCGGAGGCAGCCATGCAAGGCATCAACCTGCTCATTGTGAGCAGTTAGCGGTTCAGTGTCTTGCTCAAGGACACTTTGACACGAAGCCAGGCTCTACCTCTTGAGCAACTGCCGCCGCAATGTATGAATTATACTGTGTGTATTCCAAGCATATAGATACAGTATAGTTATTTAGCTGCTGGCTGCTTGCACAATACCACTGGGCTGTTTTTCCATTATGCATGTCAAGAGCATATCGTTCCTGTCAGGCGGAAATCTTGTATGTCCACAACCTTTACTTCAGGAAATTGAAAAGATTTCCTGTGTTCCAATAGATCCAATTTAGTTATTATTTAGTCTCTAACTCTTGCTAATACTTTTCATTGGATTTACAACAAATTATATTATCAACACACCACTCTTGCTGCTCCCAAAGGTAATTGAACGGTATGTGGGTGGGTTGTCTATTATTGTCTTGTACTATGTATTTGTTTATCCTGCACACATTGCCATTCTCTCTTGGTCTGCGTAAATATTTACAAAACCCACAGACTAACAACTTTCAATTGTCATTGTTTCATTGTGTCATTGTTTTGGCCATGTGATTACAGGTGAAAATGATTTCAAATATTTTCAAACTCTTTCAGATACAGTATAGTGAAAATAGACGTTCTGCAAGCTCACAACACGTTGTGGTGCAGTGCTTTGTGAGCTTATAAATTGGCTACTTTCGCTACTTTTGCGTGACACTGTCATACGGCAAAGTATGAAATCGGGCATCTTTAAAAAGATGAAATACGTAGATTTAAGGTTTCTACTCAACAGTGACAAATGAAGGTGGCAACTTGTTCCCAGACCTTACACAGTACATGCCGATTAGTCAAACTGCACATGCACGCCAGGATTCAAGAAGACCAGAGGGCACAAGAGACTGACTTAAAGACTAAAACGTAAACTTCCCTAACATGCCGTTTTGTTAAATGCCTGTTCTCTGAGAAAGTGTAGCTGCTGACGGCAAATCTCTCAACTACCTGCACAAGTACTGGTAGCCTCGCATGCTGGCAATCACTGAGACTTTAGTAAGACGACAGGGCTCCTGACAGCGAGGTGGTGCTGGATGGCTCCAGGGCATTTTGGGATGGGCTGTTACAGTGTGTGATGGGAAAACATCACGGCAGCGGTGTCTGCCTTCTCATCAGGGATCAGTGGTGCAAATCAGCCATGGCAAGAGACATTCGACAGTCTAGACACTGAAATAATATGCTTTTCACCTCTGTCTGGCTATATACAGTATAGGAAAATTCTTGTTGTCGTTTTTGAATTGTCATTTAGCTTTGCTCTAAATCAGGGGTCTTCAACAGGGTGTCCGGGACCCCTAGGGGCTCTTCAGAGTTACTACAGGGGGTCCGCCAAATCTTTGTGTGATGGGGAACATTGGCCGAAAATACTAAAATAGCCGATCTAGAAGCTCACAGCGCCTCGCGGCCCGAGGCGTTGTAGATCTTGTAGGTCGGCTATTTTCAGAGAGTTGCTGTAGAGGGAAAAAGAGCACACCAAGTACAGAGCCAACGGTCAAGTTGACTAAATATTGAGGGTTTAAAAGGTCAACTACCCGAAAATACACATTAGCATGAATCCAACTATCTATAAAAAGTTGAATCTGCAACACAATTGTATACAATATGTAGGGGGGGTCCCTGCTTCATCTCTCTCAGCTAAGGGGGTCCTTGGCCTGAAAAACGTTGAAAACCCCTGTTTTAAAGTGAAACCCAGAAATAAGCACTTGACTTCCCATCTTTTTATTGTGTGGCATGGCTGTGCAGGAGGCTAGCCGTGTGTGTGCGTGCGTGTGCGTGCGTGTGGCCTAATCTCATAAACCGCTGGACCAAAGACGACTGATTATATATAGTTATAGATGAACCCCTCCGTTCCCATGTGGATCCCGAGATCCAAACGATTCGATTTGTCTGATTAGCTTCGTTTTTGTAGGTAAATTACAATTATTTCAGAAATCGTCATTGTTAGCTGTGTATGCACCAGTTAAATGCCAAACATATTGGAACATAATCTGATCAATGTCAGCCAACATACTGTCATTTACTCTATTAGTCAAAAGAGATAGCAATAGAGGAACGGATGCACCTCCATACACCCATAGCAGCAGAGGCAGTTCAGCTTGTATATGAGTGCAAATACAGTGAATGTTGTCCTCAGCATGAATGCAGATTGCATCTGCTCTAAGGGCCAAAACAGACTTAATTAAAATGTTCATTCAAGATGGGCTGCTACAGTAATCCTGTAATATGCATCTTTTTGACTGAGAGCATCTACATTTTATACAATCTGTTAGGATTGAAGTGCAACTGTGACAACAAAGGAACAAGGAAAAAATAGAAATGCTGGATGACTGACAGCTTTTGACAAGATGACATTTAGGATTTGGGCTATGGGGTGAAAACAACATAATCATTATCATGTCTGACACCAGTGAACCCTTGTTCTGTGAGTGTACAGTAGACCCCTCCCTTCTGATTACCAGTCCACAAGAATAGCTTGGTTTAGGGGGAAAAAGCATAATTTCCTGTTAAATTGGTAGCTGCACTGTGCTCAGACAAGGTGAGGTTCAACTCTTGTGCTTATTATTGTAGTTGCTTATAATAGCCTGCTTCCGCCTGCATTCATGTGTCTTCTATATTGTTGTAAAGTGCTACAATTATTTGAAAATGTGCTCCATCATCTTCTTCCACTATCTTTTCTGACGGTTAACGAAAACCCCCAAACTTGAGGACATGCAAAATTAAATAATTGAAATCTTTCAAAATTGAATGTCATTGCAGAAGGTTTCGCATAGGTGAACAAATTAATCAAATTTCCTTTAAGCTTTCGCTCCAGGTCAGGTAATACATGTATCTCCGTCTCATATATGAAGATTAATTTCTCTCTTCCCCCTTTGGTTAAGTACTATTATGAGTGGTGAGAGGGTAGTTGTACAGTATCAAGTATGCAAAAGGTGAGTGTCTGTGCAAAGCATTTATGGAAATGAAATTCATAACAAGCAGCTGATGGTAAAATAAAAGATAATGCTCATTCAAGGGTGACAGGTTCAGGGACAGACCCAAGATTTAAGGCTATAACTATCAGGTTGCAGAATGGAGATAAAAGCCCAGTCTATTTTTCAAAAAAGTATACAGTTTTTGTTCCATTTCAAATGGATTATGTTCAAGGCAGTAGAGAAACACAATGTCAAGTTCAGGGTGGTGAGGTATAGTCGGGACATGTATATGTGGGCATAGACTGGTACTGAATAGCTTAGATAAGGGAATTAGGCAGAGGCAGTGGCAACTCTCATTTTTTGTTGGTCATTAAACTTTATATATGGAAAAGCACTTACCTGCAGAACAAAAGAGCATGCCATGTGCTACCCTAGCTTGCTGAATGAGCACTGTGGGGATACAGCTGAAAGAGAGCTGATTCACCCATATTACAGCTTTTGGGAATATGGGCCTCGTTTATGAAAATGTACTTAGATTTTATCTTCACAAGATCAAGAGATCAGGTTGATTCCTCAGGATATTTTTGCATATGAATAAATCTATGCATGCACTTAACTTTTATTGCATACCAGAGCTCCGTAATGTGGCACAAGCACATAAGACAAACTTCCATTTCGTACCATATAAATGTACGACATAAAACTAATTGTTGATTTGATATAGCCTTTTTAGCCCCACTTCTTGGAGGGCCAGTCTGATTTTGCGTCCTTTGCTCCCAAGCAAAAAAAATCCCTGGAATTTGCTGTGCACCTTCATGCTCTGCAGAGGATGAGCCCTACTGATTTTGATGACCCAATGGCCTTTCCTCTAGTGCCACTTTTAGTTCAAAATGTCCACTTTTACACAAGATACAGTATGTCATAATTTAATGGGCAGATTGCCATTGCCCATGGCCTTTCCTCTAGACTAGAGCCTCCTTCAGTGATGACGTAATGATCCAATATATAACCCCCACCCCATATGTAATTTGCATGCGTGCGTGCGTGCGTGCGTGCGTGCGTGCGTGCGTGCGTGCGTGCGTGCGTGCGTGCGTGCGTGCGTGCGTGCGTATGCATGCGTGCATGCGTGTGTGTATGTATGCATGTACACTTTTAGACTCTTAGTATTGTTTTTACATTGCAATATGTAATACACAACATACTGTAGGTTTTCTTTATACTTTCAGCAGCACAGGTATATGCAGCATTTACACTTTTTAGTAAGCGGTTGTCTTCAACACTAGAAGTAGTAATTTTCGGGGTGGATTTAAGAATTCTGATCTGTGATCACTGCACAGTGCACACTCTCTCCTCCGCTCTCCATCCTCAGCCCTCCAGACTCCTCAATCCCTATACTGTACCTCAATGGCCACTGGCCAAACAAACGGTCCAGTCTCCTAGAGTCTAATCCTACTGCTCCCCCTCCAGTCCAAGGCTTTGTCCCCGTCTGCCTGACCATTTCCCCACTCCTGCCTCCGTCCCTCCGTCTTGCTGCATTCCTGCAGCCCCCCAGGCCTGGCAAAGGATTTGTGCTCCGACTAAAAGGAGAATCTGTTTCCCATCTCAGCAGCCTTAGCTGGTTCTCATACCCAGAGAACATGCTGACTCTCTGGAGCGATGCCTGGAGGAGCAGTTTAAGCAAGGATCCATATTTAAACAACTAAATGGCCTCCCTCCATTTAAATAGTCTCGGAGCCTCTGAGACCTCTAATCATATTCTGAGAACTCGCCTTGTGAATATCATTACTCTGCTCCAGCCATGTGAAGTGATATCACGTTTAATTGAAAAGTCACAATAGCCATGTGTCTGTTAACCATTGTCCAAATAAATCCATCCCATTACATGCTGACTGTTATCCAGGTCTGCTGTACGTGCACAACCTAACCACTTAAGCCTAACATACTTTGTTGTACAATGAAAAGCAAAAATAGACAATCTACAAGTACATCGGCTATTTTGGAAAATAGTGAACATTTAGAAAACTTTAGAAATTGTTTATATTGGGGGGGAATGTTTTGCCTATCATTACATGCCCAAAATAGGGTGGGTGAAAAAAATGAATTTTCCACTACTAATGTTTTTAATACATTATGTTCATATAACTGTGGCAAATTGCGTTTTCTACGTAAAAAAAAAAAAAAAGGACATGCAGATTGATAATATTTATTGATAGTATGGCAGGTAGAAATTCAGACCTGTGCTTTAAAATAATATGAACTGTTATGAGAAGAGATGAGGAGGCATCATGAAAACGTTGGAAGCCCAATGAATCAGATTAATGACACCGTTTTGATAGCACCTATGTACACGCTAAAAGCATCTCTCTATAGCCAGTGTAGACGGACTGAAATGACGACCGTTCCAATCATTGCCAGAATGGATCTGTTTGCCAGAAGAGTGGATGATGGGGGCGGGGGGGGGGGGGGCGAGTGCAGGGGCCATATTATTGATCTGGGCTGACTCCTGCAGCAGAATCAGGCGCGTTCTGCTGTATCAGTGCTTTCTTGACTTTTACGAGAGGTGGGGGTGGGAGAGAGTGTGATTGTGTGTGCACCGTACGGAGTCATCTTTCGGTTGGTCATTGGTGGTAAGTAGCCATTAGTAAACTGATCTGAGCAAGGAAGAGTCCCATCTTCTTCTAACTTTGTTTACTATCCATTCAGTTTCATATAGAGTGTGATCTTGAATGATTTATTATGGGCTCCTCTTTCCAGGCTGCTATATATAGAGCTTTCTTATCAGTACAGTATATCGCAATGAAATCAGTTGTGGTCGAGCACTCTGTTGCTTGCTAAGACATTTGAGTATTGCTGCCACAACCATTATTCTCAGTTAAATGAATATTTCATTTAATTTACTTGTATGAAGGTTTTTACAATGTAGTTAAATTGTGTAAATCATTTCTGGTATGCTGGTAAGTTCCATATCAAAAGCCATGGAAGCGGTAAACAATGAAATAGAACAAACTACAAATAGAAAATATATTGGAAGAAGAAATATCTGTATAGCCAGCACGTGACACAGTTTCAAAGTGGGCTCCGCTCAACTGAGGCAAAGGACCATTATGAGTATTAAAATAACAACACAACTTTACATAGAAATACAACATTATCCATGAAAGTACATTCAATACTTCAATAAGTAAACACTTAAACCATATTATACTGTATACTTAGTTCAAATCCGTGAATGACAACAATGTTATTTTTGTGAATTTATTATCTCTAAATGTGTTCTCTGAAACTAGGCGATCTACAAGCTTCCAAGTGTAGATCGGCAATTTTTTGGGAATGTTCCCCCCAGAATAGGGTTGCCTAGTGCAGGGTTCAAGTGGTTAAAACTGATATATTATTCCTAATGTATGCTCCATTGTACGACGGTGTTGCACGCCGAAAATAGCAGATTTACAAGCAAGCTTGTAAAAGGGCTTTAGACTGCCACAAACCCAGTACAGAAACATGACCACCCCACGGCATAAAAACAGCAATAGCAAGTATTCAGTGAAATGCAAGTTTGTAAACAGAAGAGATGACACGAATGTATTTTTTTTCCTTTCCAGCATCCCCATCGGCGCGTAACCTTCTCCACAACCAACCCAGTGCAGGACCTGCAGGATGCCTCTCAACACAATTACTATGACAGCGGCTTGGAGGAGTCTGAGACGCCCAGCAGTAAGTCATCGTCTGGTCCCCGCATGGGACCCCTGACCCTGCCTGAGGATCACTATGAGAGGACCACTCCAGATGGCAGCATCGGCGAGACTGAGCACCCTGAAAATGGTACCATGGCCATCCTTCTTTTTATTTTCTCTCTGTGTTCTCATTGAATATGCATGCAAATGTAAATGCCTCCAATAGCTTTGTGTTTTGTAGCGCAGGTTTTGACATTCTCTTTAAGATTTGCGTGTGAACGCACCCGCTCTGCTTTTCCATGCCTTTGCTTTGCCGCTTTAAACGTTGAAATGTTGTGCCGTCCGTGACATGCTGCGTCTGCAGATGGTTTCTAGACATGTTATCGGTGTTTAAGCGTGTGTGTGTGTGTGTGTGTGTGTGTGTGTGTGTGTGTGTGTGTGTGTGTGTGTGTGTGTGTGTGTGTGTGTGTGTGTGTGTGTGTGTGTGTGTGTGTGTGTGTGTGTGTGTGTGTGTGTGTGTGTGTCAGAGCTATAGGGTTAGCAGTGTCTCCATCCTCTTCATCAGCAGGTCCTCCGTCAGACACACTTAATGACCCTCTCTCACGAGTGTGCTAATTAAAAAGCCCAACTAATGGAGCATTTGCCCTCTAAATAAATCTAGACCCTGACATCTGTGCACACAACACAGTGTTTCCTATAAACATCCCCACCACCATCCCTCTGGAGTCGAGTTAAACTGCAGCATAGGTGTGCAGTAGCAGCCACATTCCCTGACTGCTGTGATCAATCCACATGCGGTGGGTCCATGGTAGAAAAAATAAATAAATAAAGATTTTACACATGGTAAGAGCTGTAACCTCCATTATTATCACCCATGCACCATGACTGAACAATTATGTGACCTTTAGCTGCTGTACGTAACTAGTCTTTAAACGCACTATGATAAGAGAGTCACGTGGTGCAATTCCTCTCAGCAATATACGCATTGCATCCACCCGGATTCTTTCATACTGTGATACTTTATTGCTCTACATTGTTACACAGCTCCCTTCTTTCTAGCATGATTACCATGATTACCATTCTCAATTTGTTAGAATTTTACATCTCATTTCAGCACTGTTCTGCTTCTTTTGTCTGAGTAGCCTGTGGGCTCCTATGAATTCAGGCAGTTGGCAGTGTCGTTGGCCTGGGAGCTGTAAGGAGCTGTTAACACCAGAAAGAAGGATAGAGACTAAACCTGGATGGTATATAGTGACTAAAACGTCTTCTCCATCTCAAAATAGAAATACAGAAGGAGAAAATGAGTGATGTGCTACAAGTAATGGGTTGTGCTCCTGTTTATGCTATCTCATGCACTTTCACGAACTTGCAATGTGTAATATATGGCTTTTCTAGTGACATTGTTGTTGCTGTTTATTATGTTTTCTTTTTTCTTTACTTTTTACTTCTTCTCCCATCCCAAGAACACAGGAATTTGACAGGCAGGCTTCTCTTTGTTGGCAGGAGAACGGAAAATTGTGGAGAAGGTGCAGTTAAAGAAGGTGGAAAGATGACAAAGGATGAGAGAGATGTTACATTGTGACAGGGAGTGGGGACTGAGTGCCGTGACAGGGAAGCAAAGCCCCCATAGGATGAGTACCTAGTGCTGGGAGACAGGAATGTGAACCACTAACCAAGGAGAGACCTAATTAAAATGTGATTCTCACTTCAGGGAGATAACAGTGAGCCCAAATAAAATGATGGATTGGAAAGAAGTCATGAAAGATGGAAAAGTTCCTCCCCTGACTCCACCTGCACGACGCCGTGACGGTGACAGCTTTTCTTTTCTTTTTTCTTTTTTTCTTACGGAAAATTTTGAGTGACGGGGTGACAGGCTGTATAGGGCACAGTGCTTTATTCGTTGCGGAGGAAATGACTGACGGGTGAAAAGTGCCGAGGTGTGTCACTCTATTTAAGCTGGATAAAAAGCAATATGTGAACTCCAGACTTCCTGGCATGTTGACATGCTGACATGGATGTGACCATGTTTTTTTTACAGGATGTGGGGGATCTAAATTTTGAAAGTGCACCTGATGTCCTGTATGTGGTTCATGTCCCACATTAGCCGTGATGTCCCCTGTTTTTGAATATGCCAGTAGTGCAGGGGTATTTAACTAGATTAGGCAGGAGGCCACAATTGTAAAATTACTTGAAGTCGGGGGCAACAAGACAAACAAAAAAAAGTTCATGGTTTAACCGGAAACCGGAAAAGATTATGTGTAACTGGTTGGTTAAACGGTTAATTTATTATGTTATTATTTTATTTCTTTTGTGGTGCAAAGGTACTTCCCTCTGGAGGTAGCCGTCCAGCCGCCATGTAACAAAGCTGCAACTGCTCCATGACTGCTGCCCAATTCTGCCTTGCAAATTATACATAGATAAATAAACTCTGGTTAAAAAGTACTTGAAAGTCATACTTGAGTAAGAGAACAGATATTTTACTTTAAATATATTTTTACTTTAGTAAAAGGTCAATTCACCCTTAAGAAAATTACTTTGGTCAAAGTGGGTTTTTTTCAGTGGCACATCAGCAGGGAAGAGCACTCTCTCTCTCTCTCTCTCTCTCTCTCTCTCTCTCTCTCTCTCTCTCTCTCTCTCTCAGTATGTCAGTATGTCTCAGTATGTCAGTATGTCAACAATTTGGACATAAAATGTCCATTATCGTCCTATAGGACCTATAGCACATAACAATGGACATCACGTTGTACTAGAGCACACAGTGGCCCCTTAATTATTAACCATTAACACGTTTTGGTTAACGGTTAAATTCAAAATAGTCACCCTGTACAACCAACCATCCAAGATTTTTATGCTTTTTTTGGTCGTATGGAATGTGTTCCAGGGCCACAAGAAAACTCCCCGCAGGCTGAATTTGGCCCGTGGGCCCCCAGTTGAATATCACTGCAGTAGTGTACACAGTATGGACGGTCGCTAGGGTCCATTTTACACTCCCATTTTTACACCATGTTTAATTCACACAGTTGAATGAAAGCTGCAATCCGGAACGTATTTTAACACATTAACCGCCAAGAACGTAGTCCTACGGTCCGTTAAATCCAACTGTTAAGCTACGGTCCACGGTCTTTTCGCGCTAAAAATTTCCGGGTTCACTTTCGGAATTTTTTTGATCCACTTCCGTTTCCGGTTTGATGACCGGAAACGGAATTATTTGGGATCCGGTTTTGACGATCACGTCCGCTCCCATTCTACAGACGAAACTGAAACTCAATTCTCTTCCTGTAGTTTTTTCTCCTCGCATTTCACTGTTTAACGTAATCCGCTCTAACTACAACATGGATGCCCCGTTTGACACGTGATTTTCACTGGGAGATACGTTGAGATGTCGCGGATGTAAACAGACCGTGTACGGCTCAATCTTAAGGATTTTAACAAGATCTATGGCGACATGAAAAAAAACAACAAAAACACCTTGGCACTGGTGAGTACATTATGAGATTAACCTCTGGCGGTCGATGTGTTAATGAATAAATGTTATTTTAACCAATATGTATGGCTGAGTATGTTATACAACTAGAAGTTCGGGCCGCTATGCAGTGCTCACATCTAGAGTTCACGCTCGACACCACGCTCCCTCGAGTATTTGCCATCGGTTGGTCCTATATAGGCACATGACCATATATGGTCATAGCGGTCGGATCTGTGGCTCTGGACAACCGGATCTCTGTATCTGTAAGTCCTTGTCCCTTTTATGCCCATATAGGGAGATCGCTAATGTCATCAGTAGCCTATACTGTATGCCCATATATGGGCATGCCCCCTTTTGTGCCCGTCAATAGAGTACAGAAGTCCTGACGTCACTCGTCCATCCCCTGGTTCGTAAAGTAATTTCGCTATGGAGAATAATGGGCGATCTTAGAATCGTCTCATATAAGAATTGTGGTCCAAAAATAAACAAACTGTCTCTGCGATATTGTCAGGGAGGTGGCTCTGTATCGTTTATGATATAGTCAGTCACTCATATTTGAAACAGTCTGTTTCTGGCGAAAATGTAACTAATTCGTCGGAAGTAACATTAGCGTTTTCTCACCGTCAGTTGATGGTTTATATCCATAAGAGTAAAACCGCCGGGGTCATTTGTTTATTTTTGGAACACAGTTCTTATTTGACGCGATATTAAACAAGTCTATGGGAATTCAGAACGGGAGGGAAAAACCGCGACCCAGGTAGGATGTGTAAATTACGTCAGACTTCGGTGCTCTATGGAGCTGACTGATTTGTTTGCGGCTGATGCAATGACGACACATTGAGGTTAGACAACACACTCCATATTTGGGCGTAGCTGCATTGGGAACTCCTTATACTGTACAGTATGGTTATGGCTGAGTCAGAGTGACGTCAGAGGTCCGCCGGCCCTCCCATTAGCCAATTTTAATATAGGATATAATTGGCACATGTGCAGTGGTTGTAGGAGGTTTCCACACTCTTCCAATTAGACATCTGTGTAGACCCTGGTGATGGGTTTTCATAAGCACATTCAACTGGGGATTCACTCTTGGAAGATCAGTAGAAATTTGGCCTCCCATGTGGGAGCCACAGGTTTGAATCCTGGTTAGGACATAAAACTTATGGATTGCAGCTTTAACACTCAAGATGTTGCTGTGTTGTATGTAAATTATTTTGCATCTTCCAGTCAGAGCTGTACTAAACAGTATTTGGGCTGATCTGATCCCAGGCTGTGATTTCCCAAGGACAAGTAGAGCATTTTAGAATGCATAATATTTATCTTAAATTGAACTGAAAAAAAATAAGGTAATTAAATTCAGCCTTTCCATGGAAATGAGTGTGTAATTGTATTCACATCTACACAATTGCTCTCTTCGAGAACAATCCAATGTGCTAATGTTAAATATTATTAGTACTGGAGAGGCAAATTGCAACTATGCCTTTTTCTAGTACTTAGGATGAGACTCTCTGCACTTGTTAGTGAAATTAGAATTTATATGTATCGTTAATAAGTTGTAAATTACTTTTTAAGTGAGCATTTCCTAATGAGCATTGGCTTGTGAAATAGCACTATCTTCAAATTATCTATTCCTTCTTTCTTTTTTGGAGCTAGCAGCCAGGGCCTTGTATGTGCAGTGTTTTAGGACTGTCTGGCAAGGTGAATGATCGTGTGGTCTTTGACTGCATATTGAGTTCAATGCAATAGACCTGAACATATTATCTCGTGGTGCTATAGGCTCTTGTATTTAGAGAGAGAGACGCGGTTTAGACTGCAGCAAACATAAGATTTGTGGTAGTTGACTTACATGCTGCTATCGATTCCTGGAGTTCCTTCTTTTTTGAGGGTCTGTGCAACTGCCCCCCCCCCCCCCTCCTCCTTACTCATTTCTGCCTACAGGCTCTTTTGGAGCACTCTGCCTTCCAGTTTCCCCTTGTGAATTCTCCACTTTCATGTACTCATGCATAGAATGCACATAGCTCAGCTGTTGCTTCATCTCATTCACAATATTTACCTCTTAGTACGTGTGCATGCGCCATTGCGCACACATCTGCGTGTGTGTGCGTCCGTGCGTGTGCACATGTGCATACACGTGTGCATTTCTGTGTAATAGAGGGTATTATGTGGTATTGCATCACGTTGCTAAATCATTTTAATTACACTTTTATGTTATATTAATAGCCCCCTGACCAGAATCAGTGAGCTCCGTAATTCATTTGAGATTGATCCTGGAATGTATGATACTTATCTTGTATGTCTGGTTGTTGTCAAATTAAAGTTATATTTCGCTTTTGAAATAATAGTTATGTTTTTTTCATCATTGTGTATTGTGCTTTAGCCATCACACTAGAGCTCCCCAGTAAAGGTATTAACTTGACTAGAGGCAAATACTGTAGGATAATCTGGCTCATGAAAAGGTCTTCTCAGAACACAATATCCAATTTCTTTAAAGGAGTATGTGTTAGAACATACATGGGCAACTGGCGGCCCGGGGGCCACATGCGGCCCCCACCTTAATGCGGCCCCCACTTAATGCGGCCCTTAGGTTAATATCGGAATACTGACATATTATTGATTTCAGCTGTTACAATTCCAAACATGCAAACCGCTTTAATTACGTCTATATTATAGTAGCTTAATGACTAGTATAAAAATTCTGTCGTCTTTTTTACGTCCAATGTATTTGTATTTAAGTTAAGTTACTTTTCAGGATTCCAATTCAAAAATAGCAAAAAGAAAAACAGGATTCCAATTCAAAAATAGCAAAAATAGCAGATCTACAAGCTCAAAACGCGACGCGTTTTGAGCTTGTAGATCGGCTATTTTTGCTACTTTTGTGTGACAAAGAATGGCGTAGTACGGCGTAGTATGGCATTAATTAATTAATTGGCATTAATTAATTAAAATACGGAGATAAGAGGTGTCTGCCCGACAGTATAAGCAATGTGGCCCTCTGGAGTGAGAGTGGAAATATAGTGGCCCTCTCCATCATCAAAGTTGCCCACCCCTATGTTAGAAGATTGAATTAATACAAATAAATTAGTTATTGACTGTGCATCACCAATGTTTCAGCCTGTGTGAGGCTGTAGGTATGTAAAATGATGAACATTGTATTAAAATGTGTCAAAGATACAGTATACTGTAAGTATTTACTATTTTTACTGTAAGTGATGTACATGCTTTGTTAGTCAGATCAAACATATTTTGTTTAACAATACATGATCAGAGCTTAAGAACTGTCCATCTCACTCTTTAAATAGCACTGCCCGACTTTTATTTTCCCTAATTATTTTTTTCTCTATTGTATCTGTTGTCTTAAATTTGCTTGCACTTACATTTGCTGACAAGCAGAAGTAATCCTATGCTTTGGTTTTCTAATGCCTATTGTAGTGTCATTGGCACGGGCAGATGAGGCCATAATCATGGCGGTTAATAATTTCAGCACATACACAGTAAAATCCTCTTTGCTAATGTATCAATTGGTAACTCTCCGAGTTACATGAACACTCAGGATTTGACAGTGTACCTTGACACAGATTAACTCTTGACCTCAGTTGCTTTGACCATACAGTTGTCCAGAATCCTGACTGAGTCATTGTGGATCCTCAATGGGACGACACTTTTCTCCCCGAAACAGCGGTTTGTCACTCCAGTCATGGCCTCTGACTTTGTGCCACTAATGACTCTTAGTTATTACCACCGATGGGACCCCAGTGGGCTCGAGACAGGTATCAGGGTGTGTACACATAAACACAGTTTACCACAGATGGAGGTCTTTCTATGTGGCTGGATGCCCAGCATGAGGTCTCACTGTGTCTCGCTCCGTGTGGACTCTGTGCCATATGGACCATTCAGAGGGGGGAGATAAAATGGAATAAATAGCATTTGCATGATAATGAGGTTCTTTAGTGATGCTGTCTGATTTCCCTCCCTTTAGATGTGTCAGATGATGCATGTAGTCTCATATATTTTCTCCTTTGAACAGCTGTAATAGATTTTTCCGTCGAAGCTTGCATTATAAGGCTTTAATGCCTTTTTTCTTTGCTTTACTAAGAATGCATCTGGACATGTTCATCTGTGTAACCTAAACAATGTGCCACATGGAACCCTATAAAGGACTTGAGATTCAGAATGAGATAGCAACAGATACAGAGAGCTTTAGGAAGAGAGTGAGGGAACGACAGACTGAGAGACAGAGCCGGAGCCTAATGGGGCTTGTTTGTCTTGTGGATGCCAGCCTGGGCTGCTTCCCGATGCCAGTGTGTGGTGTGGTGATGCAGGGGTATGGATTTCCTCAGACAGATGTCGCTGTTCCTTGTCAGAGTCCCTGCCTGTTAGTACAATTGTGTTCAGCAGCAGGTGCCAACTTCGCCCAGTGCAAAGGCCCTAGCCTAACTGCAGTGGGACTGCAACCCCTTGAGACGGTACAGGTCACCATGTGCCTTTTTTCCTTGGTGTGTGAGTGTGTGTGTGTGTGTGTCTGTGTGTGTGGGTGTGTGTGTATGTGTGCGTGTGCTGGGGGGTTGGGGTCCCTTGAGGCCTCTTGAACAAGCATTGTGCTCTTGTCAAATCATGCGCTAATGTTTATTACCCCCGCCCCCCACCATTTTTTGTGTAACTTTAATTTCATTTCAGAGCAAGTAGGTCGTTGAACAGCTTAACTGGGGCAGAATTAAACTCCCTAACCTGAATCAGGCTTTGACACCATGGACAATGATTTACTATTGCACTTTGAGCAGTCAGTCAGTGGGGGTCATGAGACAATGCAGTCCGATGGAGAATTGTGCCACTGATGTGTTGCGATGATGAATGTTCCGACGGTGTCCTCTTCCCTTATATAAATGTGAAGATCTGAGTTTGCGTCTCTTACGAGCAGTGACTGGGTTCCTCACTCTCATCCCAGAAATCTGACCACAGACCACTGGCCGTCCAATGATTGTACACAAGACACAAGACAGGCCATTAGAGTGTTCCCCAAGTGTGAATTTGGCTTTACGTGTCACAACACGCGCCAAAACTCTGACTAATGTAGTGTGAATTGTACCTTTTTGCCATTTATAATGAATTGGCTAGAACAGTAGTTTTCAACACTTTTCATATCAAGGTCCATTATTTAATCTGCATTTGAGCCACGGGCCACCATTTGATGAAATTGAAAAACTTTGTTTTTGTCCACAATTCCATGCTGTATTGATGTGGTACCATAGGAGAGATAACAGGCAAACTTTCATTAAAATAACAATCCTTCTACATTCTCTAATTATGTAGACTTCTTGTAAATTAAGTAATGCATATGTTTAAATTACTTTAATTTAGTTAAAGATATAATAAGGGTCCATTTGGTTACTCTCCATCATTTAGCTGGGGACCACCTGGAACCCCCTCAAGGACCACTGGTGGTCCCCGGACCTTTGGTTGAGAACCACTGGGCTAGAACACTGATTACAGCCTATTGTAAAATGCAGTTTGAACTGGAATGTGAGCCCCATTATCCCTGTGTCCAAAGTGTACCTCTTGCATCTGATTTCATATTACCTTCTGTTCTCACATAAAAGTGATTTCTCTTCAGTTTCATCATCTAGTCACTGATGTCTGCCCAACTGGCTGGAATAGTTTTGATATTATAACTGATGATACTTCCTCTTTTACTTTTTTTTTAACGTTTTTACATTTTTTATGTATTTTGTTGTGTTTTGAAGCTGTTGGAATCCATGTCATAATAATGTATTTTATTATTATTATTGTATTTATATATATATATTGGTTCTGTGCTTTCTTGTTAACATAACTGTCTCTGTAGTTGATTGTCAGCAATTCTATTCTTTGCCAAGAAAGAGGAGGTGGAAAGAATATTTTTTGTTTTCTCACAGTAACACAAATCATAATTTATTATGATGAAAGCATCATGTTTCAGACTTCATAAGAGGAAGTAGGGAGGAAAAGATCACAGATGAATATTAGCTTAAAGTGTGTATTAATATTATAGTTGTCTTGTTTTTGACTTTTTATCCCATTGCCTTGATAAATTCCCCATACCTCATTTAGTTCACTACATAAATGAATGTATCAACTTGATGATAATTTTTTTAAACTATATACATTATGCATTTTAACTATAAAACACAACAAATCACTCTGTATTATTTGTAGAAGTAGATAAGAGTACAGTAGATACAGTACATGTAAGAACATTGCATTCCAATTATAGTGCTTTTAATACCACGCTATCACTGAAAATGGCAGGTGTTAACATTAAGCCTGCAAAATATCTAGCATCTCTGAGCCAGTATCCTTAAGTAATATGGATGCACTGTATGTATTATTATTCTAATACATGTAGATGATTATAAAAAAGAAATCTTGGATAGGAGGTCATCTCTCCATCACAGTGGGAACACAGAGCCACTGAACCTATTTCAAACTAGCGCACTGCCCTGCTTTGCCATACCAGTAGGGCTGAGAAATGGCAAGTGGATGCTGCAAATGTGAAGCTGGCAGGATATGTGCAAGCATAACCTAAGTGGATGAGGTTATAGAGAAATAAGAAAGACATGAGGAATAATTCCTTCATTAGCCTGGGCTTGCTCTTGGCTACAGAAGAGGCTCTTTACAGCTGGGTCTTCAGCGGCAGCTCCATGGAATCCTGGGTGGGAACCACAGTAGCAGGATAATTATGGCATCAGAAATAGAAAAAGGTAGTGGTTCTAAGGTGGCCTCATCGGGCCTTACCCAATATCACCTCAGATGGGGTTCGCAGAGCAGGTAGCGAGCTCTGTGCTTTTGGGAGGGGCTGCTGGCTGTGGGCCAGATCCACTTCAACCTCAGTTGGTCTGACTGTTCAAGTTGCCATCAGTGAAAGGCCCAGGGGGTCACCTCTCCATCATAGTGTGATGGGGACGTAGAGCCTCTGAACGTCTTTCTAACTAGTGCAGCTGCCCTTCGATGATGGATAGCACTTGAGGGACTGGAATTGTGTGGGTCTCCGACATGTACTTCCTTATTTCCAGTGAGTCACGGAGGAATTGAGTTGCTCTGGCTTTAAGGCTTTTGCACAGTCAGTTGAGGATATCTTGGAATTCACATGGTTCAAGGACCCTAGCAACTCAATGAAGAGAATAGCAGCAGTGCAGTGAAACTGAAAATTTCCTCCACTATTTCCCTTCACAATTGTCTTGTAACATTTTACCAGACACATCATTTTCAGCTTTGTATTAGCAGGATAATTCTATATACACATACACGCACGCACGCACGCATGCACGCACGTAAAGTATATGAGATTGAAATGAAAATAATAAATCCTGGAAAACAATTTCCTTCTTAATTTTAGCCCTTTTTCTCCCAGTTTATTCATGTACAGTACAGTAGCACCTCCACCTCCACCTTCCCTTCAACATCCCCTTGCTGACAGTTGCTGCCCCAGCCTTTAGGAGTTGCTAACACAGCTACAAATATCACACTCCCCGCCTGGCTTCCCTACACCAAACATACAGTGTAGGTGTTTGTATAAACGCTTGGCCAAGCCAGATGTACCGCGGTGGATTTGAACCCCTAGACTCCACAATGGTGGACAGGTACTGTACTTGACCCCTGTGCTACCCAACTTCAACTTGGCACCTACCGGAAACCATTTCTACCCTACCTCACATACTGCATGCATATACAAACACATGCGTACATTTGCACTACAGTAGCTACCTCGTATTAAAATGATAATATTAATAATAATAACTGCTGTGATGGTATGATTTCTTGGTGAAACAATATTTCTGTTCAAATATTTCAAAAACAGATACAAGGAATATTTAATAAAAAAGGATCACAGAGAGCTGCTTTGCTAACCTTAAAAGAACTATTCTAAGGTGCCAGTATGTGTTGGTGGGTTTCTGTGGTTCATTAAAGAAAATAGACCAGACACAGACATGGTTAATCATATTCTTATTTCTAACATCTTCTGTTGAGTTCTTGCCACCAAAAAAAGGAAAGGGAAAAAAAGCAGTGACTTCTTTCCTTCCATGCTTAATAAATGTCTTGTCGGAAAAGTTAAAGACTGGCAGATAAGTAGAGATACGGGAGGAGACGGGCAGAGCCTTTTCTGATGTCACTCTGCTGCACAAAGAACAAGTTTTACATTTCCTCTGTTAGAAACTTGAATTGCCTGACTCAAAGCAACATAGCTGTATGGTTCAGGGCATTGTGGGAACCGGGAACAATGATACTTTACCAGTCGATTGTCAGACATGCAGAAACTTTCCTTTTCCTTTAATTTTTTTCACTCTGGTCAAATAAAGCTTTTGTCGCTTCAGGGTGATTATCTAAATGCTATGTAGGCAAGACGATGAAGACCTTACAGAAGACATTTACTACAGTATATAGCTGGGTGGAAAAAGTTGTGCTCTGCCTGTATGAACTTTATTTTCTGGGCACAGTTAGCATACATAGGCCTTGGAGGTCAAAGAGTTAGCAAAGTGATAAGAACGTAGCTGCAAAGAGAGGAAAAACAGCAAATGGTTTAGGGAAGACATCTATTTTTCTAACAACAGGTCAGTAGGATCAATCAATGATTGGTATTGAGCTTGAAAGAGGTACTTTTGGAATAAGCCTGGGAGGAAAACGAACGAGTGTAGAGAAGAATGTAGAGCAGGAGAGGTCAGAATGCTTTGGCTTCTTTATAGGTAGTAAATGGGATATGCTAGTTCCCATTGAGTGTGATCAGACTAAACACTTGCAATCTGTACAGAACATTGTACAACCAGTGAATCCGGATATCAAGTTCAGCAACAAGCTTGTGGATATATTCAAAGTGCTTTGAGTGATTGTAAGACTAGAAAAGCCCCATAGAAATGCAGTCCATCCTTTTACCATTCCAGGACATGTTACAATTATATTGTGTGAATGAAAGTGAATTACATTATCATGTGTCTTCTGCAGTCCGGTCTGGCCCTGTGATTGACAGACGCTGATTGGCTCTTCCACTTTTTGGTTTCTGCAAAACGGCCACCCATGTTCATGTTAATGTGAATTCATGCAACCGGGGTGGTTTAACAGGCTACTGTAAAGTAACAAAAATGTCGCTCGTATTAGAACTGGATACCAGCATGTTGAAAATGCAGCCACATGGACAGCATGCGGTAACATGACTGTTGAAACAAAATCATTTACAGAAAATGACAGCAGCTGAAAATAAAGATAAAACAATTTGGGTGTCCAGTCACAAACGGCTACAGCAATTTAGACCCTCTGACTGATGGGCTCTATAATATAATTATGGAGAATTGTAAATGTTATGCTTTCCCGTTTCATTTAAGTGTCATGGGAAACAGGCTGAAGATGGGGTAGAATGGGCAAAATGCAATTATGTCGGGAGTACAGCACAGATATCATTACTTGATGAGTACAACATTTCATGACTTTTTTTTGGTTTGTTTTTTTAAGACCGCTCTGATAGAATACCAATAGTGACATAGAATGTCTTATGTCTAATGTTTTTCAAACAGTGAACACGACCAACACAGAGGCCTTCACAGCATTGATTGCACAGATGAAATATTTACCTAATATAAAAGGAATTATTTCTTCTCTTGGTAAATCTTATCAACTGAAGCGTGCTCTAGGCTTATAGCCCATATAGACACAATTATCTGCCTTGAGTTGCCTTAAAACCATATCAATGAGTTATTGCCTAAACCATTATAGATTCTAGATTCCTCAGGATTCAGTCCTAAGCAGAATAGCCTTTAAACATTGGACAGAGCTTAAATGTTGATAGACACTAATCGATGTGGAATTGCATATGATAACATTATTTTTGTCAATTATGGAATAGCATGGATTTCTATTTTCCACATTATTTTCCACTCTACTCATTGGCTAGTATTCTTTGGTTAATAATTAATATGCGGGGGCGCCTGCTGGCCTAGCGGTCCAGTCGCATACCACATACGCTGGTAGTCCAGCTTGACAGCGTGTCGCAGGTTCGACCCCGATCACGACGACCTTTGCTGTGTATCACCCCCCAATCTCTCTCCCCATTTCCTGTCAGTCTACTATCGTATCAATAAAAGCAGAGAAAGCCCCATGCATTGAATATTGTAGCATACAAACACCAAGCAAAACAACTACACAATCAGATGTACTGGTACTTTTTGCCATTTTAATATCGAAGTGCTGTTCTTTCGCAGTCTTACTGTTTGTTTTGGACCTATTTTGTCTGAAGCTGTTTTTAGTATCACTATTGTATGTTTGACAAAGCCTTAGTATCGGTTGACATATCATGCCGTGTATCACTTTTCAACGGCAGCAGCTGATGCGTTAGGTGATAATGTCAACAACACTAAAGCTTTGCCGAATGTAAAAAAATTATGAAAGATATTCTACAAACAAATTAGGTCCAAAACAAAACGGTCAGTGCGTGCAAGAACTGACAGGAGATACAGTAGAGCCTTCTAGTGGATTATCCTGACGTACTGCTGGTGGACATGGTCCACACTTCAAGCTTTGACAGCAAGGGCTTTGTCTGCTCAGAAACAGCTTACCCCACCACACTAACACCTTACACCACCATACACACCAATGCCAACTACTCTAGATAGAATTTGATCTGAAAGCATCATATCGTGTTACAGAGTGTCCACCTCCCGAGTTTCCTATGTGGATGTTGAGAGACCTAGCCAAACCAGTTAACACAGAATAATCAGCATAGATTGGTAGCACAGATCAGCATAGATGCTAGACCACCCTCTCTCCCAGGGTTATTATTTCGTGTTCAAGAAAAATAGTGAATTGAAAAAATAAAATAAACACAGCAGGCAAAAGTTAATAGAGATGCAGATTCATGCACATTTAAAATAGACATTATTGACCTTATTCATGACCTCCCACTGTTATCCACCTTTGTTGGCCTCTCTGACTTCCAGGTAGAGAGATTGTTAGCCTGGGAGCCTGGTTCACTACGTTCGGCGGATTTTTCTCTCACTTCTGAAAGGGAAGTGAGAAAAAAAACATACCGCCAAACGTATTGGATCAGGCTGGATCCCAGGCTAAGAGATAGTGTGCTTGTCAGAAATGTTTGACAGTTTCAACATTGCTGTGAAATGTTGCGAGATGTTTGACAATATTGTGAAACATTCAAAAGTGAAGCGAGCAAAGATGACTGGACTATTAAGGTTGAAAATCTTTTGCATAGCCGTTTAGACCCCATTACCTTAACCATGTGACATGTTGAAAACAACTTGTTTGCAGAAATCCAGCTTTTCAGCGCCATTTTACAAGCATGTGATTTCCCACTTACACTACTATTTGTTATACTACTCTACTACTGTATTACGTACTGTCGATTTTCTTGCTAAACAATAGTTCTGTAGGCATATTCCTCTTCCACCGGCAGCAAATTGCAGCACCCTCACATATTTTCAACAAACATATAAGGTCAACTAGAGAAGTCTCAGCCAGGCCAGGTTGCCAGGCCAGGTTGGCTACCCAGGGTCGTGAAATTTGGAAGACAGTCATAGCCAATTGGAATGGAATATGGAAAATCGGACAGATATGTCTTGATCACGTGACAACAGAGATAATATGTACCGATTTGCGTGAGTATTTGACAAAATGTGTAGGTGTAGTATCAGATCAAGTCAGGTGGTCAAGAGTTATAGGCCAAAACATGAAGGGCCCTGTTATAGCGCCAAACTGGAAGTATGCGTGCAAAGGTCCTATTTTTCATATTCCATCCTGATTGGCGCATTCCGAACATTGCTGGCCCACACCTGACCTGGTGGAGACCTGTGCTCCGAGGAGCACTTTTTCTAGTTTTGTATATACAGTATGCCTGAATAGTAGCACACAATGAGATGGTATATATGCCTACCTGAATAGTAGCACACAAAGCAACCTACAGTAGCTGTGTTGTAGCGGACAAGCGAGCTTTTTAGAACAAAATATACAGAACCAACTGTCAGTGAATATTCTAACTTAAAGAACACCCAAAGCTCTTTTAAATGATACGCTTCATTCTGTTTTATAAATGTGGTTCTCAAGAACTCAAACCTAAAGCATTCACATTTGCCTATGATATACAGTAATATACTGTAGTAATCATATGCATATTTCATGTTGTGATAAATGCAATCAAATTCAAACCATTCGTTCTGTTAGAATATCTCTCTCTGTGCATATTGCTGTGTTTAGGTAGTGCCACTCTTGAGTCTGACACATTTCTGTCCTATGGATGTTCTCCTATGGGCGTCTATACTTATACTGAGGGAAGCTGTTGAATAATAAGGCTTAACATGTCAAAGTTAAACAAACGCAAAATCCTGTCTCCTTGTTCTTTTTCTCACCCCGCATGACAGCCACAGTGTACATTCACACCCTGTTCTGATAAGCAGCACTAACACTAGAGAGCCAAGAGAACATGTGAAGTGTGCTCAGATGTGTTTTTTTTGTTTTTTGTCGTGTGCTCCATTTACTGGATGCCTCGCACTGTAATTCTTGATGCGAGCATTTGCCGTGATCAAATATATACAATATATCATTGAAATCATTCTAGATAATCCCAAACGCTAGTATTTCTTTATTTCCCACATCTCTCTATGTGCCGTGGGTCTCATATTTGCTCGCCATCGATCATAGCGGTGTGGCACGCGCACTAAAAGGCAGCCGGTGGGGAGAGGCAGCATTTGCAATCAAACAGAGAGAAGCAGTGTGAAATCTCAGGAAGAGGCAGCTTCCCCCATCATGCCCGTGGGCAGGGGATCAGACGATGAGGAAGCCTGCCTCAGACACTTAACACCTCCCACTGGCGCCCTGATGCAAGCAGCATGCAAACCCACCCCTCACATGTATCTGTCAGCCGGGGGGTTAAGCTCTGCATGAACCGCCACTCTGTTACTGCTCTGTGGAGTGCGTGTTGTGTTGGGTGCAGAGGAGGCGCCTTTAGAACCAACAGCCAAAGTTCACGTGGACCTCGGATGTGTTATTGATGGAGGTGGCAGGGGTCTCAATGCAGAAATTTCTGTGTTTCATGCGATGGTTTCCTAAACAGGAAAGATTGAACGTAGCCGGAGAAAACCACAGGTACAATCTGTCTACCTTTGTAGAGTGCCACAGTGTGCTGCTGTGAGAAGTGGCAAAATGGCATTGAGTCACCGCTCTTCAAAACCAAATCACCTGCTCTCTAAATCCAGTCACCTCCCTGTTACAGCTACTAGCTTGACAGTGCTGTGATTTACCCATCTGTTCTCTAAGGGCCACCTCCGTTCTCCATCCATGACACACAAGACTATGAACTCTAAAGGGTTTGTTCCAGACCTTGAGCAGATTTATTCCAGGCATACATCCAAGAGGAAGAAGGCTTGGGTGGGTGAAAAAATACCTCATTTTTTCTCCTTGCTTCTCACTGGTCTTTTAACCTATCGTTGACTCATCTGATTCATCTCTGTTGTCCACAGTATATTTGGACGACGTTCATTCTAGCCAGGAGATGGTTGTTTTATGATCATGCTAGGCTTAGCAGAACTCTGCGACTATGTGTGTGTGTTACTGTAGTTCCGCAGCAAAGGTTAGAGCGGAATGCTGCTTATATGGTATATTAATTGAGTTTTCTGTCAAATTGAGCGGAAATAAAGACGATCAATAATGCTAGACTCCACCACAGTTAGATAAGTGACATGAATCAAGCTTTAATGGTTGTAATGATAGTCTTATTGAAATTGTCCATAATTATTTGCTTTGTTCATATTGGAAAACAGAGATTGTCAAGAGAAAGGGGTTATTTAGCCACCATGCCAATTATGATAATATCCACTCAATTTATTTAATTAATAAAGTCATTTTTTTTTGTTAGTTTTTCTTTTCTTTCTTTTTTCTTTTTACAGATTTTTGGTTTATGTGGAACACCAACAAATGCCTTCAAGTAATTGCATTTCACAGACTCATAGTCATGGCAACAATGGTCCACAGTGATCACCTGAAGATCAACTTGTTTTAAATAGGAATAGGAATAGGAAATTAAATAAGATAAATACCAACGTGTGAAGTTTATACAATTATCTATGGCTAATTGTATTGAGTGTGGAGTGTGGATAATAAAACACTCAATAATAATAAACACTCAATTTTATACTTCCTTGTACGATGGCGTCGCACTGCGAAAATAGCCAATCTATAAGCTCACAACATCCAACGTGTTGTGTGCTCGTAGACCTGCTATTTTCGATTTTTTTAAAAACAATTTTACATAATATGACATACACAAAATAGGGAAGCAAGGTTGAAAGTGGTTAAGTTAATTCATGTGTAAACATTGAAAACAAACACATTTATTGCATATATGATACTTGCTATCTGCAAATCCATGGAATGTGCATGTTTCCACTTTTTTTGTGCACTCCTTTTTTAGTGGTGAATCCATACAAAGGTTTATGACGCCCCCGGTATGGCCGTAAAACCTCTTGGCTGCTCTTTAGATGTTTTTAATCAAGTGTGAAATCCTTTTGGATTTGATGGCTTGGAAGCTTGCTTCTCAACACGGCCCGCCACTCCTCCCATGAACACCTCTTTGATGGGGAGAAGTCCATTTAACTGATGTTAGGGAACTGGTCTTAGAGTGCAGCTGAGTGAATGAAACTCTACTCATCATTTAGGAGGCAGCTCACACAGTTTTCCCCATCACCTATCTTCTCTTCGTTGTCCACATTTGATTCCCCCCCCCCCCAATTAGCCATAACAAGTGTAGTTTATTTGAAAGGAGTCTTAGTTCATTGACATGCTTCTAATAAGCACAATTTTAATTAGGTCTAGTAAACAGAGAGAAGAAAATTTGCCACTTAGGCATAATGACACGATTAAGCATGAATAAGTCAAGCTACTGTATATTGTGAATTGAATGTATTTAATAGCCTCAACATATTGCTATCCAGGATTACTGAAAAGAGAGATTAAGTGCAACAATAGATTAGGCTATGCATTGTCTTTTGTTTAGTATTAGTATTAATAAATAATTCTGTATGACTTATAGCCATGGAAAAACTGTAATCACTGACATAAATAACAAGGTGGGCCTAATTAAAAGATTCCCTTTCCATTACATTTCAAGATGTAGTTTAAAGATTTGAGTCACACCAAGCCAATACAGGAACTCTCTATAGCTAGCTTTTTGATTGTTGAATTGGAGGGGCCAGATGTCTTTTCTTCAGCATCAGGGGTCTGACATTTAGTGTGATAGCTATCTTGCCATTGATCATGAGGACAGTGCTGATGGTGTATCTCAGAAGGTGTACCGTCAAGCTGGCCTTTTCCTTCTGGCCAACATTGGATGTGAATTGTGAACACACGCTGTAGTGCAGTACGTCATCCCCCCCTGGTTGCATCATTCAACCATTGTTGCTTCTCTCCACTCATGTCTGTAGCTGTGATTGAGTACACTGTCCTCCCTGCAAACAAAATCACGACGGCCTTTGTCACACTGTGCTATTGCCACTGCTCTTAACACATTGGGTGCCAGAGGTTTATTAAAATATTATACTTTGAGTGCCAGGATTTTTTAAAAATGTTGAACCTTTTTCAAGTAGTCACAAAATATTTTCAGTGATCACCGTCCTCACGGTGATCCCCTCATTACACACATACAGGTCTCGTACAATCGGGGGGAAAAAATTAAAAACATTCGGTAATCCGTTCCATAGTTGCAGCCAGTTGAAAATAGTTAAATTAACATTGTAAAAAAAAAAAATTGTTAAAAAAAATAAAAATAAAAATAAAGTATTTTTTTTTTCAAAAAACGTATATATACGGTTTTGGCACTCAACGTTAGTATGGCCAAAACCGTATATATACGGTTTTGGCACCCAATGTGTTAAGAAAGTAAGTGTGATGTGGGCTGCTTTCAAATGTGTCTGAACTCACAATGTCGTAGTTAGCAGCACATAAGAATTTAACGTCTGTCTTTGTTCACTGATTTCTGGCTTTGGAGAGTCACTGATTTCTGGCTTTGGAGAGTGATTGGAGTTTTTTTTTAAACAGGAATGGCATACATATTGTTGTTGACGATGCAGAAACCTTGTATGTCCAAAACCATTACTTTTGGAAATTGGAAATGGAAAAAACAACGTGTTCCAAACGGATACAATGTTATTTACAATGTTACAAACTCTTGTTAATACTTGTCATTGGTTAAATACTGTGTTTATAAAACCCACAGACAGACTTAACCACTTTCAACCTGGCGTCCCTATTTTGTCCATGTCATTATAGGTGAAAATCACTGCGCAAAAAACCCAAGAATCCCTAGATATCGTTGCCCGAATATTACCAGATATGATGCAAATATGATGATATCCAAATGGGATACTCTCCGAACAGTATTTGAAATATATTTCATGGTCGGAGCATATCAACTACGGATGTGGGACCACTTTTATTCTTGATAGAATATGGAGTGTATCATCCCAGATACTGTATATTACCACATGCCATATTCGGGAAATAATTCTAATCAGTGTCTAAAATATCTCATCAGAAATGGACAGCTGTCATATGTGGAGATGATTAGTTACTCATATCCAATGTCAAGATATGACCACTATCCATATTTGAAGTCCAAACACCAGTTGCAGCTTATGTCAGGATATTGCATTGATACGATCTGTAACCATATTTGAAGTCCAAACACCACTTTCATTTTATGTCAGGATATTGTATCGATACGACCTGTAACCATATTTGAAGTACGACCTGTAACCATATTTGAAGTCCAAACACCACTTGCATTTTATGTCAGGATATTGTATCGATACGACCTGTAACCATATTTGAAGTACGACCTGTAACCATATTTGAAGTCCAAACACCACTTGCATTTTATGTCAGGATATTATATCGATATGACCTGTAACCATATTTGAAGTCCAAACACCACTTGCATTTTATGTCAGGATATTGTATCGATACGACCTGGAACCATATTTGAAGTCCTAACACCACTTGCATTTTATGTCAGGATATTGTATCGATACGACCTGTAACCATATTTGAAGTCCAAACATCACTTGCATATTATGTCAGGATATTGTATTGATACGACCTGTAACCATATTTGAAGTCCAAACACCACTTGCATATGTCAGGTTATTGTATTGATACGGCCTGTAACCATGGCCGATCTACTTTGAAGATAAATATTAAGCTAAAAATGACAACAAAAAATCACTTTCAAATGAGCAATATTTATTTTTTAACAGAGCTGGGGCCAAGACCTCCAAAACACACACACACCTCAAAACTCTTCTCCACACACACACCTCAAACTCTCCCTCTCTCCACACACGCACTTCCAAACTCCCTCTCCACACAACTAGGAACAAGGTAGGAACGACGGGTCAAGATTGGGCAGAAGTCTCTGGAGAACTGAACTGACTTTTTAAACGGAACGGGGTGTGAGTGATGCTAAAAAAATATTAAAATAAACATCCACACACACACACACACACACACACACACACTACCCTAAACTGTTCACAACTGTACTCCTAAAAACAGTATTAAAATAAAAACATCCACACACACCACCGTTAACTGTGCACAACTGTACTCCGAAGCTTTTGAAAGGGTGCATAAATGTTTCGTGTTCCAGTTCAGTTCCCCATAGCTTTGTTTGATTGGCTCAGCATCAGATTTGAACCAGAAACATAATGACACCTTCACGTGTTTCCAGTCCAAATCTGCCGCTAAGCCAATCAAACAAAGTAAACTGAACTGGAACCATTTATACTCCCTTCCAAAAGCTTAGGAGTCCAGTAGCCTATACACAAATCCACAGAGCGCTGCCCTGTAGGTGGCGCAGCCATTGCTGCGGTGTCAGACTCGGTGTCAGTCAGCTGCAGTCACTGACGTTACTCTTGAGTCTTTTACCTGCTTTTTACTAACTTTTACTAACACTAACTTTACAAAGATGTATAGTTATTTAGTAATTAAACCAAGCAGGTAAAGAGTAACGTCAACAGACGGACAGAACCGCAACAGCTGCTGACTGAGTCTGACACCGCAGCAATGGCGCGCTACCTACAGGGCAGCGCTCCGTGGATTAGTGTATAACTAAAAGGCTTTACACTCCAGTGTCGCCTTCTTCCTTCTCACTCTCCTGCAGATAGTGATGCTTGCCCTCTGCAGCAGGGGGGTTTGTCTGGTGAAGAGTTCGTAGTTTGTGCGAACACGGTTGGACTTCGGCTCCACACACTTCCTTCGGTTTTCATCCAGGGCAGTTTGACATGAAGCCATTATTTTGGACAGCCGTCCGGCGCGCCACTTTGGTGAAGTTATTTTAAAGGCAGTCTTGTCTTCATCACTCTCGACAAAGTTCGCGTCCGCACCACTGAGGTAGTCCAAGTCCTCTCTCTCTCCTCCCTTCTGCCCAATCTTGACCCGTTTCTTGAAAAGCTGTGTAACAGATGAGAAGAGGAGGTTAGACTTTTAAAGCGATCAACAAAACTAAATAAGTAAATACAGTATGAGGGTTATATTATGGCTAGCTCTAGTCCCGAGCATTAGAAAGTTCTCGCTAACCTCTGGACCAGGAACAGTGCATTTTCCATTGACTGTAAAATGAACAGGTGTACATTATGACAAGGGCTCCCAAGCTTTTCAGGCTGTGACCCCCCTTCATAATATTTGAACTGGGGACCCCCCACCCTGACAAGCACTTGGAATTTTAGGAGTTGAGGCATTACATTTAGTTGACACGGTTCCACAGATAAATGTTGTGAAAATAGCTGATCTACAAACTCACAACTTGAGGACGTCCTCAGAGTTACTACAGGGGGTCCGCCAAATCTTTGTTTGATATTTTTTTTTTTTTTTACATTAACCACTTGAACCCTAGCATCCCTTTTCTGAGGAGAACTTTAGCCAGAAAAAAGATCAGCAAAAGTTTATCTGAAACACAATTTTATACAATATAGAGGGGGTCCCTGCTTCAACTCTCTCTCAGCTTGGCCTGAAAACGTTGAAGACCCCTGCGTTAAACAGTATGTTGGTTTGTTTACTGTCGAATGAGAAAACAATGTTGCACTAAAGTAATTAAAAGGTCCCCGACCCCCAGTTTGGGAACCATTGAGAGTAGGATCACTACACTTGAGAAAACCTAAGTATGATTTTGATATTCACTGAAACAAGGCAGTTTTATGATGCTGAAAGCCTATTGTCTATGGTGGGAAGCCTTTTATAACCCCACCTTTTGTGTAAAATGCACTTTTTGGCCAGGAAATAAAACGTCCTGACAGAAAAGCTTTGATTCACTCAAGTGTGCCACCGATCTGGACTGGACAATAAAAAAAATGCTATGACAGATCTGTAGAATAGGCTTAAAGGTAGGGTAAGTGATTTGCTTTGGTTAAAATAAGTGTTAAATAGCTCTATATTGTGATAGTACTCATTGCTATAGAGTGTTTGTTCAGTAACAGGAGTCTCCTTGTCTCTCCACCTCTTTATTAAACAGAAAATACATTTTCGTTTCAGTTCAATTTTATCCAACCAGGACAGAGAACTCAATCAGGATACAGATTAGGATACAGATTAAACAAGTGAAATGTGAAATGGAAGTGATGACACTAAGAAATGAGCAGACAAAATTGGAACTGGAACACTATACAAATTAAGCTAAAAAAAATGTACTTTCTCCTGATTGGCTGAGATTTTGACACCTACCGAAAAATGTATTTTCTGTTTATTAAAGAGCTGGAGAGACAGGGAGACATCTGTTACTGAAAAAACACTCTATAGCAATGATTACTATCAGAATATAGTATTTTAACCTTTTAACAAAATACTTTTAGTTTTAACCAAAAAATATCACTTACCCTACCTTTAAGATCAGAAACCCATGTTTTTGTTTTGGCGAGTAGTGAAACTAGTATATTGTTTATTTTTTACTACTAATATAGCTCTGGACCAGAGCTATATTATGGCAGCTACACAACCCAAGCTATAAACATTTGGACTGTATGACCCCTCTGCTTTGTCTCCTCCAGTGTATTTCTCAGTAATTACCACCTCACTGTTATATCCCTTACATAAAAAAGGTAATTGATAATTCACGTGATCAATAAAATGCAACAGTAATAGAGCAGGGCAATAACTCACCCGATCTTTCCTGCTGGTAAGGGTCTTTATCCAGTTCCATCTTCTGAGCGGCTTTGATGTTCTCATAAGCCCTGTTGCAGGCTCCTAGTGAATGAAAATTACAACACAAATACCAAGTTATGAACTCTAAATGTATTATAGTAAGGCATCTCAAAAGGATAGTGATCACAGATAGTTTACATTTTGTCTGCTCAAAGAAATGAGCAGACAAAATGTAAACTGGCAAACAAAATGGGGGTACTCTCCTGATGAACATTTATTTTCTGTTTATTTGAGAGCAAGAAGAGACCCCTGTTATTTAGCAAACACTATAGAAATTACCATTTGAATAGAAAACTTACCTTTTTAACAAAAACAACAATATAACATTTTGCAATATTAGATGGTTAGTGTGCCATCTGTTATCTTTAACAGTGTCAAATCAACACTAATCTACAATGTAGGTATTTAGCAGACGCTTTTTATCCAGAGCGACTTGCAGTAAGCAAGGTAACGCATACATAGAAAATACCTCACGATCACAGGTAAGCAGCAGGTCATCCAATTGTTAAAATTACAAGCAATTTAAGGACATAAGTCCCCAAATTAACGTGATATCAGACTTACTTCTGACTAGGCTGGTGGTCCACTGGGGCTCTGAGTCGTGAATAGCCTGCATCACAGCCTGGGTCACCACCTCATTGTGAGCAGTACGGAAGCTGTGGAAAATCACACTTTTAAGATACCCCTCATTAAGCATAATATAATTTTTTTCCTAAAATGTTTATCCCACGATTTTGTAACCCCATTTTTTACACCCAGTGCCAATTGTCTATGTAATCCTGGGCACTACCTTCCCTCTGCCAACCTAGGGAGGCCAGGGCCGAGCTCATGCCTCCTTCAATGCATGAGAGCCAACTGACCTTCTTATCACCTGACAGGGGAGAGTTTCCCTGGTTGGACGTAGCGCGTGGAAGGAACACGTTATTCCAACCAGTTCCTTTCCCCTCCATCAGGCGCCCCTGGCCAGGGGGAGGCAGTATAGTGACCAGGATTACTGCATGTTTTTGTGAGGGTATCTACCCCCCTCCATCAGGCGCCCCTGGCCAGGGGGAGGCAGTATAGTGACCAGGATTACTGCATGTTTTTGTGAGGGTATCTACCCTAGGAGACACGGGGAGAACATGCAAACTCCACACAGAGAGGCCCTTTCGCCAACCCCACCTAGGGTATGGGCACTGATATTTTCAGCATAACATGATACAAAAGTGTTATGTTATTTCACAAACAGAGGCATTTCAGAGGTGGGGGGGGGGGGTGGGAACATACCTGTCCTCCGGCTGGACCTGCCATCTCTCTCCGAGGCTTCTATAGATTTAACGGACGGTGGTCTGTAGGGACATTAATACAGTGGTGTCAGTCTAACTGTACTTTTCAGCCCTGACCCCCCAAAATAATCATATTTGAACTGGGGACCCCCACCCTGACAAGCACTTGGAATTGTAGGCATTACATTTAGTTTGACTCGGTTCCACAGATAAATATTGTGAAAATATCCGAACTACAAGCTCACAACGCCTAGCACTGCTAGGCGTGAGCTTGTAGATCGGCTGATTTCACAATATTTGCCTATTTTTTACATAATATTTGGCCAATTTGGTATTAAAAGGTCTTAAATTCCTTAAATTGTAACTTTATAAATGTGCAGATACCCTGTATACACTGTATGTTGGTGTGTTTACTGTTGAGTGAGAAAACAATGTTGCACATTAAGCTAATCATTTTAGATCGGCTATCGAGGTATTAAAAGGTCTTAAAAGTCCTTAAATTGTAACTTTATAAATGTGCAGGTACCCTGTATACAATTTTACTGTATGTTGGTTTCTTTACTGTCGAGTGAGAAAACAATGTTGCACTAAGGTAATCATCTGGGGACCCTCCAAATCATTTGGGGACCCCCAGTTTGGGAACCATTGCAAGTATGATCACTACACTTGAGTAAACATAAGTATGATTTTGATATTCGCTTAAACAAAGGCAGTTTCATGATGCTGAAAGCCTATTGTCTATGGTGGGAAGCCTCTCAGACCCCCACATTTTGTGTAAAATCCACTTTTTGGGAAGGAAATAAAATATGTCCACCAGACAGAGAATCTTTGATTCACTCAAGTGTGTTTATTCAAGTCCTGCATCACCCTGTTAGCGTATTTCTCAGTAATGACCACCTCACTGTTAATTATCCCTTACATAAAAAGCCAATTGATAATACACGTGATCAATCAAATGCAACAGTAATAGAGCAGGGCAATAACTCACCCGATCTGTCCTGCTGGTAAGGGTCTTCGTCTTTTTTATGTCCTCCGGTCCCGTCCAGCTCCATCTTTTCACTGCCTCCTAGTGAATGAAAATTACAACACAAATACCATGTTATGAACTCTAAGTGTATTATATTAAGACATCACATACATGCAGAGAGACAGTGTAGTGCCTCAGTAAAGTAGGATCACAGGTAAGCCAGGTCATCAAATTGTTAAAATCACAACCAATTTAAGGTCATATTACTACTCAGATTAACAGCCTGATATAAAACTTACTTTGGAGTTGGTGGAGGCTCAACTTTGGTGTCTGAAATCCTCTATTGTCTGGATCACAGCAGTTGTAACCTCCTCCTTATGAAGCGTTCGGAAGCTGAAGACAGACACACACACACACACACACACACGCACACGCACACGCACACACACACACACACACACACACACACACACACACACACACACACACAAACAGATGCATTTAAAAACCAAGACCAGACCAAGGTCAGTGGACAGTGGTGTCCAAGGCAATTATGTGCTGTGGAAGGCAGATAATGTTAATTATAATTGGATGCTTGGTCAAACATATCAATAATAATTTAGAAACAAATATAGTCTGGGAAAGCCAGACGATCAGAGATCTCTGCCTACTGACATGTCTGTGGTCATCTAAATTCAAAATGGTCACCATTATGTTAAATATATGGACTCAAGGCAGACTGTCTCACGATTATAAACATTTTGATATTGACCATTTGAGTACATACTGTACAGCTACCTTCACCAGTGGAATGCAAGTATGGATTAAAATTGTAAATACTAGTAGCCCACCAATTTGGAATGAGTAAAATGATTTTTCTCAAAATCTGCTGCCTTTTAAAATTGACATGTTTTGGGGGGTCTTTTTTGGATTGAGATGGTCCAGGGGCTGGGTCTGGCCCCCAGGCCCATGTAAAGACTATGCAATAAAGAGTGTATGAATGGTACCAATAAATGGACTCAATTACGCCCCATCATAGGTGTGCGCTGGTGTCACACAAAAATAGCTGATCTACAAGTGATGCAACACATTGTGAGCTTGTAGACCAGCCATTTTTAATACAGGCACCGTGTGCAACAAAGTATAAACCAGGCTTTATGGTTCATTTGTATCTCTGAGTTAAATTGTGTATCAACGCGTTAATCTTTGTATACAGTCAAATAAATTATTATGACATGACATCACAGAAATGTAACAGATGCCTGTTAAGTTGCACTGACAAGACTATTCATTCATATTCACACTTGATAGTGTAAATATACTCATAGTACTGAGTCATTATATTCACTGCTGATGGTTTAACACAGCCACAATTGGCACAGTGTACAGTAGGCTACAATAATTTAGATTACATTAGTAAAGGTCAATTGTAATGGTATTTGCCTTATTTTCTCACTGTTTGCATTTGCCCAGATTATTACTATCTCTATTAATTACCTGTCTCTGCACCAAAAGGTAGACACAAACAAGAAATAGCATAAGAGATTGGATGACAGCTCATTTTGGTTAAAGGTAGGGTAAGTGATATTTTTGGGTTAAAACAAACAATTTGTAAGGTTAAAGTACTATATTGTGATAGTAATCATTGGTACTGTATAGCAGGGGTCTTCAACAGGGGGTCCTCAGAGTTACTACAGGGGGGCCAACACATGTTTGTGTGATAGGAACTTTTTTTTTTAACCTGTTGAAACCTAGAATTCCTTTTCTGAGGGGAACATTAGCCAAAAATAGCAGATCTACAAGCTTGTAGATCGGCATTTCGGTTTGGTTAACAGTTACTGAACAAAATCTCTATAGCAATGATTACTGTCACACAATATAGAGCTACTTAACACTGTTACTGAACAAACACTATAGCTACTATCACAATATAGAGCTATTTAACACTGTTACTGAACAAACACTCTATAGCAATGAGTACTATCACAATATAGAGCTATTTAACACTGTTACTGAACAAACACTCTATAGCAATGATTACTATCACAATATAGAGCTACTTAACACTGTTACTGAACAAACACTATAGCTACTATCACAATATAGAGCTATTTAACACTGTTACTGAACAAACACTCTATAGCAATGAGTACTATCACAATATAGAGCTATTTAACACTTATTTTAACCAAAGAAAATCACTTCCCCTATGCCTTTAATTAAGTAAAAATACACAGTAGATTATCAAAGTGGGGTCCAGGGAGGGACCACCAGAGGTTTCTGAGGGGGTTCCCTAGCTATATTAGTTAATATAGCATGAAAAAAACTGTTTAACCACCCTATTACATCAGCTATTTGAAAATAGCAGATCTACAAGCTCAGGTTGCAAATATTTTCAGAAGGGGGTCTGCAGCCAAATAGCCTCTATTTTGGATTTGGGGGTCCTTGACATGAAGGACCACTGCATTTTCATGAGAAAATATAAAAGCTGTGCATTACCTGTAATATTATCTCACTGCTCCAACCTCTGTGACTGTGCATGCCAAAAGTCTCCAAAAGTCTCCACAAATATATCAGCAGCTTGTAGAAACTTACTTTCTTGTCCAACAGTCTTTTAGTGCCTTTATTTCAGTTCGTTTTAACCTAAATCACTTCAGCTATCACAGAGCCTGCATCCTGCATGAGAGTTACTGACTGCGCGCACTCAGAGTTCATTCAAGGTTCACTGCTGCTCCAATGAGTCAAGAGCCAATAGCTGCCTGCAACGTCATGGCACTTTAGCACACAGCCAATCGCATTTCGTTTTTTCAAACTGAAATTTGGCGGGCATGCACCCACAAAGCAACAGACGTCTGCAATGCATTGTGGGACTTGTAGTTAATTTTGGAAGTGCTTTCCATTGACACGCTGTATGTGTCGTTTTTTTCAGAAACTACAACATGGCGTCTACATTCATTCACTGTTGATATGCAATATATTCAGTTAGTTTGGGCATTAAAATGTGTTTAAATCAGATTTCATTACAGCTGATCATTTGCTTATATAACCTGTCAATGAATATATGATGTCTGTTGTATGATGTCGTTTTTTTAAACTTATTTCAAGCATGATTATTTGTGTTAGGCATTGATGAATACAGTAAATTATGTTTAATATCTGGTTGCCATATATTGTTCCAATTTTTTAAGTATTTTACCCATATTTGCATATTTATTTAAAAGGATTTATTTATTTTTTTCTGTGCCACTTTTCCCCAAAACAAGTGTATGTTGGGCTGATATATACACTGTAACAAGTTCTGTCACATCTATAATGTGAATTGTAGTTTTTTCATTACATTAATATATTCCGCATGTGTGTGCGTGTGCGTGCGTGCGTTTATCATTAAATGGGTGATAATTGCCCCCATTTCCATAGTCCCCCATAGATGTTTAACAATGACCATACCTGACAGCTGAGGTCAAGACCTTTGCATAGTCAACAGTTTGCCATATGTATACAAGCCTTTAATCATGGAGTCTGGGTTCAAGACCCGAGGTCATTATTTCAAAGCAGTATGCTGCTGTATACTTTGTGCAACAAAATAACACCTTGTACAAGCGGCATGCACCTATTTTGTATGTTTGAAAAGCATCATACTGTGTACTCAACCACTGTATGTGTTTTGTTTACACACACTGTCTGTCTGTCTGTCTGTCTGTCTGTCTGTCTGTCTGTCTGTCTGTCTGTCTGTCTGTCTGTCTGTCTGTCTCGCCATTGCAGTCCCGAGTTTAGGCCTGCATTGGGGATTGTGTTCCATTACTCCCCCCACTAGAGGAATATAGGCCTATCCCTACTTGTCCTCTCAGTTTCTATCATTTCAGAATAGATACACTAGCCCTCCTATTTAGGATACAAAGCTAGTGTCCTCATGGAACTTATCAAGGAACTTTGATGTTCTTGCTAGAGGCCTTGATCACTTAGCATGGTCCTTACCAAGAGAGGGCCATAGACTCACTGATTATACACTGGTCTCGTTCACGTCCAAGATGATTAACTGAATGCTTACACTTACCTAATACCTACCATTAAATTCAAGAGAAACGCTGATAGAGTCCAATGTATGCCTTGATCAACATTCAGACTTCCCTAAATATAATGACAGCTTGCTGTCCCATAGCCAATTCAACTGCATACTTTCTGGGGGTCTTTAGTCTTTACCCAGAGATGTTCTGTTTTTATCCAGTTACCAGCAAAGCAGAATCATTTGCAATGCATACAGAAATAAGGACATGTACAAGCTTGCTGCCTCTGTGTTGTTTATGAAAGGTAAAAACAACAGATCTGCATGCTTAGCTTCCCTGGTAAGGATCCTTGGGCTCTGTGAGCCCCATCCCATTTTGACCCTACCTGTGAGACAGACTGTATCCACTTAAAGCTCTTGAGCTCAACCCATTGCATAACTTATACATCAGTTAAATATTTTACATAATATGAACCCAAGATAATTGTGACACACAAAGATATGCCATAGATGTAATCAGTACAGTACTAGTCCATACCCGGGGATGTGAGCACTGAAAGTATTTGCAGACTTTGGGTTAGGCACTGCGTACACAGTATGCTTAGATCAACTAGGAGAGGAGGTTTCTCATTTGATCATGGCTGTGTGTAACAACTTGTCATTTACCTGACATTGAGTAGTCTTTACCATAACCTGACATTTCCAGACCAAAGGTCATATTTGGAACGCATATATGACACAAATAAGATGTAGCTGGAATCCTAGTATAATATACTATGTCCTCTGTAGGATACTGGGTCTATATTTGACTAGATATCATATGGCACATATCAACAAAACTCATTTGCATCAGCATTGGTCCGTATTCTGTAGAGAATCCAAGGAAATATACATTGTTATAAGTTAAGGATTCTGGACCTTTTCACTTAGTGATATGCTATGGATACTGTCAGTATTCTACACAAATTAATACGAATATCTTAATATTTTTGTATCAAAACATAATATGACAAGAATAACATATGTGTCATATGAAAAGGTTTTATATACCTCCCAAAGTCATATATTGAGTCAATATTTTATCAAATGTGGAGCCTACCGACAAAACTTCAAATATGTTCCAGAAATTATCCATATTCTCAAGATAATCAAGAAAATAGAAATCACCAGATTAAGATGTAGCTGGTATTTTGACATAATATATGTCCTCATGATGTATGTTGGGTTCACATTTGACCAGATACTCAGGATAAGTATCGGAAATGGTCCGTATTCTACAGAAAATCTAATGATATTTCTGGATAAATATTTTGGGATTTCACCTGGTAAAAATTACCAGATTCTGTCCATTTTCATGACCTATCAATATCAGGTAAAACTCTCACCCAAAACAGGCCCAATGGCAACATCTTTGGTATTATGTTATGACAAAGGGTGATGATATATGCTACAGATATTGCCATTATTCTACTCAAAATAGGGTATCAATATATTCCGGTATACTTAATTCTCTAGTGGCTCCAGAGTCAAGATATGACTTTAAGTGATATGAGCTTAACATAGACTGTATTTGTGACACATTCAGATATGCCATAGATTTGATCCGTATTCTAGAAAAAAATTTGTGCTCAGATATGTCCAGATAGGATATAAGGTGATATTTGGAACACACAGATGACACAAATAAGATGTAGCTGGTATCCTTATATAATATATGTCCTCATGAGGTATCTTGGGTTCATATTTGGCCAAATATGGCATATCAATAAACTCAGGATATGTATCAGAAATGTTCTGTATTCTACATAAAATCCAGTGACGTAGCCAATGAGATATTTTCGGATTCTGGCTCAATTTCCCCAGTATAAATCACCAGATTCTGTCAATTTTCATGACCTATCAATATCAGGTAAATATCTCACCCAAAACAGGCCCAATGGCAAAATCTTTGGTATTATGTTATATATGACAAAGGGTGATGATATATGCTACAGATATTGCCATTATTCTACTCAAAATAGGGTATCAATATATTCCGGTATACTTAATTCTCTAGTGGCTCCAGAGTCAAGATATGACTTTAAGTGATATGAGCTTAACATAGACTGTATTTGTGACACATTCAGATATGCCATAGATTTGATCCGTATTCTAGAAAAAAAATTGTGCTCAGATATGTCCAGATAGGATATAAGGTGATATTTGGAACACACAGATGACACAAATAAGATGTAGCTGGTATCCTTATATAATATATGTCCTCATGATGTATATTGGGTTCATATTTGACCAAATATGGCATATCAATAAACTCAGGATATGTATCAGAAATGTTCTGTATTCTACATAAAATCCAGTGACGTATCCAATGAGATATTTTCGGATTCAGGCCCTTTTTGCCCAGTATAAATCACCAGATTCTGTCCATTTTCATGACCTATCTATATCAGTTAAATATCTCACCCAAAACAGGTCCAATGGCAATATCTGTAGTAAATATGTTTTATATGACAAAAGATGATGATATATGCTACAGATATTGCCATTATTCTACTCGAAATAGGGTGTCATTATATTCCTATATACTGCGTTACGTCATATTCATACATTGTGTATGACAAGCAGATGAATATTTCATCCATATTTGTATGAATATGGCTTATGTCAACAAAACTTTCAATATGCATCGGAAATGGTCTGTATTCTTTAGTGGTTCCAGAGTAAAGATATGACTTTAAGTGATATATGAACTCAATATCTGACACATCCAGATATGCCATAGACTTAATCAGTATTCTAGAAGAATATTGTGAACAGATATATCCAGATATGATCTAAGGTCATTTACGGAACACATACATGACAAAATTAAAGTGTTGCTCATATCCTAGTACAATATATTATCTTCATGATGTATATTAGGTTAATATTTGCCCAGATATGTTGCATATCAACAAAACTCAGGATATGCATCAGAAATTTCCGTATTCTAGCGAGAATCAAAAAACTGATATTTGGGGATTCTGGCTCTTTTCGCCCAGTGAATGTTTAATTATCATCCAAAATGTGCAAAAGTAATGAAAAATTGCAGACACAACAGATTGCATCGACTCGTTTGTATATTAGCCATTTTTTCTACGTTTTTGGACGCTGTCATAGGATGTACAGTAGTATAAAAAAGAGCATTCATTTAGGAAAAACGTAAAAAGAAAGCAGACAACATGGCAGCACACGACAGTGCAGAGGCTTCTCAGCTACCGCTGGTCGAATGCACTTTCACCTTTCTTCCTTGCTGTTCTGTTATATGTCATACTGCCATGTTTATCCTGACTTGACAAGCTGCTCTGTTTTGGAACTGCTGCTCAGTTTTTAATTCCCTGCACTATAGTATTTTATTAGATATACTTATGTGGATATGGATATCCTTATCCTTATGTGCTTATTTCTGTCATTTCTTCTTAGTTTATTTTAGACTTATTGTACAATGCTGAGTAAAATTTTCATTTCATGTGTAAACATGCAAATGACAAATAAATGAACCTTGAAGATGAAATAGGTTTCTGCACGACAGCGAAGATATATTACAGTAAATTGAGTGGTCGTCTTCAGATGTGACTCCGTTTATAGATTCTCAACAGGTGTTTGCTCAGCAGGTATAGGCTTGCCATCTGTGCATTTGTGGCAAACACATGGAAGGGTTCCTCAGTGCAGAATTGTTTTCCGTACCAAAACAGAGGATTCAGAATTCACATTGCTAGTTGTTTTTCTTTGTGCTACAATATCTGTGTTGCGGTTTCAGAAGAGAAGCATTCACAGAGTAAACCATATTCAAATTTTCTTTCCTTCTTTTTTTTTGTGATAGCTGCATATTAACTACGCTCATTCGAGAGCTATCAGCCTTGCACATGAAAATGAGGTCACTGGGTCATAGAGTAGACCTATTTATTAAATTAGGAACACTTGAATGAAAAATGGATAATAATCAGGGGAATGGAGCTCATTTCAGTGCTGTCAATCAATAACCTGTGCAACACTTGCTTTGCCCTGGGGATCCATGGTTCTCTCTTTTGCCAAACATGGTATTTTCGTTATGTGGGTGTCTGAGCTCGAGCTTGTTTTTCTTTTATGTTGTATGTTGACAGGCCTGACACACATTTAGATCACCAATTACAGCCACCGAACATGGAAACGAGTCGCATACAGTATGTTGTCGCTGTTGGAAACCTTGTATGTGCAAAGCCGTTACTTTTCAGGATGTGGGGAAAAAGATTACCTGTGTTCCAATGGATCCAATGTAGTTATTATTTTGTCACAAACTCTTGTGGCTAAATATTTTTATTTAAAAAAAAACAGACAGACCAAAAAGACAAAAAAGATATTCAAAATATATATATATATAAAAAAAACTAGAATAGCAGATCTATTAGCTCACAATGCATCGCATCGCCATGTGTTGTGAGCTTGTAGATCAGCTATTTTCACTCTATTTTTCCATCACGTGCAGTTGAATGAAATATAAAGTATAAAATAGGGCATTCTATAATCATAGAAAAGGATTATGGAGATACAAGGTTTCTACGCGACAGCGACAATATAATGGAAAGAAGTCACTAGACTGCAGTGAACAGGGTGATGTACACATGCCAGACATACCATTATAATCCTTACCAAGTCACTTACCAGTGACTATAGAAGCTCTGAACAACATGTACACAACAAACCAAGGCATTGAATGCATCATATCAACTATTGGGCGACGAACACACACACAGTAGGTCTCATTACACAGTGCATAGCAACTGCTACATAGCAACAGCTGATGATTGCTTAGCAACAGCTGCAAAGACCTCACAGAAGACGGGGAAGATTTTCATGGGGTGTTGCACATGAAGCCATCTCTGTTCACAAGCAGCCTTTTTTTTCCTCCAACCTACGACATGTATTAGTGATATGAAATTCAGTCTGATGTTTGTTTGTTGTATGAACTTCACTCATGGCATTCTCTCTCTCTCCTCCTCTTGCCCACAGATATCCGTTCCCTCCCTGATGTGGCCATGACCGGGAACTGCACACTGGAGTGCAGTGAATTGGGCCATTCAGACGCCTGCTGGATGCCCGGGCATCCTTCCCCTGTGCACAAGGCCAGGAACCCCCCCAAACTCTCTACCTTCGTGCCTTACCAGGAAAGAGGGAGCCTGGGGCGTCTGGCAAACGGGAGCGCCAGGCTGGGTGGCGAGGAACACCGGGCCCGCCTTCCACCCTCCCGCAGTGCCTATTCCAACAGTGGTCATGCCCCCAGTGCGGACAGCCCCCTAGAGGAGATGCCCCTGAGTGTAGCCTCCGAGTTCCCGCCCACCTCCCCCACCGTCCACACTCCAAAACGAGAAATTTACCTGTGAGGAATGCTCTCATCTGATTGGTGCACAGCTGAATGGAGCGCCTGAGAGACACATACTTCATAAAGAAACATAGGTTGTCCATATGTTGAAATCAGTGCCCTTTTTGTAGATAAAAAATAGGCTGTGATTCATTCAATCACAAGCATGTACACATTGTTTTTTTTTATTCATTAATTTATTCATTTTTATGTATTATTTAACTTATTTATTGTGGAACTCTGCTAATTAGGTGATACATTCATTTATTTATACAAATTATTGAAGGTTACTAGTAAAACATATTACAGTAAATACAGACTAATTAATGTGAGTACTACTGATTTAGTTAGCCAAGTCCCACTTTGTGGAACAATTTCTTGAATTTTAAAGTTGTGATCAGTGCTTCTGTGCCATTATTAGATATACTTCGATAGGGTGCCAGTGAGGCCCTAAGGGTAGGCATAACATGTTTGATTAACAATCAAATGAAATGGTATTTCTTAATGTATAGTGCTGTAAATACATTTGAATGGTGTGTTCTACATTATATTTTTGTCTGGCAAATACTGATAAGAAGAAAAAAGCCCTTGCCTCAGAATTTTAGCATATTTGAGATTTCCTTTGCTGCTGCTGTTTAGACTTGATCGAAACCACCTCCAGAAGTAGAGCTAGATATTGTGGAAGGCATTTGGATGGAATCTTTGCAACTCCCCACGAATATACACCTGTGACCCCCGCAATCACAATAGAATGGCCTTTGACTCTGCTCTGTTGGCGTTGGTGGGCATAACCGAATGGCAACGTTTAATTTGACGTTGTGACTCACTGACTCTCAGCACTGTGACCTATCGTTCATCTCACACAAAAAGCCACAGTCCACTCGGAGTCACATTGAACCACCCCCCTAATCCCCCAAGATGCGTTCTGATTGGCTTCTCAGAGAAAAAGCCAGCGGATCCGCGCGATTGATGAGATCACACCGTTGCAGTCTGAAAATCCTCCTTTCTGTTGTGACAATCACACCTACTCAGCCTGTAACCCCTAAGCCAATCAGTTTGTATGCAGCACTGAAGTAACAATTCCTTGCTAGGCTTAGAGGGTTTCCTCCACACGGTCTATAATAAATCTCGGTCGGTCTGATGAATGCACTGGAGGTATTGTATTTACACAGGCATTTAGATCAAGACACTTCTGTCTCTAAAACAAATTGCAGTGTTACAGTGTGTGCGGAAGCTCCCTATCATGTTCATCAGGCTGGTCGTGCCACCTGCATCCACAAGATATTTTTTACTTCCTGTGAGGTGAATTTGGTACGCTGCCTACACTGTAAAATCCAGTGTTAATTGTACAATTTGGGTACATTTGTACACTCTCAGAGTAAATTTAACAGTCAGGATTTTACTGTGCAGTGTGCTCACACCTCACTGAAAATAATGATACTGCTAATTTATACTATAAATATATTTCCTATATGAAAACAAAACCACAGGGACCTCGAATTGTTATCAACAAAAAGAAAGAAAGAAATCTAGAAAATGGTTTTCCAGGGTACGCAGGATTTGAAAATAAGTGTGACTTTATATCAATTAATTATATCAGCAGAAAAATGCTGAGATGGACCCAGTAAAATAATAAGGGTTGGATAGCAGGAGTTGAGTTCAATTAGCCGCCTCTCCTCCTGTCACTTCTTACAGTATTTACATTGAACAAACATTACCTTGTTAAGCATTTTGTTCCTGTTTCTGCTATTTGGAAAGAATAAAAATAGGACATCCCAGTGGGCTTTATCTATCTTTACTAAGACTTCTTTTCCCAGTGATTGGAAAGGATACATCTGAAGGACATAGAATATTAGTTCGTAATTGGATGATAATGATGACTCCACTATACCCTGTCTCACAGCACCATTGAATTGCAGAGTATCTTTGATTTAAACATTGATTTGATTAGATTTGTGGCTACCTTTCATTCTCCTTTTGACCTCTGCACAGTATTTCCATAGAGAGATAGGGCCTGGAGTAAGTGTGGAAGGGCCTAGAATGGACATTTCCTAATTAGGGTGAGTAATGAGTCCAGAGCCAGGGCATATGTGAGCACACCCCCAGGACAACAGACCCACCAGATAATGTGAATCCACCCGCACAACTACAATCATTTAAAAGGGGTAGTTTCTTTTTAAATGTATTTATATTTTATCAGCACTTACCTCATCGTGCTGCCGTTGCACACCACATTTAGAATAATTAAGCTGAAAACATATGGAAATTACTGGACATGGCCATGATTAAATAAGGTGGGCGATTATCCTGCCTTGAGGAAAGAAAGCACATTATGCTGTTTTCAAAGCCATTTAGCAACTGAAATAAAATTCAAGTAAGAGTCATAATACACTGTGATTAAGCCCCCATTGCCCCCAGCTCCTCTCTCAGAGCTGAGGATAGCAGCTTCACTAAACTGAAAGCAGCGGGGAAGATCACTGACCTGGAATTAATGATAAGTGTGAAACATAGCAAATGAGTGATAAAGTCAATGTCACATTAGCCTCAATAACTTTATCTTTTTGTCCCTCTGCTCTGACTCAATTCAGATTCACTCATTTTGACTCCTTTATATGGAGATTAAATCTTACCTGGTTCCAGCCTACGTTTTCTCTCTTCTTTACTGAGTCTGGTCCTCCAGATCGGTCGTCTTTGATACCCTATAGATGAGTCACAGGGGGAACTTGAAGCTTAGGCTCAATCACCGGATCTGACTGGGACTAAAAACAGCTGGGCTTGAGTCCCTTTATGACGCAAGTCCTTCCACCAGACCATTATCCCCTGTCTCAATGTACTGGATTCTTATTACAGCCAATAGGACTTGGTCTCATGCCTGGAACACTGTACCACATGGTTCGACCTCTCTTTTGAACTCATGCTGAATTGACTGTGTTTACTTCTCTCTCCAACACGACATGGTTCTCCTTGATCAAGGTGAGAGGACATCATGAAGCACTTAAGTACACTCGAGAGTATGTAAAAAAAAAAAAAAAAGAACGAAAAAAAAAAAAAAAAGATTTGTATTTTAGCATTGATTTCATGTTGAATTCACTTGAGTATCTTTTGCCTCTCTGTAGTGCGTGTTGTATGGTGATCATTGCTGTGGTGGACAGATGGACATATGGTACAGTATGGTCAAGGAATTTTTATTACAGATTTAACACTCTTAGCTAACTGGTCGTTAAAAAGAATATCTCTTGATGGTGTACATAGATCTCCACAACCCCATGCCTGCTGTCAAGCAGACTATGAGTTTAGCATGAATTCCAAAGATAATTGGTAGAAAATGTTTACTGTTTTTTCCGAAATGTTAGTGCTGGTTCCTGTTCGAGAGCCCTCTCCCTAACGAACTGAAATTAACTGAACATTTCATATTTTTCACAACTCATGTAGAATAAAGTGATGATTGCCTTGAAAATATGTCTGCAGGAGAGAACCCAGTTGTTATCCTAATTGTTGGTTATATTTATATAGGACAAAATGCTTGTGATGCCATGTTTTTGTACAGTTTTATGTACATACAAGTGAAGCTTTCTAAAAGTTCTGATAAAAGCCGATGGCATATAAAAATTGTAACATGTTTTCTTGAGATGTGCACATCTTGCCTTGGTTGGATTGACCTATTGACCTTTGCTGAGTCGTGTGAATGTGGCCGTTCTATGCCTGCACTGTAGTCATTCACAGACTCCCGAATCCCGAGGACTTTATCAGATTTTATGTTTGTTGTGAACAGTGGATTGTCCTATCTTACCAGTTTGTTCAATTCCTGTGTTCTGCTTCGTTCCGTTTCCGCATGTTGACAAATTCTCTTGTAATACTGTAAGTCCTCAAGAAGTTTGTAATAAAATCACTTCAGGGAAAGAAAAAAAAAAGTAGTGCCTATAGTGTGTAAGTGTTGCAAAGGGATTCTTAAATTATGGGGAGATCTTATATTTTATGGAAGTTATAAAAAAAATTACAACATCGTACCAAAATTCTGCCTCACCATGGGGCCCAGGTGCTTCTTGTTATGTGTTAGAGTGATTAATTTGTACATTGGGGAGCACTAGCGAATTGAGGTGCAATTGTGTGCATTTTGGACATTTTGGGGGACATGGAGTAGGGAAATGTTGCAGTACATTTCCATCATACAGATTAACATTGGTACCAAATACATCTGTGAAGCATAGAGTTTTGGTTCTCATTATCAAGATAGAATTCTGGTTTGGATTTCATTGTACCAGAATATTTTTAGTGAGTTAAAACAGCTTTTAGTGAATATGAATGCTATGTCAAGGAACATTTTAGTCACAAACACCAGTTTTTGTTGAACTTTTGCTATGAATATTGCATACTGTAGATATAAGGGCATTTCAGCCCAAAAGTTATTCTCTCTGGGGCAGCCTAATGATCATTCCCACATTTCATGAAAATTAGTTATCCTGCTAACAAACCAATTAACAGACACTGAAATTCAACATTAAACAGTACCTTTTTTCACCATCAATATAGACTTTTGTTTGAAAGAAAATAAAGTAGTCCAAATCTCATTTAGCTTACGGTAATTGCTAAAACAAAAAAACAACTACTACTGTGCTGTACTTGGTGAAACCAATGGGTTGGGGTTGGCTATCAGGGAAGTCGATGCCTACACCTCCCAACAGACACAGACCCACGGACAGACAGATACAGACATTCATGGTTCTGGACAACCACCGGACCGAGAGAATTCCCATTCGACACAAACCATCCCCGGAACAGACAGACAGACAGACAGACAGACAGACAGACACACACACATGATTCTGCAATTTATAGATAGATAAGCAAGACTCACAATACAGGCAATTCATAATAATGGCGTGGCTTCAGTGTGCAGTCAGTATATGGGGGCCAGTGTGGAGCCATGTGGAACTCCATATTTGCGACGGCTGACCCTTTTGGTGAAGTTAATGTCAGAGGTCAACATCTGCCGGCTAAAGACTACAGCAAACTCCAACCGAACAAGAACTTTTTAAATTTGCAATTTAGGTATTTAGCAGATGCTCTTATCCAGAGCACCTTACTAAGCAATTTAAATAATCACATACATAGAATGCACAGAGAATAGTGTAGCGCCTCAAAATATTTTTAAGGTAAACCATGAACCTAGCATAGCCTACTTAAACAATATGCTATCTAAATAACAATCGGTACACTGAAACGATAGGAACAATGAACCTGGCATCTGTCTAAATAACATGCCATCTAAATTGCATTCTTAACATTTGTGGTCAAGAAAAACAAACATAAGGAACAAAAACATGAGAACGAGTGACCAAGATATGTCTGCAGCCATATCTTGGTCAGTCGCTACCATCAATCAAGAGATAAGTTGGCAAGAAGGGGGACAGGGAGAGTTAAGTGCCTGGGTTTGATGTGGAGTCTGAAGAAATGAGTCTTCAGACTCATCTTTTCTCGCTTCGGCAGGTCAATAAGAACAAAATGACACCATGAGAACTTCGGCAGTGCCTTGCAAACGTTTAGTTTTGCACCTCCAAGATGTTCAAACTAGCTGAACACCTCCTTTCCAATTGGTCAGACTAATGCACTTGTGAATTATTATTACAATTTTGAAGAAAGGTTGGCTACAAACCTCCCTCTCTAAGCGACTACAAACAAACACAACCAGATGGCAGTTATTTAATGGAGAGAGTACACACTTAGTCCACTGTGTCAGTCTCCAGAAATGGTGAGATCTCTGAGACAGATGATGTCAAAACACATCGGAGGTTGATGAAAACAAACAGCGGAGATCCTATAAACATCGCCGTGTCCCGCCCACTGTATATACTGTACAGTGGGCGACTAACATTCAGAGCTGAGCTGCAGGGAGTATAAAATACTTTGAACTTCAACTAACTTTCTTCAGGCCTGCCCAAGCCAAAAAAAAGTTCAGTGTCGTTTGTAGTATGCTGCAGCCTTAAAGTGCCTTCATTTGGCCGATTTTAAATGTAGCATTGGAGTATCCTTCTCAGGGTAACATTAAGATATTCCGCAATTCAATTTGCATATCGTCACCTTGCTAAATTAATGGCCTAAGTCATTTTTTGAGGAAAATGATATTTTTGCCTAAGTCAGCTCCTCATGACACTGGCCACCTCTGGTAAAAATTGCCTACCTCCCAGAGCCTTCTATTAGAGAGTTGCGCCAATGAGGGGTCAGAAACAGCGTCCGTCACGTGGTTCATTTAGCTGGAAATAGTGACAAGGAGCCGTCGACTTCAATGCATTCCATGAACTTCCGGTTTAGGGATTTGTCACTATTCGCCAATGTATGTGTATGTAGAAGACCTGGCCCGAAGAAGTGAACGGAGTTGGCGTAACTCTCTAATAGATGGCACTGCTACCTCCTAATTGAAAAGGATCATGCTGTTCCCTCCCCTTTTAGTATAATGGCCTAACTCCCTAGTGTGACTTAGGCCAAAATAGGCCATTTTTTTGGCCTAAGTCACATGGTTTTGTGACTTAGGCCAAATTATTTACTGATTTAGGCCATTTAAAAAAAAATGTTGGCCTAAGTCAGATTTAATCCTATTTAAACCTATTTAAATCTCTTATGTTACATAACTGACAGACAGTGTTATTTTTAATTTCATAGTCATAATTTGTTATAAACATTTTGGCTGAAATGCTTAAGAAATATATAGTTTTGTTTTGGATCATTTTTTTTATTTTTCCTGAACAACTTTAAAAAATTACATAGGCCGTTAGTTTAGCAAGGCGACGATATCAAAGTTATGTTATTATGGGGTGACTCGTCAGAGGTGAGCCATCTAGAAGAGGGTCTGTCTGTCTGACTGTATAGAGCCAATTTCACAACCTGCTGGACTGCATCACATTTCTTGTGCACACTACCAGTAGGCCACAGAAGTACCTCCACTCTTTATTTTATTTTTTTACATACTGTATGTTTTATACTTCAATTTTGTTTTTACTTACATTGAAAAATGATGGGGCTCTGATCAGGCTGAAACATATGGAGACATACATTATAGATACATCATAGACGACTGATGACATGGTGGCTGGTGTTACAGGCTGGTCACATTATCTGAGATCTACAATGGAGCTGTGCCATTTCTATGGGGATCCTGAGAGAACCATATCATTTCCTAGTTTTTTTTCTCCACATATGCTCAGTGGTGGACAAAATACTCAACCCCAGTACTTGAGATCAAATATTACTCTACAAGTGAAAGTTGCTCAGTACATTTTTTACTTGAGTAAAAGTACTGCAGTAGGCCTACTCAAAAATAGTATTCACAAAAAGGTATTCAAAAGTGCAAGCTTTCAGAAATCCTTAAAGGAACACATTTTCAAATGACTTTTCAACCTATCTTCATATAATTTTTTTAATCTTTTCTACTCGGCCTGTGTCTCAGAGGAGGGCTGTGGACACTTCAGAAACCTGCCTACCAGTGACATCATCGTTTTCAAGATTTCAATTATTATTATTTGTTCATTAACTCAAGAACAATGGCTTCCATTATAGCATGTTAACTTTCTAGGAATAGAAAGCCTGTAGTCTATTAGCTTGGATTCCCCATTGATGATGTCACTGGTAGGCGGGTTTCTGAACTGTCCACAGCCCTCCTCGAGACACAGACCGAGTAGACAAAAATGGTGCCATATAATAATGAGCATTGGTGAGGACCACTTAAAATGGGTGAAGTCGTCCTTTAAGTATTCAAAAGTACAAATTACAAAGTGCATTTATAATATCAATGCATTGCTGTATTAAAATGTAGACATTTCCCCCCAAAATTCTGACCACCCGTCACTATCTTGCAATGATAACTGTTAGCAGCTAGTTTATTTTAAATTAAACAAAATGTTACTTTTTTCAGAATGGTTGATGGATATGACATACTGTATTACAAACACCAAAAGTCACCTATTTAAACAGAGATAGCTAACTATGTCATTAGATTAGCCATTAAAGGTTTCAAACGATTTGCCTGCGGATGTCGCTGTTGAAGGATTTTGCCTGTCAATCATCGGCTCTGCTCCGCCCCCCCAAAGGAGAAGGATAGGGGAGGGGAGGGGTGGGGAGGAGAGGGGGCGGGATTAATGGACTGTGACATCAAAGTCCAGGGGCCAATCCCAGCACTTATTATTCAGAAAACCCCAGACCACAGAAAATCCACTGAATGTTCAAAGTTCAGTTTTTTTGGATGTAATTGAGGTCATCAAACAAAACAAAACAAATGAAAATTTGAATTAATGTCATGAAACCTTTAAGATTGTTGTTTGATTATGTAAACAAAAGAGCTGTGTGTGAGCCGCCCATCTCAATCGCATTCATCTCAGGCTAACTTCACACATAAACGTTGCATTAAAAGGATGGAGGCAGCGAGGAGGCTGCCTTCTGTTTGAGACACAGCCCCCCAGGTATTATAAAAGTACTGGATGAAAAGGTGCATGTGCACCGTGCAAACCTACTGTAGTGCAACTATCTAGGTAGAGCGAGGGTCGGTGCCATGATGAAGTGACTGAGGGTGCAGTTAAAATAGCGATGGGGCAAATCTATCTAGTAAAACAATAGTTTGTCATCCTGCTATGTCTATTCTTATGATTTAGTCATGCAATAGCCCCTGAAATGCTTTACAACAAAACAAGACTAGGCTACTGTCAATAATACAATTATTTCACAGCAGTGGTGAAGCCAGTTATTTTATGTAGGGTATAATACTTGAACTAGGGGGCAGAAAATACAAACAAACAAAACCATGAGTCCCTCCAGCAGGTTTAGCATTTTTAGTTTTCCACTGCCAACCTGTAATGGCATACCCTACATTTATTCCGGAGCCACCGTGACCTGTTTCTGACAAATGCATTTTGAGTGCAAAAAATAAACAAATTATAAAAAGGAGCCTGTCTAGAAATGGTATTTGGCTAAAAGTGTTGTATGATTTTCCATTGCCATTATCCATGGAATAGCTGTGCTATTACTGGCTAATTGGTCGTTTTAGATTTGATTTAATGCTAAAGGCAGGAGCGTAAATATATACAGTGCAGGCAGTGCAGTTGGACTGGGACCCGTGGGTGGGGGGATCATAGACGGCCCTCCAACAATGTGTTGGGTGTAGAATTGGCACTTGTGAGTAATTCAGATTGCCACCTCGGAAATACACCTGTATTAGGATATGATGGGAATATGATGGGAATATTCGCTAACCCATCAATATCATGTTTTTCCGTTCCTTTTTTACTTTCTTTGGTGAAAAAATCGGTAGCCAAAAAAACTAAAAAACTTAACAAAGGGCGGCAAATTTCCTAGTAAGCAGTATACTCTCTCTCCCCCTCTCTCTCTCTATATATATATATATATATATATAAATATATATATAATATATATAATATATACAGTATATAAGAGAGAGAGAGGGAGAGAGAGACACACACACACACACACACACACACACACACACACACACACACACACACACACACACACACACACACACACACACACACACACACACACGTAGATAGCTGTAATTTGCTTTCAAGGGAGGGCAATGTAAAGGTTGTTTGTGTGTGTGTGTGTGTGTGTGTGTGTGTGTGTGTGTGTGTGTGTGTGTGTGTGTGTGTGTGTGTGTGTGTGTGTGTGTGTGTGTGTGTGTGTGTGTGTGTGTGCAATGCATATTATACATCTGTAAAAACTAAGTAAACTAATAAAGAGGCAATTCAATTATGCAATGATGATTGCTGGGTAATATGTAGATATAATTAGTTTAGGTGCACAAATCTGAATGTCAAGGCTGCAAGGTTGAGCACATCTGTAAGACAACTGAGCTATCATGTCTTTCAAACATAAAAGCGGCAGTAAGAACAGACTAGAAAAAAAGAACAGGAGGAGAAGGTAGCAAAGCCCCCTAAAGTAGATTCCCAATTATATGAACATAGGTTGAAAATAGGTGAAGTTGTCCTTTGGCTTACACTTAGCAACTTTCATTTGCAGTTGAGTAATATTGACCAGGATCATCTATACTTTGAAGCACATACTGGGGTTGAGTACTTTGGCCACCACTGGTCCTAAATAAGTTTGCAATGACTGTAACCCTGCAGCCTGGATCATCCCGTTCATCCCGTCTCTTGCCTCTCTCCTGGTATGAAGGGATGTGTAAACAGGGACAAAATAGCCAGGCAGCAATAGGCAAGCTGCTGTATGTATCAATCAATTACATTGCATGATTTGATCAGCTCATTTTATAAATAGTATGATAGTTTGGTCCAAAGCAAGCTATAATTTGCTTTCAAGGGAGTGGCAATGCAAAGTGTGTGTGTGCGCGTGCGTGTGCGTGCGTGTGTGTGTGTGTGTGTAGTCGCACTAAAAGCTGACTCCTTGGTACAGCGAGCTATACTATCCACTGGATTCATTCCAAAGTTGCATTTGCCAAGCTAGTGTGTTTGGTCATCATCCGCTGAAAGGTTGCAGATTACACAATTAACTCGATATTTTATTAAGAGGATATGTTTTGTACAGTATATGTATCATGTGGCTAGTAAACAACATGATGATGATTCATTTTAAAGCACGGTTCTTAATTAGAATTCTGCCCAACACAATCACTGCAAACTGTGGTGTTCAGAAGCTGCATCTTTTGACCTTTAACAAGAAATGCTTTGAAGCAAAATACAGTAACGGTGCTAAGGGAGGGAGTGCCATACTGCTACACTTACTGTAACCTACACTGCACAACTCAACTGACGTGTTCAGAATCTGCAAGTCTTGACTAAACAATATTTTTGAATCAAATAATTTAATGGCCTGTTAAGTGCTTGAAGCTAAAGATAAGGTACCGTATGTTTAAAAAATAGTATACTTTCAATAAGCTGCACAAGTTAACTGATTTTTTATGTTCAAAATCTGAAGAAAAAAAAGATCTAATCTCTAAATCTAATAAAATGTGTTATGTGTCTAAAAGTAAAGTAATAAATAGGCATATGTATTTCAGATTTGGTTCGTATTGACCTTTAAAATAGGTTTTGAAGCCAAATAAAAATACTGAACGCTAAATGTGCATTCAAAATATGTGTGGGCCGGGGGTGTACTACACACTGTGAACTACAAACTGAAAAGAAGCAATGGCTATAGTATTTTGTTGCTCACTTTGCCTTGAAGAATATGGTGCTATTTTTAAGGTATTCAGTTTTTCACCCTTGCTGGCTGCTTGGATTTTCAACTGTGCAATGTTGGCATCTCTCTCTGTGTTAATTGAACTTTATCTGTGTTAATGCAACTTGTACTTTCACTTTTAATTTGTAAGTCAAAATCAGTGTTGCCAAATCTGCTTATTATAAACGACTTTGGGCTTGTTTTTCTCCAAAGTTGCGGGTTGTTTTTTGGGGGGCTTGTTTCTAAAGTATAGTTGTTTATTTGGACTTGTTTCCTAATGTCATTTAAAACAGTTTGACACAAAATATTATTTTATATTATATTATATTAAAAAAATCAAAATGTTTAATTTTTTCAAGATTTTCTTTTGAAAATAGCAGATCTAAAAGCTCACAACACGTCGCATTGCAACTCGTTGTGAGCTTGTAGATCAGCTATTTTCAAATAGCCAATTTAGCCTATATAGGTTTAAGCGCTCATGTGGCTTCTTTTGGGCTTGTTTTCATAGACCTGGTTGCTTACTTCTCTCACAAAATCTGGCAACAGTGGTCAAAATGTCTGTGTGTTCGGGTGGCACAGCTTAGAACTACTTGCCCACCGCCGTGGAGACAGAGGTTCAATTTCTCCACGGTTCCCCCGGCTTGGCTGGGTGCTCTAACAGTTGGCGGTGTTCGTGGGTGGAAGCCGTCCACATGCATTACCCTCTTCCGGGGAAAAGATGTGGCTGGTGACTCCATTGTGTACTGGAGGAGGCATGTGGTGGAGGCATGTGGCACACCCTCCCCAGGCCAACTGTGAGGGTTTTAAACGACAGCGACAGGGACCATGTAGGCTACTGTAGTTCATTGTCCATGGGGAATTGGCAGAATGACTAAATTGGGAAGAACAAAAATAAACAAATAAATATAACAATAAAGACTTGACTTCGGACTTAAGCATTTCCAAGTCTGCCTGGTTGCCATAGTGGTGTGATGTATGATTTCCAACCATACGTGGTGAGACAATTAAAGTACATTGCTCTGCAGCCTGTGAACGATCCAAGCACCACCGAAGAAGCGTACACCCAGAAATCACGTGATCACAACAAGAAAAGGCATTCATGGTAAAGGATTTATAAAAGTAAAAATGTCTCGGTTTTCTGTAGTTTTTTGGCCAAAACAAGCCACATTGAACTGGCCATTGCTCTGGAATGGAGGATCGCGACCAGCCTTTTTTCCCCCGATTCTACCGGACCCCCGTGCGTGTAATGAGGCGATCTCCGTGGTGCGGGCTGTGGCGGAGAATATTCCATGATTTTTCAAAGGTACAGTAAAATCGCTCATTTTGCTGGCAAGGGGACGTAAAACGATGTTATAACTCTGGGCAGTTGTGTTTAGGAGAAAAATCTTAAATTGGCTGGAGAGTGGGGTTAACCATTTTCACTGTGGCTCAGAGGTGTGGGAATTTCACTCCTTCAAGAAGTTTCTTCTTTCTTTTGCATATTGTCAATATTGTGCATGAGTCAGTATTATGATTTTAAACATGTATTGCTAATGTCCATCCTAGCAAGGGAGTAGGCACTTATAGACCCATTATTTGTTTACCAACATTGAGACTGGATGCACAGGTGATTGTTTCACGCAATCAATTCTCAACCTGTTGTTTTGGGGCGCACCCCAACCCCCTCATGTTTCATTGGGCGCATACTGGTTCTTCTTATCAGTGTGACGTTGTCTGTTAAGGGGGTCTATTTGTTTTGGTTGTGAGCAGCACAGGACCTAACCAGTGTTGCTAGATTTTGTGAGAGAAATAAGCAACAGGTCTATGAAAACAAGCCCAAAAGAAGCAACTATAGGCCACATGAGCACTTTAAACCCATTTGAAAATAGCCGATCTACAAGCTCACAACGCGTCACATCGCAACACGTTGTGAGTTTGTAGATCTGCTATTTTCAAAACTAATCATGAAAAACATAAATCTTGTATGGGGTCCCTGGAAAAATATTTTCTGATTGGGGGTCCTGCTGACAAATTCATATTAATTTGGGGTTCTTTGACATTAAAATGTTTTAGAGCCATTGATTTAAACAACATTAGGAAGCAAGTCCAAATAAGCAACTAATAAGCAACTACACAAAAATAAATAGCAATATTTACAAGCGACTTCACAGAAAAACAAGGCCAAAGTCACTTATAATAACAGACATGGCAACACTAGTCACATGTTGCACTCTGGGTAAATGAGTGCTTTACCATTTATAATTGTAGTGGAGTAAAGTCTAATATTTCCTCTGAGATGTAGTGGAGTAGAAATAAAAGTATTGACATTTTAAAATACTAAAGCAAAAAATACCTCAAAATTGTACTTAAGTACAGTTAAGTACTTGAGTATTAGCACTGTTTATTTCCACCACTGATGAACAGAGACAACCTGATTGGTAGTATCATGTAACTAATGTAGAATTTGCCACAGCTTGCTCCTCTGGTTCCCTTGGTATTGGTAATCAAGCTTTTTATGCCCCTGGCACCCATTGTGTAACAAATTAACTCACCAATTCATGCCATTGATTACAATTTTAACTTTATGGATGACATTTTGGGGATTTCAAGTTTACTTATAAGTTTATTTTGATTGGAATTACTTTAAAAAAAAAATAGGCCTCATATGGGATATCCTACACAGCTGAGGAACCACTTCATGGAAAGTTTGCCAAATCAAGGTAGGCCTACTGTACCTACCTTTAATCCTTTATGCTTCCTACTGTAGTGAGACAGAACTAAGATACCACCTAAAGATGTCCTAAAATACCACCTACTTAGGAGGTTTCCTCGCAAACAGACGATATACTATGTGATGCTTGAGCTTAACTTTCTACAAACCCAGACACTGCTTTGTAGTCTTTACCATCATATTCCCCACTGGTTCTCTCAACATGCGGTCCAGGGACCCCAGGCTCCCCAGCTAAATGATTAGTTAACCCCTTAAACCCCAAAATTGGTTTGCCTCAGGGCTTTAATGTCTTTACTGTTTTCAGTCTACATTAAACATCTTTGCTAAAAATAGCCGATCGACAAGCACACAGCATGTTTCGTGATGCGTTGTGAGCTTGTTGATTGTCTGCTAAGGTTTTCCCCAGAATATGAGTCCATTTGGTTCTTAGGTAAACCCCAGCATTGCTGGGGTTTACCTAAGAACCAAATGGACTCTTGTGGGGTCTGTAACTTCAATTGTTCTATTTGTACACTCTCAGAGTTAAAATATTAGGATTTTACCATGTAGGGTAGTCTTTGGGTTTTATCAAATGGGAGTCTGTTGCCTAATCCATATCAAATGCATATCAAACCGGGTTTGATATGCATTAGGGGTCCTTCCTTGTTGAGAATCACTGATATAGCCTATGAATTACATAAGATTTATACAATGTTTTGGTCTGGTTTCCTTTTTTTACATCTAAACTTGCACTCTGCCAGAAAACACTCTGGTAAGCTTTTATTTTTGATAAATGCACTAAATAATATTACTATCTGGTGTGTCCCAACCATAACATGTCAACTCCGTCAGTCATTCAAAATCCAAAATAAAAAATAAAGTGCAATTCTATTAGCATTAACTCATTGAGTGCCATTAACGTGTTTCACGTGTTTTACCGCTATGGTGCAACGTGCCATTAACGTGTTTCACGTTTTTTTTTTTTTTTTAACCCAAGATATCATTATCTGAAGATTTGCAGCTCCATCCACTCCTTGTTTAACTTATAACTGAAAAAGGCTGTATCTCGCTTCCTAAGCACTTTTTTTTTACTTTTAAAAATTGTACTGGCCAGAAATAGCCAGAAATAATTCTGGCACTCAGTTAATAGAACCTAAGCAACTTTGAAAAATAAATTGTCAACTCACTACAACTGTGCTGTGGAATGAAAAAAACATAGCATTTTGTCAACTCCGTCAGACTCCGTCAGATGTCAACTCCGTCAGATACTCCATCTTATGGAGATGACACCAAAAAAAAAACTGTGGGAGGTTGGCCCATTACATGGTTTAATAGTCAACACTTTGATCTTTTAAAATATATTTCCCCGGCATAATTGAAGAATATAGAACAAAATGTATAAAAATAAAGGTTTTGTCCCGATTCTCAAGAATGGGTAAGCAAATAATTTAAGCGAAAAACTGCCAGTACTGAACACTGGAGAGAAATGGGCCGGTATTGATTGCTACTGTGGCAGGAGGTGTGTGTATCCATATCCAGTCATTATTTCTAAGTTGTAATTTGCATTTTCCCATTAACCTTACCTCAGGGAACTTGTATTTGATAATTTGAGTCAGTGTGACTTGTTAGGCATTCCACTTTAGTATTGCATTGAGAGGTGGCATAACTGACACCTGCGAGACTCATCTGCTGCTGGAAATGACTCCTGTGCTATCGCAGGCCCATTGCTTTTCAGAAGGCGCATTCTTTTTTCAGAAGTGCACTAGTACTGCTGACTGTCTATCTATCAATTATTAATGTGTCTACTTTCGGCGGGGCGAGTCACTTGAAGGATGTGCTGTCTCAGTATTATGGTTATTATCAGCTTTTTGACCTATGAAAGTGTTCACATAGCTTTCCGTGGGAGTCACTTAGTGGGGAGAGAGACCTATGACCATGCAGTAATTGACAACACAATAAAGATGAGACCAGGAAGATGATGAATTGGAGAAGACGTTAAATTGAATCAATAACTCAATACATAGCTCATGTACAGTCAGACCCATAATTCAATTTGTGAAGTGTGATATTTCTTTTACAAAAGGGTTTGCTTACTACACTACTGGAACATGTGGTCTATAGTGGTAAAACATGATTATTCATTGCATATTAAACAGAGTCAGGTCAGTAACTAACGATGACCTGCAGTATAAACAACCCAATATAAATCTAATATGGGTGAAACAGTGCAAACTGACACCTTCTGGATGCCAAGGAAATTGCATTGATATTCTCTAAGTGAAACAAATGACAGAGAAACTTGAAAATAAAGAAATATAGAAAAATAATATGGCATCGGCATTATTTTACGTCAAACCCAGTACAGCCTACCTACACGGTAATCTCCTCAGTTTTATGTATCCATTTGTAACTCTGAGAGTGTACAAATGTCATTTGTACTCATTTGTACACAGATTTAAATTAACCCTCAGGATTTGAACGTGTGTTTTTTTGTATTCTTAAGCTCACTGCATTAATTACAGCGTGTAGACCAATACAACTCTCAACGTGGGGTTTGGAGATAATTATGTTCACCTAGTCCTAGTATATTTTAGCATGATTTAAAAGGGAGGGAAAACAATATTTGATTAGTTGTGCTGTATTTCTATGAGTATATATATCGTTATAGATATTCATCACTAGGCTGCAGGAGACTCTGCAGGGAAACACTGCTCTCCTGTAGCCTTTTCCTCAAGATGAAAATACTACTCGGCTACTGCTGCTGTTGCCGTGGAAACCTGGTCACTCTCACTCTTTTACCCACACTCTCCAGCGCTCTGCTTCATTAAGTGCTTTTGCTGCTGGCAATTAGAATAAAACCAGCGGCAGGGCTGGCTGCCTTGAAATGCAGTCTCCAATTAAATACTGTCAAATCGCAATGTCTCTTCAAGCTACATCTGCTCTCTCTATAATAAACCATGTGTCGTGCTTCTATGAGCCTGAATTGTGGTATAGCTTATATGAATGTGTGTGAAATCCATTGCAAAAAATCCTGGGTGTTACTTTAAGTCATGAGGGTAAAAAATGGACCTGTTCTACAGCTGTGAATACAAATGGAAATCAGGTTTCGCTGTAGCTTCTCTGTTTAAGTGATTTGCTCTTTAAAGCATGCTCTGTGCTTATAAGCAAAATAATACCCTAAAACCCAAATCTTCACGTTTAGTGTGCAGTGATTATATGCTGCATGATCGACTCAAACAAATTAAGTATGCTTGTTGATCATGACCCAATAAGAACTATCCTAGTCACCATTTTGATTTTGATGCACTGAGAATGTAATCAGCATTAAAGGCGATATGGCAAAGAGCATCATTTTAATTTTATTATTATGTTGAACTGCAGTTTAGCCACCCTAATAGCCCCCTATTCTGGGGTGAACATTCAGCAAAAATAGCCGACCTAAAAGCTCAAAATGCATTGTGTTGTGAAGCTGTAAACTTGTAGATGGGCTGTTTTCGGCAAGTAGATTTGGTGTAGAGGGAAAAAAGGAGCAGACCTAGTATAGAGCCCTTTGGGATTCCGGTCCACAATGGATTTAGAGTTTAAATGGTTAGAGGACTACTCTGGACTGAATGCATGTAGACCATCCATCATTGTAATCTACATAGATCTCTCACATTCATTCTCCTAGAGAATAGAGGAAAATAATATTAGCCTATACAAAGTATATAATCAGTTCTGAATGCAGTCAGTGCAACCGCTACTCAGTTGTCTATGACGCTTTGCATTGCTCATTTAACACTCTATTACCCACCACCTGAGGTCATACCCTTAATCATTACACAGTCAAATCCTCAGTGTTAATTGAACTCCAAGAGTGTACAAATGGAACCCTTAGGGGTTAATTTGGTTCCATTTGTACAATAGAGTTCAATTTAACACTATGAATTGTACTGTGTGCTGAACTGCATGCATGCATTACACTTGTACATTGTATTTTTACATTGTATTGTAGTTAGCTCATGGTACACAGACCACCCATGGTCAAATGTAGTTACTGCTGTTTTTACACAAACACTATAACCTAAGCATTGGACCATAACATCTCATAATTAGGCTTTTTGCTGGAGGGCAAATTTGAACACGAATAGTTTGAAGATACAATCTTCGATTGATTTGCTCTCACTCTACCTCTACCCTCTACCTTCTCACGGACTTGCCCCCCCCCCCTAGGCTACTTTGCAGATGGAGTACTGTTTTTATTCAGTGTTCATAATATAGGAGGATGTATTTGCACTGTATTAGCCATACTGGTGACAGTAGATTCATAGTGTTGTCCCTTGACAATTTGTTGATCTGTGAGCCCAGCCCACCTGCTATTTAGAGAGGATACAGGATAGGTGGGCACTAGGGACATCTGAGCATCTTGATTGGCTATTTTGTCCAAAATGTAAAAAAATAAGATATTTGAATGTGAAGTATGCATGATGTGAACATGCACGGTACATCATTATCGACTTCATTTCTTGTTTATGTCCAAAAATTACTGGATATACAGTTTTTGTAGCAATTGTAGAAATATTAGACGTTAATTGTCGAATGTTTAAAGGGTAAGACCACTTTCTCAAAGTCACTCTTTTAGCACATAAACGAACACAAACAAAGCTGATTCAGACAATATAGAACATCACCAAACCCAGTACTGTTTGTTTTTTTAATAAAAATGTTAACTTCCTGCTGATTTTACTATTTGAAGATCCGGATCCGGATCCGCGAATCCAGTTCAGGTTTTTTCTTAATAAAAATAGCCAAATCAACAGGAAGTTAACATTTTTATATTTAAAAAAAACAGTACTGGGTTTGGTGATGTTCTATATTGTCTGAATCAACTTTGTTTGCGTTTGTTTACGTGCTAAAAGAGTGACTTTGAGAGCTGTTTTACCGTACAATGTAAGTCAATGAGGAGCATATTTTGAATTATCAATTTCTAATCAATGGAGCAATTTTTTTTTATTTCTTGTCCACCTTTGGAGTTACATCATGGCAAGGTAAATACACAACCCAAACCTCTACCAAAGTGGTCTTGCCCTTTAAACATGTTCTAATCATGTATACTTTACTTTACTTAAAAACATTTTCCAAATATTTTTTTTAACATTTTGGGAAAAAAATGCCAATTTGACACAGAGGTGCCAAACATCTTGCCCCCCCCCCTCCTGACAGAGGCTAAAATTGCCTATGCACCTATTTACACTGTAAACCTTTGATGTGACAAATAAAGTTCTTCAGTCATTACTTGATTTGAATTCAAACATTACATTATTATTTTCTCTGTACGTGAGGAACATTTTCAGCAAAGGGAGTTTAAAAATGGAGTGAAAATCAATTTAAGAACAAACACTTTGGTGCAGAGACGGTGTTTCCACTTAACACTACTTCATGATGACTGACTGGGTATTTCAGTTAGGTTATCATTTCAGTGAGTTACCCACCTAGTTTTGACGATCTGTTTTTGATTCAATTGTTTACTTCTATAATTGGATATTTCAGGTCTCAAGTCTCCCACATGCACAGATTTTAATTTACATTATTTTAACCAAGTGGTTCTCAAACATTTTCCTATCAAGGAGCCCCAAATTCATATACTGTATGAAGCCATTTGAAAATATGTTGTGCCAGGGACCTCCATAAGAGAATGTATTTGTTTTTAGATTAGATTTAGTACAGGATTCTACAACCGTCTATAGGCTACTGTAGTTGGGGGATAACAGTGGAGAGAGTGAAACTTATGATCTAAGTACTCACTCTTAAACATTCTCTCATTGTGTTAACTTCTAGCTAGTGAAATAGCAGTAGGGTGTCCCTCGAGAATAATGGTGAATTAAACTGCTGGAGAACCCCTGGAACCCCCTGAAGGATGCCTAAGGGTCCCCAGACCTCACTTTGAGAACTACCGTTGTAGAATATGTTAATAAAATATCATTAGTACATCTGCAGTGCATGGTTAGAGTCTGTCTTACTCTTCTATTGAGAAATGTAGACCCTGGTGCCGACACCTGCTTGTTGACAGGCAGTGGTGGAAGAAGCGATACCACAATATAAAAATACTCTGTTACAAGTAAAAGGCCTGTGTTCAAAATGCTACTTGAGTAAAGCACAAAAGTATTGGCATCAAAATATACTTAAGTGCCAAAAGTAAAAGTACTAAAATGTTTGAAAATAGCAGATCTACAAGCTCACAACGCCTGTGAGCTTGTAGATCGTCTATTTTCAAATGGCCTATGTATAAAATAGGGCTTAAGTGGTTAATGTACGTTTCATAATATAATAATTTATATCTGCAAAGTAACTAGTAAGTATAGGTTTAAAATAATTGTAGTGGAGTAAAAGTACAGTATTTGCCTCTGAGATGTAGTGGAGTAGAAGTAAAAGTACTGACAATTGGAAATACTCCAGTAAAGTAAAAAAATCACACCCAGTGTGAAGTGAGCGGTGCTATTTATGAGCGAAGTTTTAAGTTAATGTCATCATGTGTCTCGCTAGCCAATCACAGCACGTCCTGCAAAGATAAGTATTCAGACCCTTTGCTATGACACTTGTATATTTGCACCGCTCGGTGCTCAAAAACAACAGTGGTCATCACAGTGATGGAAGCTCACTTCAAAAAATATATATATATTTTTGAAGTGAGTGGTGCTATTTATGAGTTATTAATTTCATCATGCTTCTCGCTAGCCAATCACAGTACGTCACAGCCAATCAGCCAATCACAGTACAGCGAAAGACAAATTTTCGCGACGGAAAGAAAAACTTTCGCCACGGATGGGTCCCAAACCCACTTATAGGAGCGGATACACCGCTCAAAAATACCTAAAAATTGTACTTAAGTACAGTACTTGAGTAAATGTACTTAGTTACTTTACACCACTGTTGACAAGTAAGGCCTCAATCTCATGAGCACGATGGCCAAGTGGGTATTGCCTCTTGGATGAGTGATATAAATTAGGTTTCTCATGCGGGTGACACGGGTCTGATTCCTGGGTAGAACATCAAAGTTACGGATTGCAACTTGAAACTGGGTATTATGTGCATCTACTTAGTATTCAATCCGAGTCATTTTGCTACATTTCGCTACAAATAAGTATGAATGCATTTTCGGCCACATTTCATGAAGAGTTAAAGATCTATAACCTGTGGGCATGCCCCTTTACTGTGCAAAACCTAAAATACGTGCAACTCATAAACATCTCAGACCGTTAGTGCCTTATTTGTTGGTTCTCAGGCATTCCAGGGTATTGCTATGAGAATTCAGCTATGACTCAGCTTGTCCCTAAATGGTGGTATGCAGTATATACCGTTGTAGGATAACAAGTAAACAACGGTTTGATAAATCCAGCCCCCTGTTCCTGCAGCACAGATTCAGGACTAGAATGTATAGTATACAGGACTATTTTTTCCCCCCCTCCCTGCAAATTCTTTTTATTAAACACTGTAAAACTTTAGTGTGGAGAAAAAAATGCTGAAGTTGTACATTCTTATTTTGGAGAGCTATAGCAGGAGCCTTGTTGCTCAAAGTTAATTTGATAACTCTTACCCTTATTTACATTTTCTCATTAAATCAAAACCTGTACTCCCTACAGACTCACTCTGTGCTTAAAGCCAAACATAGTCGAGAGTAAATCCATATAGAGATCTGTTGTAAAGGAGGAAAGGCAAATTAGATAATATAATATTTAAAGTCTGGTAATCCATATAGGCTTCAGACTTTTAGAGATAATTGCGCATAAAAATGTCAGCATAACAAAGTTAATGATTTATTGCATCTATTGTAAACTTAATTGTCCAAATACTTTTGGTGTCCTGAAGTGGGGAGCCCATGTACAAAGTTAATGGTATCTCTTTAACTTTTCATCTGATTTAGTTGAAAATATCCTCAAAATGAAAGCTGACATAAACATTTTAACTTAATCATTGTGTCATTATACATGCCTTTCACTTGCCAAATATTTATGGGGCAATAAAATATGGGAGTACAAAATATTTAGTTGCTAGATGCAAATCATTAATTATCTGTAATTTCAGAGAGAATGATGTTTTCCTTTATCCTCAGTCCTCACCTTATTAAATATGAGTTATGCTTATAGTTTAGTTTAGTTTTGTGCTACACGTGTTGTATAGTCGTGTTGTCCTGTGGGCTGGTAGCTATTGGATTAAGTCAGGCACTAGTTCTGTGCAACACTGCACATGAGCTCTCTGCTAGCCAGCCAGGGAGAGCTCACTTTCCGCTCCCTTAACATGTTGCCTTCGAGGATACACTTAATGCCTTCCATTTACATCTCTAAACCTGACGAACATGACACTTAAGCTGTAATCTAATTAGCCACCACTATGAGTCACGATGAGTCCAAATGGAATTAACACAGTCTGCATTTTCCAGATGACTTCAGCATACTGTGGACTGTCTGTCTATAACTGTGACTGTGTATTTTTCCCTCATGCACTCTTGTTGCCTTTTTTTCTGCTTATCCTGGGCATATGCAGTACACTATAGTATTGACTCCACGATTAACAAACGTCAATTTCATTTTATTTTTACCAATATATCCAATAGAACTGGACATCCAACCAAATTGACAACTGAATGCATTAAATGGCTGGCTTTTGTATCAGCATGACCTCAATAAGTAATGTTTAGTTTGTAGCAGAAAGAAAATGAAACTAGAAAAAGTGCTCCTCGGAGCACAGGTCTCCGCCAGGTCAGGTAGGTTATTGTGGCCTCCTGGTGGAGCGCTATAATAGGCCAATGTGAAAAGGGTGCCATTTCTTCTTAGGCCTTTCACGGCAATCGGACACTGCATTCATGATTTGAGGCATTTTGTTCCAAAAATGTGTTTTAAATTAGACCTGCTGGTGGTGCTATAACAGGCCAATGTGGAAAGGGTGGCATTTCTTCCTTGGCCTAGTGGGAATATGCGTGCAAAATGTCACTGAAATTGCATGCTGCGTTGATGATTTGAGGCATTTTGCTTAAAACCAACCAATCCTGCAAACTTTGGAAGCCAATGTTAGGCAATCAGGATGGAATATGTGAAATTGGACAGATCCGTGTTGATCACATAACAAAATCTGTAGGAGTAGTATAAAAAAAAATGTGTTTTGCACAAATCGGCCTCCTGGTGGCGCTATAACAGGCCAATCTGAAAAGTCCAGAGGTTCTGAATTGGCATCCAGGGAGTGTGTGTGCACAGTTTCGCAGTGACCGGGCCAACGGTGCTGGAGATCAGCTGCTCACAGACAGAAGGACACACGGACGGACCCATGCATGGACAGGGTGCAAAACATACTCGCCATGCCTTTCGGCCTGGCGGAGACGGGAGACAATAATCACAACTAAAGCTAGGTGTGTGGCTGTGTGTAAAGTTGTACAACATTGACATTTGACTAATGAAAGTGTGCTGTGGCAGCTCAAGTTCACTACTGGAAAAATACATTGTATCAAACAACCAGTATACAATTCCCTTGCAAGAACCAAAGGAATCACACAACAAATTAAATGTTAAGAAATATTGAGCTACTGGTCTGAAGGCATATTGAGGACATTACTGTTTCTCTCTGTTATGTTCTTGACGGTAATACAGTAGAGACCTTCAGTATATTGTAGCATTATGGCCTTTTGTTTTACACATTTGGCATGCTATGACTTTTGTGATTAATTAGTATATAGTCTAATCAGAAGATTTTGTCTTGGAGACCAATTAACATTAATTCCAGTGTTATTACATAATAGTGCTGGTTTTAGCCTTTTTTAATTTTTTTCAAATAATTAATATTAATTAGTAAAAACTAAAGTAAACATAACATGCCTTAAACATAGTTATCACTTGTTAACAGCTGTAGATCAACTGGTACTGTATGTTAATTACAGGGCATTACATTACAGTGATTACCTACAATGTCAATCACTATGCTGTAAATACCCGTTATCACTGATTAGTATGTCGTCATCAAAAATATAAATGGATTATCCTTTCCACCAATTACACAGTTGTTATATGTTGAAAGATGTTTCAAGTACTGTTGCATAGTGTTCCATTGTATTTGTTACCAGTTAACCTGCAGAAAATATAGCTTTGGCTGCTGTTAGCTATACCACCTTAGCTAAATGTCAAGAATTCAAAAGAAACAAATCATCTTACAGTGCTGTATTGTACTGTGCAGTCTGTTTTCCCACTCATAATCCGGTAATTACTGCACCATTGAAAACAAACTGGGATGAGATCGTTACTAGACAGTTGTGGAAACTACTTTCACTAATTATGAATTAATCTTGAGGAAATCTCCCCCTGGAGAGGAATTCAGAACTTTTTTTTAAATGGTTTATGCTTGCACGTTTTACAACAAATTAACACTAACTAATGAGCAGTCACTTGCTCTGACAGAAACACGGTGATGAGTAGGCTGCTGGGATTCAAACTAAAGGTATACCATATATTTTCCTAGACATATATCAGACAATACCACAGCTCTCTGCAAAATTGTCATCGGTCACATACTGCTGGTGATTCTCCATACTCCCGCCTTAACAGTGGCTGATGGTAATCTCGGTGAGCAGCTGACCTCCCTCCCCTGGAGTGACAGACTCTAACATTTAGAAGGGACTGACCCATTTCCTCAGGGAGAGTCAGTTTAGACGGCAAATTCACAATGATCCCGTCTCTCTCTAAGGCAGCTGAAAGAGCACAGGCTCGTTGAAGGAATATGTGCACAGCTCATGGTTGTCAAACCCTTGGAGCTGTGCCTGTTCACTTCCTGGTAATTGGTCGTCTATCTTCTCTCCTGTGATCAACGGTTTAGTTCCAGCTCCATGGGCCAATAATTTCTTTCTGGTCTCATAGTTGCTTGTTTATTTCCACTCGTGTAGTCAGCTGTTTACTTCCAGTCCTATGATCAGACCTTTATTTGTGGCACTGCAGTCAAGGTTTTATTACTGGTTTTGAAGACATTGTTACAAAAGCTCTGGTGTGTGGAATAGGGCTCTGTCTTCTTTGTTTATTGTCTTGATTGGTTTTATTAATTTGCAATGGATTTAATGCAGCACAAACAATGTTTCTATTACTCACCAAAAATAACATAATTAAGTCAAAATGTGTCGTAAGAAAAGATGAGGAGAAAGTGCACAGATAATACGTTGGCATACATTGTGTATGTGCTGTATGTACAAGTACACAAGTGCTTTTATTCACATGTGTATTTTGCTTTTGTGTTGCATGAAGTAACAGCTAGATGCAGTGTGTATCTATCCTTCAGTAGTTTGAGTTCCTTGAACTGTCAAAGAAGGGGAAAGGGGTGAATGCAGATGGGTAGATGGAGTGACTAGAATATTGGAATATATATTTGGCTAACCCAGCAACTCTGGTCAAGGAATGAGGTTGACACCATACAGTCCCACAACATTGAATACAGCTATGGGTCACGTGTGAGTAGTGGTTAGACCAGAGCCAATGAGATAGAAAAAGATGTGTCATCTGAGTTAACTCCATTGATACAGTTATTTTACTGGTGGAGCATGTAAACGCAAAATAGTCATTACGATATTCAACATTAAATCATGTATTGCCAAAACCAACTTACAGTTGATTTGTAATTAGTCTTGGTGTGCTCACAGATAACAAGGAGAAGAATGCGCAGGTAAGGTTTGGCGGCCAAACACTACTTCCAAACATTGATTCCTATGGTTGCTGGTGAAGCACGTAGTATGTGTGATACATGAACCACATTATCTGTACTGTTTCTGACCCCTAAATGATGCAACTATTTACTCTTTCAATCTCAATGACTCTGCATAAGATTTGTGAGAATATACAAATCTTGGGGTGGTTTATTGAAAGGGTAAAAAAGAGAGTTGGCCTCTCCAATCGATATGGGATGAATCACTGGGGCTTTGCTGTATACAAAATCTTTAGCAAATTATTACTTTTTGCTGCATACTTAAGCACTAGTTGGTGCATCACTGTAATCCAGATGCATATAGGTCAATTGATTTAAAAGGAGCTCATCTTGTAAAACTCCAAAGCTTTGAATTCAAAGAGAGAAGAAATGTTAACCCTATGTCAAACATCACATCAGAAGACTGCTTCTTCAATATGTATAAGTGCCTGAAAGTATCTGTCTTATGGCAAAGCTTAAATACTAAAGGTGGTGAGAACAGCAGTTTGTGGAATGACGTAAATGTACTATACAGTATGAGGTGACAATATTATTTAACAGGCAAGAACTTCCCTTCAGATCAATTTAGACAAACGTTAAAATGTGTTAATTACAAGTCTCTATGGACAAATGCAAATTGAGTTTGATTACCCTTTGAGCAACATACTTGAGTTCGTTCAGAAGATTGCAAAGATTATATTGGGGATACTTAGTAATTGCCTGAGAAACGAAGCCACTTACCGTTAAGCCCTATTTCACATCATCCATTGCATGGTGTGAATTGTTTTTGCGTGAACATGTTCACCAATTAATGACATGCCCAGAATAGGGACACCAAATTTGTGTAGTGATTATTAATTTTGAGATTTTGACTTGCACTGTCCTCCATGTTCAATTGACAAGCTGTGACATAACACCAGATTGTGCATGTTTCTGCCACTAGGCTATTGAGAAACACTAATCTTAGCTTTTCAACGCTGGTTCCCTGTTTGCTTTAGAATTATATGTTACTGAACTATTGCAAAAGAAAAAGCACAGTCCCGGATCCAGGCCACTCTTGAAATGTTTCACTTAAATACTTGATTAATAATTAAGGGGGATTGAGCCCTTGCTATCCAAGCCTTTAGGCTTTGAAGTACCCTGCTCAGAATCTTGTTCTCCAATTGTCACACTGATCTAGTTTAGCAGGTGTGACAAAGCTGCCAAACATGTTAGAATTGCTGTTCGGAAAATATGACTAAAGCCCCTTGAGAAATTATCCTCCTGGTTGCCAACATAATGAAACTGTTTCAGGTAACCAATTGGCAAACCTAAATGTTGTAATTTAATACCTGATTTGTTTGGGGAATCAATGAATTCTCATCAGTCTGTCAGGTAGTCTGTTGTAGTAGCAGAAGCAAAGATGCCTCCTAAATTAATTATGAGCAGATGCAATTTGAAAACAACTAAAAGAAAATCTAAAGGGCTACATCACAGTATTTTCATGTACATTGTTGCTTGGATGAAATATTAAATTCCTTGATCCCATGAAATATTCTGCTCCTCTGTTTTATTTTATTGCATACTGTATATATCTCATCTGAACTCTCATGTATGTCTTATTCTGCCACTTTTCACAGTTCTGGCATAACCGCCAAGTCACTTTTTACAAAACTTTGCAGAATGGTAGGAGGGCCATGCCAAGAAACGATTCTAAGATTGAGAAATGTAAACTCAGCCGCCTAGATTTTCCTATTATTTTTTTATGCAAAACACTTAAATATGTTGTACTCCTAGGATTTTTCAGCAATTCACATGAACAACATTCAACATTCAATCTATAGTATCTAAAATCCCAGAAATGTGTGTACAAAAAAAAAATTGGCTTAATCTTCCATGTGTGCAATGGAAGATTATTGTGTGGTGCAATAATCTTATATTCGGGCCAAACAAAAAATATATTTGCTATATTTATATAGCATAAAAATATATAGTATTAGGTTAGATATGAGGTGCTAAAAGTAGCAAGTATATACCTGAGGTTAGACATATGGTGCAGGTTAAAAAAGATAGCAGCAGAATAATAACACATCGGTTGGTCCACATAATATGTGAAGGTAGTCCACATAAGGTAAAATCCACAGGTAAAATCCATACGGTCAATCCATATAGGAAAGTAGTCTGCTTAAGGAACAAATGCACACATACGAAAAAACAGTCTCATAAAGAAGAGTGTTTGAGTGTGGCAGGCCAGCCTGACAACAGGTGGCGTTCAGGCCTTGTTCAACAGTTTAGCCAGGTGGAAACAGAAATCTGATGGTCTAGCTCTTGATACTGCAGTAGTGCTTGCCTGACTGTTGTTGTAGTAGCGGCTTAAATGGAGTGTGGCTGGGTGGTGAATGTCCTTATGAATGACTTATTCACCGCTTCTCGTACAGTTCCTGGAGGGAGTGAAGCTCACTATTCAGGATGCGCTCGGCCATCCACACCACCTTCTGTAGGGCTTCCCGTTCACAGGTGGTGCAGTTCCCATACCAGGTGGAGACACAGCCTGACAGAACGATTTCAATGGAACTGTTATAGAACAGCCTGAGGATGCTGGGCAGGTGCTTTGATTGGAGGGAGGGCAGTAAGAAATGTTAATTGGTGAACAACTGTAGTCCACTGTAATCCCGGACATTATTAGCATGGCCATGTCATGCTTATGTGTCAACCATTGGCTAAATTCTAACAGTAATCTTCCTTTGGCTTGACATGGAGAATAAACCATGTCCAACAAAGGCTCAGTTTACTAACATTTTCTATTTAAATGTGAAGCTGCAATGTAACTGGCAATGCCGAGGGACAAAGACATCCGGGGGTGTATGTGCAGACATTGTTGTTGCTGCTTTTACCACTACTACTACTACTAGGATTATTTATTTTCCATTATTCTTCCAAGTAGTAATACTGGTGGTGGCAGTAGTAACAATTTAGGCTTTTGATTCTCAAATCCTGTTTTGAGGGTCACACAAGAAAATAAATGCACACTAGCCAAAAAATAAGTCCAAAACCAACCTCTTTGCGTTTTGGATTTTGCAGGACATGATGGTTACAGTATGCTTGAGGAGTAATGCAGATCATACACAGCAGCCTCTCTCACACACACACACACACACACACACACACACACACACACACACACACACACACACACACACACACACACACACACACACACACACACACACACACACACACACACAGCCCCACTCACAGTGCTGCTATGTTCTCTCCTTCTCGTTGTAGCCACGAAGTCCACACTTGTGCATTCCACTTGTCCCCTGTCCTTGCAATCAATGCAATTGTTATACTTAATTTACTGTATATTCCGTCTCTGTCGATGGCATTCGATTACAGAAAATGGCAGATTCAATCTGTGACGATTATGATGCGATATGAGCTTGCTATTTTCAGCAAACGACATCATCGATGAAGTAGCCTAAACCAGGCTTTAATATGTTTTGTCATCACTTTTGCTAATATTTGGCAAATATGAAAGACGACGACGCTGCTCTCTACTCTGTATAATTCAACTTCTCAGCAAACACACACACACACAGGGGTGAGACTGATAAGACAGACAGACAGTTATGTTTCTTAGAATTTTACAGTGTTGGTTTAGTGCGACCGTTTTCAGTTATTCAAAAATTTTGTCAATATGTTTGAATGCTAGTTTGTTGGGGCAGCCTTGGCATTTGGTGGGGCATTGCCGCCTCCGTTGCCCATGTCTAGAACCGGCCTTGATGCGGGGGTGCATTCTGAACGTCTTAAGGTGACTGAGTTGTCACCTTGAGTTGCTGCTGAGCCTTTGTCCTCACATGTGTGGTGTGTGTGCTCCTCTTGAGCTGCTCTTCAATGTGTACGCCAGGAACTCACGGACCCTTTCCACTACAATACCATCGATGAAGATGGGGGGCGTGCTCTCTCCTCGGCTCCCTGGAGTACGCAATCAGCTCCTTGGTCTTGTTGATGTTGAGGGCGAGGTTGTTCTCCTGACACCAGAGTGCCAGTAATCACTGTTGTGTCGTCAGCATACTTGATGGTGACATTGGAGTTGTGCAAGGCTATACAGTCGTGTGTACAGAGAGTAAAGGAGACGGCTAAACACGCATCGGCCATTACAGGCCAATGATGAAAACAAAATTGGGCACTAAAGGGCTAGTTTCCGGCTGGGAGTTGGTTTAATACAGTATATTCAAGTGCACATTTTCTTCATGTTATCATGGTCCATATCATGGACAGTATCATGTCAGTATCATGGTCAGTATCATGTCAGTATCATGTCACAGGCCCCGTCACATAAGGCTTCTCTCCCAGCACTGTGACATGGATGTCAGGCTCTGTTACAGGGCCTGACATCCCTGTGACAGGGCTGGTAACATGGTACCATGGTAACATGGTAAACATGACGGGGCCTGTGACAGGGCCATGAAAGCAATGCCATTCAGTGCCGTGAGAGGGGCCTGATATACAATTCCACTTATAACTAGAAAAAGTGCTCCTCGGAGCACAGATCTCCGCCAGATCAGGTAGGTTATTGTGGCCACCTGGTGGCGCTATAATAGGCCAATGTGAAAAGGGTGGCATTTCTTCCTCGCCTAGTGGGAATGTGCGTGCATTCATGATTTGAGGCATTTTGTTGCAAAAATGTGTTTTGCTAAATAAGACCTGCTGGTGGCGCTATAACAGGGCAATGTGAAAAGGGTGGCATTTCTTCCTCGGCCTAGTGGAAATGTACGTGCAAATTTTCACGGAAATCGCACTTGAGTGCTGATTTGAGGCATTTTGTTCAAAAAGGACCAATCCTGCAAACTTTGGAAGCTAACCTTAGCCAATCAGGATGGAATATGAATATCCGTCTTGATCACATGACTATAGAGATACTGTGTACCGATTTGCGTGATGTTTGGATTAATATCCAAAAATGGGTTTTACACAAATCGGCCTCCTGGTGGCGCTATAACGGGCCCATGTGAAAGATTTGGGGCAGAGGTTCTGAATTGGCATCCAAGGAGTGTGTGTGCACAGTTTCGAAGCGACCGGGCCAACGGTGCTGGAGATTAGCTGTCCGCAGACAGATGGACACACAGACATACAGACGGACGGACGGACGGACGGACGGACGGACGGACGGACGGACGGACGGACAGACAGGGGGTAAAACATACTCTCTCGCCATGCCTTTCGGCCTGGCGGAGACAATAACAGGCTTTTATTTTTCTCCTTGGGAAGTAGGTTAATAATGACATAATAATGACGTACAGTACCAGTTTAATGTAAAATCTGATATTTGGAAATCGATAAGATGTTTTCTAAATTATATAAGCAACACAACACACAATAAAAATAAAGCTTACATTTTAAATTGGCTGTGGGGGGCGGTAAGTGGCATGGATATTGCACTGGCCTAAAAGATGTCGAGGAACACTGGTCTATAAAAACACCTGTGTTTTGGGCTGGGGGCGACGCCCATCAGCGGGGAATGTTGAGCGGGAGGAGTAGGAGAAGGCACTACATCCTCACGGTGGGGGCTCCTCACTGGCAGGTGAGCCAGTAGAGTACAACAGCAGTGGCAAGCAGTGAGAGGAATGAGTTGGCATAATAATGACAAAAAAAAGGGTAAAAAATATTGACTACTCAAAGAAATGGTAGTAACTTATGCTACTTTACCTAGCAAGGGAGACAAAGATGTACCAACATAAAAGCAGGTTTCAGAAGCCAAAATTAATGAAGCAGCCAGCTGAGAAAGAAAAAGCAATGCCCCCAAAATATCTTCAAAAAGAAAGAGGGGATAGCAGCACGTAGTCGCTGCAACAGATGATGAACTTGTTCTGCATGTGAAGTGACTGGTGGATAGGCTATTTACAAAGTTAAAATAACTTTTGTATTTCTCATGTAACTGTTCTATTGTCATTGGTGCTTAGGAAAAACTATTTCAAAACTGAGAAAAGAATCTTGGTCTGCTAAGATACTGATTGCTGAGAACAACTGCATCACTGCAAGTTTCGGGGAAGTCTGCACGGTTTTTAATGCTTTTCTTATCAATCCCAGTGATAGTGGCATCTGCCAAATGTTCCTTTTCTAAACTGAAGCTGATTAAAAGTTATCTGAGGAGCTCAATGGGACAGTCTCTCTCAGCCAAAAGCCCAGAAAGTGCACCTATGAGGTAAATGGAGCCTCTCTCTATTTATTCATTTGTATAATCAATCATCGCTCTTGTGTTTTAGTGTGCACAGACACAGCAATGTTATCTATCTGTGTGACGGTGCACTGTCACCCATAATGTTTTTTCATCAGTTTTGTGGTACAGCGGCACCAGATTTGGTCTCGGTAGCCTATGACTATCATGAATTGACATGCTATTTGTGAATGCACAACGTCTTTATAATATGCGTGTATACAGTATACATAGCATACAGTATGTTACAGGGAAATTGGCATTCCAGGGAAATTGAAAAAGGAGCGCTTGTTTTTACCACCCACCCAGGCAATTCTGTATAACCAACACTAGAGGGCAATGAATGCAAGCCAATGCATGGACATGCGTGTGTGTGTGTGTGCATGTGTGCGCACGCGTGTGCGTGTGTGCACACATGCACACGCACACACGCACACATGTGTGTCGTCGTGGACACTGGATAGTAACCATAGACTGCAACCCATGAAAAGATCTATTCTCCCCCTATCGGTTCACAACTCGGACGGGCTGATTCGACTAGCAGACCTTCGGCCGGTCGGCGCGGGCACTCGCACCTGGAGGCGCGAGGGCGCGCCTCCGCGGCCTCAAGCTCTGTTGAGTCGGCACGCCTCCGTCATGGACAATAACTATTATCATGTGTGCGTGTGAACGCGTGTTCAGCGTTCCCCTAGCGTAGCTTCCTGGTTGCTATGTGGGGGGGAACAACAAAAGCCAGGTCGGCCTCGCATCAAAGCCCCGCGTCGCGCCTCCTCCTCCTCCTCGCGCCGCCTCGTATCAAAGCCCCGCTTCGCGCCTCCTCCTCCTCCTCGCACCGCCTCGTATCAAAGCCCCGCCTCGCGCCGCCTCCTCCTCCTCCTCCTCCTCGCGCCGCCTCGTATCAAAGCCCTGCCTCGCGCCTCCTCCTCGCGAGTCTCACGTAGAGAACCCTGTCTCGAAAAGCCCCGCCTCGCGCCGAAGCCCCGCGCCTAAAAGCGAGCGCTCCTCTTTCAATTTCCCTGGAATGCTTATTTCCCTGTGACATATATATACTATATATATATATATATATATATATATACAAATATAAAAATTTGCTCAAGGAAGGACGGGCCGGCGGGCGGACCGGCGGACCTCTGGCTCATGTCACCATGACTCAGCCAAAACCATATAAGGAGTTTCCAATGCAGCTACGCCCAAATATGGAGTGTGTTGCCTAACCTCAATGTGTCTCATGGCATCAGGCGCAAACAAATCAGTCAGCTCCATATATGGGCCAAAAGGGGGAATGCCCATATATGGGCATACTGATGACATCAGCAATCTCCATATATGGCCATAAAAGGGACATGGATTTACAGATACAGATCCGGTTTTCCAGAGCCACAGATCCGACCACTATACCACTTACATACATTGTACTCTGACAATGCCCCCGGCACTATGACTCAGACAAATTGATCGGATCTGCGGTGCGACGTAGGTGTGAGGGCTGCGTAGCGGCCTGAACTCTAGATGTTTGGGCCGCCGAACCTCTAGTATACTGTATACATCCTATATTGACATTGGCGAATGGGAGGGTGGGCCGGCTGGCCTAATGTAGTTAGTTGCGTGTGAAATTATTAAAACATCACTGCAAATCTGGTTTATTGGCAAAATTCACAAACTGTCAACTGTATGAAATAAGCGAATCAAACAAGAACAATTTAAATAGCTCAAAACAACTAATATGAGTGGTTTCGCCAATTTCAACACAAAATGCCCCTTTTAATCATTACTGCAGTTTCAAAATTACTGTTTATGTCAATGACAAGTGTCTTTAATACTTAATGGAGCACCCCTTTGCTGTTATGACCTGCTGCAAATGTGATGCATATTCAGACACCAGCCTCTGGCAGCATTCCTGAGGCATTTTAGCCTCAGGAAGTGTTTGAATAATGGTGTTTGAATCATTTTGAGTGCTACTCATATATATAGCGATGCTATGCATAGCCCTTTCTATTTTCTCTCCATTCCTATAAATGTATGGGAGTCTGTTGCCTATTACTAGTGGCCTAACCTCAGATCCCAGGCTTGCTTTCTCAGAAAGAAAGCCTGGGGAATGTTAAAGTTAAAACTGGATAGAAAGTGGTGGGAATACTGACAGAATGGGCAGGAGCCGTTACATAGCGGGGGACGGGGTTTGCCCAGGTGTGCACATAGCGTCCATATTAATAAACCCTCTAGATATAGTCAAATGGACCTGAGTTTGGATCTCTTCTTGGACCTACATGTATTTTTTCCATCACCAAATATATCCTATCTACAATCACACAACGTGTCGCGTTGCTAATGATCCCCCCAGAATTTGGATGCTGGGTTCAAGGGGTTAAACTACTACTCAGTGAAACAAACATTGTGACTGCAGCAACTAATGTTACGCCAACAAAGGCTGTCGTGTTTGTTTATATTATGCATTGCACATACCTCAGGAAATGTTTTACACATTTCTCTTCCAATTTTGCTGATATACTGTAAATTGTTTGATCTAGTTTTGTTTTGCACCTGGTCTGAAAAACACAGACAGACTCTGGTCCCGTCAACGCAATCACAGTTTAGCCACACCCCAGCAAGTGAGCTGCTCGCTAATTCTATTCACTGTTTGAATTGAACGTTTCTCTAGAACTCCATTCAGAGTTGAGTGAGATCCGAGGGTTGGCCCCACAAGACTACTAGTCACCTGATAATATAATCCGCTGTACAGTGTCTTTCACTGTACCAGTCATTTTAAAGCTGTGTGCTTGAAAATACTTCTCTCATTCGCGATTTACATTGCATCATAACGCGTTCTCGCCCGGGGTTGGCTTGTTACATCACTGGCTGGGCCCTTGAAATGTCTGCTTGCAGCTATGTTTGCCGTTAGTTTTTTTTTACCCTGGTAAGAAATACTGGAAATAAAGATACTTGTCGAGTTGGGATAAGATAACTGACTGAGTATTTACATGTATTCATTCATTTAGAGATCTATTTTATAAAGAATGCTTTGTTGCCAACCGCTTCTTTTGACCTGGCAAGGAGTGTCATCAGGAGGTTGCAATATGTACGGAGGAACACGCTTTCCATCTAAATTCTGTTCCTCATTGAACAGGCACCCTGACAACGAACCCGTAGGAGTTGCTAGTAGCGACCGTTCTAACCTGCCGGTTGCCCACTTACGAACACTGCCAATAGTTTTTATTGGCGTGCCTGGCTCAGCCGGAGGCACATTGGAAGAATCAAACCCTATTCTCCACGGTGGTGGGCAGGAAAGTTATGTATACTATGAATGTTTCATTGAGACATCAATACAGCCTGTGTCAGCCGTCCATGTTTTTGTTTTCTTCAGATTTTTATAGCTGATGTTGTCAAATCCATCCTGAATCTAAGCTCCTCTGAAGACAAGCTCCCGCACCACAAGGTTTACGTAGATCTGTTGAAACACTTTGAAACCCTCTCTCTGCATGTAATTCATGAGAAAAAAAGAGCTCTTGGTTTTTGCTTGAAAATGTGGGACCAACAGACAAACACAGTGGCTTATACCTTAAAGTTCAGCTTGTCTCCTCCGATTGCTCCCCAGTCACTACTATATTGCATTATGACAGGATTATTTCTGACTGCATTTTGCTAAGTGGCTGTTGCAACAATCTGTATCCATGCACAAAGTAATGAATTGCTAGATATATTTGGACTATTACAGTAGCCTGTCTTCACGTTGCATGATAAAACTGAAGCAGCCTGTAAGTAGTAGCTATAAGTAAAACAAGGGCTGGCGAGTGGGAGAGCTGGCTTGTGTTGAAACAGAGCTGAATGATCTTAATCCCTCCTGTTTATTGGTAGGGGCTGTGTAATGCCCAATGCAGCTTGAATTACCCTAATTGTAGTGATGTACATACTGTAGGTCATAGTTGATGCAGTCTCTCTCTCTCTCTCTCTCTCTCTCTCTCTCTCTCTCTCTCTCTCTCTCTCTCTCTCTCGCTCTCTCTCTCGTAAATTTGAAAACATTTGCAAATTAACATTAATGAAAACAATATGAATTACTTACAGATAATGCCTAGAGACAAAAACATGATGGATGGAGATGGATTGTTACCAGAACATGAACATTATTTTCTAATGACTAATGCAATTAACTTCCTATAATAGTGCACCTTGTCTAAGTATCCTTCTAACTAAAGACAACGTTCATACAGGTACAACAATACAACGCTGATGAAGGCTTGATGCCGAAACACGTACGTTGTTCTGTCTGCTCTGCAGTATATCATGCCAACTTAAATATATAAACTAGAAAAAGTGCTCCTCGGAGCACAGGTCTCCGCCAGGTCAGGTAGGTTATTGTGGCCTCCTGGTGGCGCTATAATAGGCCAATGTGAAAAGGGTGCCATTTCTTCTTAGGCCTTGCACGGCAATCGGACACTGCATTCATGATTTGAGGCATTTTGTAAAAAAAAATAGTTTTGCTAAATTAGACCTGCTGGTGGCGCTATAACAGGCCAATGCCAAAAGGGTGGCATTTGCTCCTCAACATAGTGTTAATGTGCGTGCAAAGTTTGACCGCAATCGGATGCTGCATTCATGATTTGCGGCATTTTGTTCAAAACAAGCCACTACTGCAAACTTTAGATGTCAATCTTAGCCAATCAGGATGGAATGTGAAAAATCAAACACATCTGTCTTGATCACATGACTATAGAGATGTGTACCGATTTGCGTGAAATTTGGATCAAATCGGAGTAATATACAAAAATGGTGGCGCTCTAAAAGGCAGATGTGAAAAATGCAGGGCAAGGGTTTTTCCTTGACCTCTAGGGAGTGCGCTTACAAAGTTTTACACAGATCGGCGCAGTTATAGGTAAAAACACGAATGGGCCTGTTATAGAATAGATTTGAACATTTTCAAGTGGCATTTCTTCCTCTGCATAGTGGGAATATGCATGCAAAATTTCAAGGAAATTGCATGCTGTGTTCATGATTTGAGGCATTTTGTTCAAAACGGAGCACTCCTGCAAACTTTGGAAGCCATTTTTAGCCAATCAGGATGGAATATGAAAAATCTGAAAGACCCGTTTCGTTTAATGACTATAGAGATACTGTGTACCGATTTACGGGATTTTTGGACAAAATCTGTAGGAGTACTGTCAAAAAATATGTTTTGCACAAATCGGCCACCTGGTGGCGCTATAAAAGGCCGATGTAAAAAAATTGGGGCAGAGGTTCTGCTGTGGCATCCAGGGAGTGTGTGTGCACAGTTTCGCTGCGAGCAAGCCAACGGTGCCGGAGATTAGCTGTCCACAGACAGAATGACGGACACACGGACGGACACACGGACGGACGGACGGACAGGGGGCAAAACATACTCTCTCGCCATGCCTTTCGGCCTGGCGGAGACAATAAAAGTGCCTTAAAGGACTGTAGGAGCCATGAATTGGTTTATTGTAATCATGAATGGGTTGATTGTTTATATGTATATCTGGTCAATGCACTATCACTGGTGTACATGGATGATTGAGTGATGAGCATAGGGGCGGACACCTGGTTACCTCAAAAGCGCCACCTGTTCACCTGCTGAGAACAGACACAGAGAGAGAGGGGGGGTGTGGGAAGCTGTATTTTTTGTTGACCGCTTTATTCGCTTTATTTTTTTTGCTTTATTGTTTTGATCGCTGTGATTATCTTGCTATAAGTTCGATCACCCTTTAATAAGTTATGTATGTGGCTTTAATAAAACCGAATCTTCCTCTTGTTTGAGGAGCGCGTCAGACAATACAAATGGCCCATATCTCATCGCCTCTCAGCGACATAGTTAGTTTGGTCTCCTGCAGTCGCATACAAGGACAGTTCCGTGAGTGCTGGTATTATAGAGATTTATTGTAATGTAACTTTTCCAAACCGTTCACCCGGTAAGAAAGCTCTGTAATATTTAAATGAGTTGGAGTCGTGCTTGTTTGATGTAAAAAAAAAAAAAGAAACTTCATACAGGACCGAAAGCTGTTTAGGTTCTTTTGTACAGCATTTCAAACCACCACCAACAACTTCTGACTTATCTTGAATTTCATGACACAGGAGGAGGAGCAACTCGGCCAGGAGTAGATCTTTGCTGGACCACGTTTCTGACCAGTCCTTCTCTGCTGGGGATTGCCTGACAAAAACTCCATATAGGCCATTATTCCTTCCTTGCTACTTGATTATCCTTTAATTACTAACTAGAAAGACTCAATGCTGATTTGAAGAGGAGCAATGTGTTCCATATTCTTTTTTTTACCTTCTTCTTCGTGTGCCCAGAGAAAGGAGCTCAAGTCATCCTTTTCTGTCAAGCACAACAATTCCCTATTGCTACCGTGCCTCCTTCTCTTGACGTCTCCTGTGCATAACAGTCCCAGATGGATGTTAGTCTGCCTGTTTTTACAGTGCGATGGGAGCTCTCTGGCACCCTGTCAATAGGATACACAGGCAGTGGATACAAAGGCTTGAACTGGCTTCGGTCTCGTTTTCCAATAGCAGGCAGCCAAAAAAATCTCTCTGGTAAGGATCCTGTGAGAAATGCTTCAACTTCTTCACAAACACTGGCATACTGGTGTAATTGCTGGAAGGTCTCCGTCTTCCCTTTCTGATGCAGCGGGGCAGCAAACCAGGCAGCCAGTTAAGACAGGCATTTTACCCTCTCTGAGAGGAATGTGCAGGCTGCAGGAAGGTGGGAAAGGGACAATTGTCCTCCAGTGAGATCTTATCCTTCCAGCACACCTTTTCCACTCCTTTGCCAGTCTTTTTACTCCAGCCTATGAAGCCGTTGCTTCTTCTGTGACCCCTGCCCTGTTCCCCATCCACTCCAGGAACCTTTAACCTTTGCCGCAGGCTCCAAGGTCATGGGCTTGACCTCCCGGGCGGCCTTCCTGGGGTGTTCTCAGTGAAGCTGTCCAACTCCGGCCAGGGGCCAGATGTATTCAAGGCTGTGTATCCATCAGAATGATACTGAGCAGATATCGCCGTGAGGATGTATGAAGAGGAAACTTGACGTGAGAAATTGAGCACCTCTCCACATATTCTGCGGTTGGTGTACGCAGGTTTCTAGGGAGAATCTATGCTTGCGACCAAGAGTAATGAGATCATATACAGTAGGCACAATTATGAATGTGATATTTTTTGCTGTTCTTACACTCTGTGTTCCGAGTCCAATAAAATGTCATTGCAACATTAATGTTTAATGTAGTACAGTATTCTGCTCAAGATCAGATAAGAATTTGCTGATTTATTTCCCATTATATTTACGTAAAAGAGAAATGTCTCTTTGGTTCAATGCACTATTTGCAGATAAGTAAGTAGTTTTTTTGTGCAAGTACCAGAGGATATCAGCTGATATCAAACATGTACAGTCAAGTGTATACAGTACATACACTCTACTATGTACATATAGTGTTTTATATTTGTGATGATATTGAATGTTTGGTGCTATTTTTAAATGTTGATGAATTGAATACCTAGGACCCCAATGGAAACAAGACCGCAAGGACTTTTTGGGTGTTATCCTTTTAGACAAAGTGTTTGACTGTACTCCTGCTGTTTTACATTTCTGTCTAAAAAAAAAATTCAATCAATCAATCAATACATACTGTGATTGTCCGCACCATCCTCTGTAGCGTTTTGTAGTCGAGGGCAGTGCAGTTCCCATACCAGGCGTTGGTGCAGTTCGTCAGGTTGCTCTTGTTGGTGCTCTGCTGTTGTAGGACGTCCAGAGGATGCGAGGGCTCACACAGAAGTTGTCTGAGGCAGTACAGTCACTGTCAGCCTTTTTCACCAAGTGTGTCATCATCATCATCATCATAAACTTTATTTATGCTCGTCATTAGAGTTGAGGGGCAGGCCCTCATTTTCAATGTAGCGGAGACAACAACACAGAACACAACACTCAACAGGCAGAGTCATTAACATACAGCAACATCAAAATATTATAACAGATAAACAAAACAAATTATAAAGCAGTTACAGTCTTGAACAAAGTTGTTGGAAACCATTGCCCTGAAATTAACCCAAAGAAGGAAGTGAACTGATTTTAATGACTTCTGAAGCTCATTCCAAGCAGATGGAACACTGATAGAGAATGCTGCCTTGTATAGCTCTGTATGAACATGAGGAACCGTGAGCATCAGGAAGTCACTCGAGCGGATCTGGTAGGGACTAGGGTTCAGTTCCAACATGGAACAAATCTAAGTATACATGTATATTTCATGCCTGAAATGGCAGATACAAGTAAATGTATGTGGCCCTTTTTGAGGTTCTCATTGATGTTCTTGCGAAGGAATTTGGCAGTCACTGACTAGCACCACTGTGATGCCGTCCATTTAAATAGGGCGTGCTCTATTCCCCAGAAGGAGCGAGTGCATTCTCCGGCAGCGGCAACAGCCGCGGAACGTCCGCGGAACTTCCGGTGGAGGAGCGGCAGCTCCCGGCAGTGACTGCCGGCGGTGGAGCGTCAGCTGCCGGCGGAGCAGCGGAACTGCCGCGGAAACTGCCGGTGGAGGAGCGGCAGTCGCGGAACTGCCGGTGGAGGAGCGGCAGTCAACTTCTTTTTCCGCCGATAAAGTATAGTTTTGGACCATGACGGAGCCGCGCCGAATCAGCAGACCTTGAGGCCAAGGAGTCGCGCCCGAGCGCCTCCAGGCGCGAGTGCCCGCGACGACCGGCCGATGGTCTGCTATTCGACTAAGCGGCGTCCGAGTTATGTACCGATAGGCACAGAATCGTAAATAATATTAGTGGGGACTGCGTTACACTAACGCAGCACACTCCCAAAGCTGACGCCACCGGCAGCTCCAGCCGGCGCCGCCGCCGCCGCCACCGGCAGCAGCCGCTGCCGGAAAATGCACTCGCTGTCCCTCCTATTCCCAGCCTCTTGCCACCACTACAGTACACCGCCAAATAATATTGTTAATTGTTTGCTACCTGGCCTCCACAGAGCCGCCAGAGGAATAGGACCACTGGCTGGTCACGGCCATGTCATCAGAATCGCTACAGTTGGCTGCAGAGGTTTGACAGAGCCAGGGGCGCCATGCATTCTCTCTGTGGTCTTTAGTGATCTTGTCAAAGCTGGACTCTGAGGCTTTGCTCAGCTGGTTGGGTCCACACTCTATGCCCCTTGGCTGTGTCCGGGTTGTGTCCATGCTCCTCCAGCGCATTCAACGTGAGCCACATTGTGGCCTCTGCACCGGCGGAGTTGCTTTCGTTGCTGCAGTGGACTCAGCGAGGGGTGAGCTTGGTAAGACTCTTTCAGGCCCAAGTTGTTTTTCAGTCTAATGTGGCTCTCACATGGACTTAGGAAAGTGGTGTGTCCATTGTCTAGTATGCATGTCTTCATGTGCACTGCCTAGCAAGATATCACCTAACCTATTACTAACCTAAAATAATGGCTACCTTAAAATACAAGTGATATGAGCATAGTTTAACTCCTTGAACGCCTTGTTGGTAGAATCCTCTGCCCCACGCCCCCACCCCGCCTTTCTCTATAAATAAACCTCATGCTACTGAGTTTTATTCCAGTATGTTTTGTATTGTATTTGTATTTGTATTGTATTTTATGTATTGTATTTACTGATTAATTGAGTACACTGGACCACAATGGAAGCAAGCCCCCTGGGGCTTGTTGTGTTATCCTTTTAGCATAAACGGACTGCACTACAGTATGTGCTGCTAAGTTAACAAACTTTCAATCCAACCCACTATGACCCAGCCAAAGTTCAACTTTCTGGGCATATGGTGCATTGTCTGAACCATTGAGCTGTTTATGAACCCGCAGGATGTCTCTGCCAAGTAGCAAAAAGGATTTCTGACCTTTTTGTCTAGGGGTGGTATCTTACAGTATCTGCTATTGTCTTTAGGTGACTGTGATTGTAAGCACCTTCTGACAGTATTTCTGCATGATTGTTGGGGACTCTATTACATTTCATCAAAGTAGGTAGTGACAAAGACAATTTTGACATCTACTGACTGGACAATTAAACCCTCAGCCCTTCTGCCAAAAACCAGAGGCTTGCTCTTTTCATCCAAAATGGCATACATCCTGTACACAAGCTGACTTTTAGCAAGGAAGTTTGCAAACCCTGGTGTGGTATTGGACTCACCTGAAACGTTTGCTTGTCCGTATGGTGACTGGCTGTCAGTGGTAGGAAGTCATTCAACTGCGTGGTGCCACGCTGCACTGACATGGTGACATTAGCAACACCCATGAGAAACTCAGTGTTGCTGAGTGACTGTAATGAGGAATGTAGCTTGCCTGAGGAACCTGTTTTATTTCGTCTGTTCCCTCTGTCTGTCCCCTCTGTCTGTCTGTCTGTCTGTCTGTCTGTCTGTCTGTCTGTCTGTCTGTCTGTCTGTCTGTCTGTCTGTCTGTCTGTCTGTCTGTCTGTCTGTCTGTATGCATATTGCTGTGTAGTACATATTTTCCACAGTACACTTTTCCTTTGTCCTGAACTTTGCTGCAGAGTTAAAAAGTCTAGCAATTTGTTTTGCTCTGGACCTTCTACTGTATCTCCAGGATGGCTTCCTCCATTACTTGAGCCTCAGCTAAGGCAGAGACAGCTTTTTTTTCTTTCTTGTTGCATTGCATGCAGGGATGCATTGAGATGGGGCCTTTCTACTTTAATGTCAAATTCTGTCTGCGCATAAGCTACTCTAGCTTGGGCTGATTTTGCTTTGGCACTTGGCCTTTGCTGCTGTTATGCTTACACTTGAAATTACAGATGATCCTATCACTATGTTTTGCTGTTCTTCTTCTTCTTATTTTTATCCTCCATTTTTATCCTCCATGAAGTCCTCCATACTAATTAGTTGACTGTCCAGTGTACCCATTTGCTATCTTTTTGTAAACCTATTGAGCATGAGACGTGGCAATCAGAATCCACCATTCTTCTTCCCTATAAGAATGGCCATCACACCTTGGGCTCAGTTATACAGCCAGCTAAACTCTTAAAGTCATACAGAGACAATTTTGAGCCATCTGATAATGTTTTATATAGAAAAGTGCTCTGCAACACAGATACAAAACTAGAAAAAGTGCTCCTCGGAGCACAGGTCTCCGCCAGGTCAGGTAGGTTATTGTGGCCTCCTGGTGGCGCTATAATAGGCCAATGTTTAAAGGGTACCATTTGTTCTTAGGCCTTGCACGGCAATCGGACACTGCATTCATGGTTTGAGGCATTTTGTGCAACTTTTTTTTGTGCTAAATTAGACCTGCTGGTGGCGCTATAACAGGCCAATGTTAAAAGGGTGGCATTTGTTCCTCAACATAGTGTGAATGTGCGTGCAAAGTTTGACCGCAATCGGACGGTGCGTTCATGATTTGCGGAATTTTGTTCAAAACAAGCCACTACTGCAAACTTTAGATGTCAATCTTAGCCAATGAGGATGGAATATGAAAAATCAAACACATCCGACTTGATCACATGACTATGGAGATCATGTGTACCGATTTGCGTGAAATTTGGATAAAATTGGAAGGAGTAATATAAAGAAATGTGTTTTACATAAGTGGGCGCTATAAAAGGCAGATGGGAAAAATGCAGGGCAAAAGTTTTTCCTTGACCTCTAGGGAGTGCGCATACAAAGTTTTACACAGATCGGTGCAGTTCTAGGTAAAACATGAATTGGCCTGTTATGGCGCCACCATGAGGCTGATTTGAAAATTTTGAAGTGGCATTTCTTCCTCGGCATAGTGGAAATACGCGTGCAAAATTTCACCAAAATTGCATGCTGTGTTCATTATTTGAGGCATTTTGTTGAAAGTGGAGCACTCCTGCAAACTTTGGAAGCCATTTTTAGCCAATCAGGATGGAATATGAAAAATCTGAAAGACTAATTTTGTTTAATGACTATAGAGATACTGTGTACCGATTTGCGATGTTTTGGACCAAATCTGTAGGAGTACTGTCAAAAAATATGTTTTGCACAAATCGGCCTACTGGTGGCGCTATAAAAGGCCCATGTGAAAAATTTGGGGCAGAAGTTCGGAATTGGCATCCAGGGAGTGTGTGTGCACAGTTTCGCTGCGATCAAGCCAACGGTGGCGGAGATTAGCTGGTGACAGACGGACACACACACACACGGACACACGGACACACACGCGGACGGACGGACGGAGGGTAAAACATACTCTCTCGCCATGCCTTTCGGCCTGGCGGAGACAATAAGTGTCATTACCACCATCACAACCACAAGCAAGCACGCTTTACTACATACAATTTTCAATTTACAATAAATAAATATGAAGTAATATGTTACTAAATACCATTAATCAAAAATGTAGGGCAAAACCACAGACTGGAGATGGACTGTTTCTGGAACCATAGCCAGAACATGAAAGTGATCCACATTGTTCTCTATTACAATCACTTCCTGTAACAGTACACCTCCTGTCCTTCAAACGTCTCCCGAAATGAAAGTCCCACCTAAGTTATTTATTACAGCATTTTAAACCACAACCAGGTGTCACAAATATTTTGAATTCCAATACAATATACAATATATCATTATTTTGTTTGATTGAAAAGTAAATGTCAGACATTCTAGAAGCACGTAGAACAATGTGTACGGAGATGTTTATGGAGGGGAGGAGTTCAAATAGCAAAGCTGTTGCCAGTTAATGAGTCTGAAACAATTTGTTCGGCTACGGATGTAGAGTACCGTGTTAAGTTGAATGATGCTTTAAGTGCCTGTAAAGGGAGGAATGACAGCTTCCAGAGAAGGATAGACAAGCTACATAATGGAGTGTAGAGGGGATTCTCATTTAGAAGATGAATGCTGACAGCAATAAGCCCAGAGGACTTACTCCTTCTGTCCAATGTGAAATATGAAAGACAAACTACATACAGTACCTGGGCTGTTTGGCAGGTTTTTAGGAAAGTACGGTTCCCCTAGTCTCAGGTTCTAACTATCCCATACTATAATCATTGCTCCATGGCATTCACATTCTCATTCTTAATTTTAATTTTTAATGAACTCTTGAACTCTCTTCTTGGCATTTTCATTGTGCACATCTGCTTTTTTTGTTCCTTTAAAAGGCATAATAGGTGATAAAACCTTAATGCTAAAAAGACCACATTGAATTTAAAAGAGAACTTAAAATCTATTTTATTTGCATGCTTTTGTCAACATTCATTTGTGTATAGTATACCGTATATAATACATAAAATATGAAAATAATGTATGATTTGTACAGCAGCAGGATTGTGTTTTACCATCTTCACTAATGACAGCCTGATAAACATCCAGTATAAGTAAGTCTTAGTCAGCTGAGCTGAAGCAAACCCATTTTATAGACAAGCATTTCTCAGCCACATGGACACGTACACACATGCATGTTTTATTTGGTAAGTATGAAATGGGCTTATGAACTGGGCTTCACACTGAGAAACACTTCTCATAGGACCAGTGCCAGACGTATTAACTGCATTTCCTCTCAAGATAATTTTACATTATGCTCTTGGCAGTCTGTTTGAGGTGCAGCCTACAATTGTTGTTGATTTGCCTCCCGAACAAGGACATCAGTTGACTCTTGGGACAAATTACATTCCCAAGGCTTTTCTGTCATAACACTGTGGAAATTACCAGTATGCCATTGCGCTGCCCTTAGGAAAAGTCATCCCCAAAATTGTGAAATTAAACCTTTTTTTTTTTACATACAATAAGGTTGTAGTTTCACATGTTGAAACAATCATATGTGGTGGTCTTCCCATATGTGATTCTTCATGTGTGAAATAAGACAATGTCTTCCACAGGTGACAATTCACATGGAATTGTGTACATTAACAATTATATTTTAATTTCACATTGTGAAAAATATTTTTTACGTCACACATGGTTCCACATGAATTCACATGTAAATGTAAATTTGTGTCATGATTCTTTCAATGTGGATACAAAAAATTAACTTTACAATATCACATCAAATACGTGTAAAATATATTGTACACTGTTTCTTACAACCACACAAATGTGAAATATGAGCATAAATTATCAGTGTTTGGTAGAGTTATCAATTAAAAAAACTAAACATCATGGACAGGCACATTTTTGCCTTTAATCCACATTCTTAGTAGTGAAAAATATCTCAACTTTCAATCTCTCTGAATATCCTTATAACTGAAAACAATTAGATTTCTACCTTCATTTGCATATTAAATAGTTTCAAAATAAAAAGATAAACATAAAGGTCCCATTATCGTTAACAATTACATACTCCCAGTTTCACTGTCCACCCAGATGTATAACATTTTAATCGGCATCAATACAAAGATGCCCTCAACCATTTCTTTTTTATATACATAAAATTATGTACACAATACATTACACACCCAACTGGCCACTTCCTCCTCCAGCACCATCCCTGATCCCAAACCTGCCTCCTCTCTACTCTCTCTACTCTCCAACCACCCACTCACCTCCTTGACTGAAATCACCAGATCTGACCTATCTGCCATAATCATTGGTATGGAGACCTCATGCCTCCTGGACCCAATACCTTCCACGCCCTAGTTGTCTCCCGTCTCTGCTCACTCTCTCCACTCTACACCAAAGTCATAAACTCCTCCCTGTCCACTTCATACCTTCCATCTTAAATCTCGTTGCTGTAACCCCCATACAAAAAGAAATTACTTGACCCCAACACCCCTAATAACTACCGGCCCATCTCCAGCGTCCCCTTTCCCCTCTATTATCCTAAAACGAGGAGCTGTTGCCTCCCAACTGAAATCACACCTGCACTCCTACCACGTCTATATGAACCCTTCCAATCCGGCTTCCATTCCATACACTATACAGAAATTTCTCTTTTAAAGGTCGCCAACAACATTCTCTTCATCCTCTCTTCTAATTCCGGTTCTCATCCTCCTTGAACTAAGTGCTGCCTTTGACACCAACAACTCAATCCTCATCACACGCCTCAAGTCTTCCCTTGGTATGACAGGCACTGCCCTTTCCTGTCTGAAATCCTACCTCTTTGACTGACAACAATGGATCTCTGATGAAGATGTACTGAACATCAAAATGTTAGTTTTCTTTATTGCGCTTTTCGCCTAATAAAATAGGTATTGAACCATCCGAGCTGAATTCTTCCACGCCTGTAACAATTAATCTCCATCAATTTCAAATCCTACACTGCCCCAGTCACTCATGGTGTCCCCAAGGTTCGGTGCTTGGTTCCTTGCTCTTCATCCTCTTGGACAGGTCCTCCTCCACCATAGCCTGCAGTTTCACTGTGTTACCCACTCCATTACCATAGTTACCCACCACCTGCCTCACGTAAAACACATGGATGCAAAAGAACTTTCTCAAACTCGGTTGCAATAAATCAGAAATTATCATCATTGGCCCCAACTCCCTCACTTGCTCCACCCAGGAGTTTCACTCACAATTGATGGCTCCATTGTTCCATTGTTACCCCTTCCATCCGCGTCCACAACCTCGGAATAATCCTTAAACTTCACCCTTTCATTCCTCCCCCACATAAATCAGATCACAAAACCTGCCCTTTTCTATATTACCCACCTCCATCCCTCTCTGTCTTTCACGCAATCATTATATCCCGGCTGGATCAGCAGCATCCTTCATGGCATCACATGTGAAGAAGTCCTCAATTCAATAAATTCAATAAAAACATTTTGTGATATTAGTGATTTTCTTTGTAATGTGTTCCATTCGCATCCAGGATTTCTAATCTGATGCATCGCATAATAAAATACTCAAATGCAAATGTAGCTAAGGAAACATGTTGGGAACATAAATATTTGTGATTCTGAAATAAGAAGACATACATTATACTAATGTGTAATAAAAAATTACTGTATGATGCACACGGTACATGATTGCATACTGCAAGAACCACATCAAAACATCCCTGGTTCAATTCAGCACATGTATTTCCCCCCTGAAAACAGTATGATTTCAAATTCAAAGCAATCTGTGTCTAGCCGTATAACCTTAAAAAAAGATCATACAGGAGTAACGTTATGGAAGCATTGGACTACTTAAGTCATATTCTTTAGACACACTGCAGTTCTTGAAGACCATGACAGGTTCATTGTACGGTAGACTTTGCTGCCTGTAATTTGGCATCTCAAATCTATATTACATTTCCAAGCGCTGTTTTATATAATGAATCATATTATTTTTCATTTGTCCTTTAGGTATATTATAGCATGCAATTACATTTTACGTCACTCATGGATAATTGGATTGATCAAATATTTATAATATTAATAGTAGCCCTTTTAAAATATGTATTATCTTTGCTCAAATATCTTTGTGAAATCTTTCAGCAAGCCTTTTCAGATGCTTATTAGTGACATCTTAAAGGGCTACTGTTACGGTCATGGGTTTGGGTGCGGCAAGTCGTGCAGTAAGTGTTGTGGGAGCTGATGGTACTGTAGGTGTGGCGCTCCACCTCAGCAATCCATCTCCCTGTGGTCTAGTGCTTTGTTATGGGGATAGACTTCCGCATTCTTGGCTGATACCGACAATAAGCCTCTCCGACCTACTTTACACTTTTTGATGCACATTCTAGTTAATTGTTGATGGTTATCATACAGTAGTCTAGAGAAACAATTAAAGATACGAACAACGACATTATTAAGACGAATAAGACCTCTCCCAGAGGAAGACAACCCACGGAAAGGAAATGGGACAATATCAAATGTGTATGTGTGTTTATTTATTTTCCCAATAAGGAATCGTTGCAAATTCCCCAAAGTACTGCGGTCCCTGTCACTGTTGAACTCCAATGTTGGCCTGCGAAGTGTGTAGACAAACATTTTCCTCCTTTGATACACATGGAGTGGCCAGCTGCACTACTTTTCAACCGGATATGACGATTTGGTTGTGGAAATGATGTGATGGAAATTATATGATGGAAATTACGGCAGGAGGGAGGGGGGGCGGTACCACATAATTAAAGTTATAGTCCTTCTTGCTGGTGTGTGTGTGTGTGTGTGTGTGTGTGTGTGTGTGTGTGTGTGTGTGTGTGTGTGTGTGTGTGTGTGTGTGTGTGTGTGTGTGTGTGTGTGTGTGTGTGTGTGTGTGTGTGTGTGTGTGTGTAATGTATATATATATATGCTGTGTGTGTGTGTGTGTGTGTGTGTGTGTGTGTGTGTGTGTGTGTGTGTGTGTGTGTGTGTGTGTGTGTGTGTGTGTGTGTGTGTGTGTGTGTGTGTGTGTGTGTGTGAAAATATGGAGTAAGGCATGAATGTAAAGTATCATTCAGTTCTTGTTTGCCATTGACTGGGTGATGAAGAACACCACCAGCGACCATGCAAGATGTATCAAGAGGACTCTATTCACAGAAGACCTTGGTTTTCCAACAATATCCCCATCTAAACAAGCACATGCAAGAGAAGATAGCAGGATGGATTGAACTTCAGATGAATGCGAAGAACACCCAAGAGATGCAATTAAAAACAACAACATTGTCAGCATCAGCATTGAGGGTATGGAGATTGAGAAAGTGGAGGATTTTATCTCAACACCAAGATGCACAGTTTGGCAAAGGCAAGAGCTGCGTTCCTTTAACTAAGATTTAACTGGAAGTCCAAGCATTACAGACATAAAACTAAGATCTACACCAGCAATGCCAAGTCCATCCTCCAGGAGTATTGCAGGGTCATCAAGAGTGACATGGCAGCACTATAAAGCTTTCACTATGGTTGCCTTGGAAGTATCGTATGTCTTTATAGTGATGTCTTTATATGTCTTGATGAATTGAATACATAGGACCACAATGGAAACGAGCCCTTTTTGTGTTATCCTTTTAGTATTGTTGTATAACTGTTTTTGCAAACTGTTAATAAAGTATCTTGCTATCTAATTGAAGCCAAGTCCTATGTCCTTACCTTATGCCTGTATTCTCTCCCAACTTGCTACAAAGATCGCTCATGGCTCTGGCTAGGCAACCATCTACTTTTCCACCTTCACATGTGTCTCCACTTCTAATAATCACAAAATGTTTGCCAATTTTCCCAATATTGTGGCCTGTAGGCGGCGCACATGGAATACCTCGCCCCAAAACACAGTCAACCATCTGGGCACTAGGGACATGTGGGCACCTGGACAACTGGGCACTAGGGATATGTGGGCACCTGGCCGGCTGATCTTTTCACTCTGAGCTGCATACCTGTAAGTAACCGGAACAGTGGGCCCCTGTCAACACTGCCCACCATTTCTTTTAGATGTATTTCTTTTTGCTTTTACATTTCATTTCATACGTACATTTCCTTTACAAATGAGGGGATAAATACATGACTCCCCCCCCCCCCTTAATTACAGTACATTTAAGGCCCAATTTTTCTACACATCTTCCTATATTAAAATTTCCTTAAGGGGGGATGGGCAGGCAGACCAACCACATCGTCAAGTTCATGTCACCATGATCATCCATAACCAAGGACTTTCCAATGCAGCCACGGACGAATATGGACTGTGTTGTCTAACCTCAATGTGTCATCATGGCATCAGGCCCTAACAAATCAGTCAGCATATATGGTCATAAACGGCTGACAGATACAGAGATCTCCATATATGCCCATAAAAGGGACAAGGAATGACAGACATCTCCTATATGGCCATATCAGTTGGATCACTGGTGCAAAGTAGCTATCAATCAATCAATCAATAAATCAGTATGTGTACGTATGGACAACCCAAAAACATAATGCCTCCGGCCACGGCTGTTGCCGGCAGAGGCGTAAAAAAGCTCAGCACCCCAATGATCAGGAGAAAACAGACAAGAAAGTAGGGCTGGAAAACTTATCCAATATGACATTTAAAGTTGCATAAAAGCCAAGCTGAAAGGATTTGCCTTTCTAATTTTAACTGACAAAAGCCAAAGTACTGTATGTACTGTAATCACAATCATGCTACCTTGGGGGCTGGCATGGAGAGCCATACTTATCCCCAAGTTGTCCAACAAACGTCTAGCTCTAACAATACAAGCTTGAGCACCAAGAAAAAAACTATAAAATTGTGTTAAGAAACATATCTTTGCCCAAGCATGTCAATCTAGCAATGTTCAGCTTGTTGAGGCTGTTGCTTTGCTCTCTTAAACATTTTCAACTTCAAGTTTATTGTCACATCACACGTTTGCAGGTGTAAAGGAGTGTGAAATTATTTTCAGTACAATCGCTCAATGTTTTGCAGTTACAAATATAGTCATAAGAACATAGAAAGAAACAAAATATATCAATATCAAATATACATAAGAAGCATGCTCAAAAAGAAATACATAGATAATTCCTATCATTTCATATTATTTTGTAAACATATTTCAATGTTTCCCACTTTGCTTTCAGTGGTCTCGTGTTCTGATTGAGTTTAGGCAACAAATACATACAAAACTACACTGTTAATTGCATAATTCTCTTAATGGGGTGTTTTCATAATTTGACCACAATGAACTGTTGACATTAACCACTTAAACCACAGCATCCGTATTCTGGGGGAAAACCTTTGCAGAAAATAGCAGATCTGCTATTTTCTGCGAAGATATTTAATGTTTATCAGAAACTAGTTTAGAGCCCTGAGGTTTTATAGGAGAAAAATGCAGAAATGAGCATAATGTGTTCTGTTATAGGAACAAACCCGTTAAGCAGCTGCTTTCTGTAAGAAATACTGAAGAGAACACATTGTTTGGAAATAAGTGGGGGGAAACAAATCTCCACTTATTATCTTCCCATAAGTAACACTTTGTGTTGCCTTTCAGCCCCAATAAAGTCTCTCTTAGTTAAATGATCTCTCTTTCACCTTCACAGGATCTCTTCCCAGCCGGTCTAATTAGACTTCACACTCTCTCTGTCAATCTTGTCTAATTAAAGGTCTTCCTTCTTCCTCTTTTTGAGTCTACCTCCTTACGAAACCAGGTCACACGCTGTCCCATATCTTCTATATCCCCCAAATAAATATACTCGTACTGCACTTTTCCATTCTCTCTTGCCTTTACCAAATTAAGGCTGTTCATAATTGAATAGTACATTGGACTTGGATTGTACAGATTTGCAATGGTGTCACACACAACACAAATCTCTCATTGGTTTCAAAATAAGACAAGTAATCTTGCTTGCTTGTTTACTTTTCCTCTAAAACTCCTAAGGTCCATTTGGAATTGGTCTTATTGCTTTAGAAACTAAATGTGCTTCTGGCTCATCTCGTTTCCTGTATCGCTGCTGCTGGTTTTGGTTCTCTCTCAGGAGGCCTTTCCTTTGTTGGCTGGGACTCACCACGCAATCTGTACAAAGAAGAAAGCTCAAACATCACATCTTATCTTCTCCATTATTTTTCCTATTTCATGTTCCTCAAAACAGCACTGTGCATTCTAAAACTCTCACATACTGTAGGTATTGCTAGCTGTGCAATTCTTCTGATTGGAAATGTGTTTTCAGTGGCCATGGGATTTTGACTTGGGTTTCATCTGGTCGAGTTCCACCTCCATATTGTGTTTAATGCTGTGGAAAATTCTATAAGGGCTCGAAGTCTGATGTGATTTACCCCGTTGTAGAGTTTTGTTTGTTTGTTTTAGTTTTTTGCATCTTACACTTTTGGGCGGTCAAGTTCAACTTTAACAATCTATGCATTTTATATTTTTTGGGGGCAATTTCTGCCTTTATTGATAGGAAAGTAGGCTGGCAGGAAATGGGGAGAGATGGGGCAGGTGACACAAAGCAAAGGCCGTCGGGACCGGGAGTCAAACCCCGCAACACGCTGCCAAGCTAGATTAACAATATGGTATGCGCTTGGACCGCTAGGCCAGCGGGCGCTCCAGATTCTATGCATTTTTTTTCAAGCTGTGTATATAGCAGTTTTTTTTTCATGATCCTATAGCAGGGCTATAGGACCATGATAACCCTCTGAGCCTCTCTTTCTCCTGCAGGAATGGGATATGACTCCCATGGGAATTCACTGTCTTTTTATGGAGAGATACAGTACATGGGAGTTTGAATTTGTCCTAGTCTGTGTATATCTAATTATTTGTGTACATACTGTAGTGGTCTACTATTGGAGAATGCACTATAATGTCCAATTTATTTGGAAAACACCCCTCATTTTAGGCTGCTGCCAACCTGGCATTTTTCACTTCTATAACGAGATGTTCCTTTCCACTTGAATGAACCTGTATTTTTTCCCCCTACTCTTGCGAGATGGCGGACATTTTTCCTCTCTCCTTGGTCATCACAGTAACAGCCAAGAAGATCTGACAGGCATGGCAGGTTCCTCCAACTGAGCATGGAAACTGAAGTGGATAAAGCTACAACATCCAAAGCCAATTACTTAAGTTGTTCCTGTTTTCTTTTCTTTTCCACTGGAAGATGGAAATTTTGACAATCCTCTTATACAGTATAGTAATGATGCACCATGGCCAGCATGCATCTCTGTTCCCAGCTGTATATTCAAATTATGTATTCTCTTTTTCTTTTTTTTTAATGTATTCTAACCTATTTCACAGGCAGGGGCGTTTTTAGAGGCCCTGCTGTGGTATACCCAGTTATTGTGATGGTGAAGCGCTCCGATGGGGAACATTTACTCAGAGGGTCTTAACACAGTTGAGATAAGTCTATGGATGATGGTGACAAATCTGCAGCATGTCTGTGGTAGGGTGAGACGAGAGAAATACAGCCAGTCAACCAAAGCAGTGTCCCCTGCCAAAAGGAGATTCACATGATTGAGTGTCTTCTTTCCAAATAGCAGCATGTATGAAAGTACACATTCAAAACCACTGATATACCTGTGCAAAAGGCAAATAAATAACAGTGAATACAACTTTTTTTATTTTAGTGTTTTTCTCCCCACATAAAATGTGTACGAATGCGCACAACACCTTTGGTATAGGCTTACTGCATACTGGTTACAGTACAGTACTGTATCTGTACGTGTGGACAGAATACAAGTTCAGTTTTTGCTTTTTGCAATCTACACAGTAAAGAAGAAATATTGCAATCTTGGCCAGGTAATGCAATACACTCCCTGGAGGCTTGGGACTGAAGTAAAGAGGGCCACTTAACCATTCTCCGTGTGTTAGTATGTTTCTTGCGCTAGCCAGAAGGGACAGAGTAAAAGAAATGAAGGTGGCAGAGGAGGTTGCTTATCTGTCTTATGTACTCTAGCCCTGTAGCAACACAGCCTCTCTGGGTTCATATTTAGGAGAGTAGCTAAGAAACTATCCGCCTGTGTTTTAAAGAATCTGGCAATTGTCCATGTCAAAGTTCCTTCAAGATGACACATCATGTCTTATAAATAGGAATTCAATTCTGATTGTTGAAGATGCATGTTACTTGGCAGAAGGCAGAATACGGTGCTGCAGTATGTTTACTTGGACACAATACTCTATTGAAGCATTTCCTTGTTTGGAGAAATGTTTCTAATTTGAGTTTGCATTATGCAAATTATTTAGATGAGACAAACTAATACTAATACTGTATTTAATTAGCACAATTTAAATATGGTATGAATTTGGATATTAACAAATAAACTGAAAGATGAAATATACTGCTACACCTATTATGAGTTATGACCCAATTCTGGTAATGGTTGCAACTCGTTAAGATTAATCAACATTTTTAAATGTGCTTTAAAGTTGTTGAGCGTTCAGATTTTTTTTTATTAAATAGTTATTACCATTAATCAATATTAATTGTTTCATTTAGATTGGTTTGGTCAGGTTTGGTTGTTGTTGGCACTACGGAATTTCGTTGGAAAATGTGTTAATGACGACATTTGTGGGGGAACGGAGGGATGGAGGAACACGCAAAGATTTTGTTCATATATATATATATATATATATATATATACACGCCTATATTATATGGTTTCAAATTATATGGTTTCATAGAATATTTGTTTGGGGTTATTTTTTTGTGTATTTTGTTATGAGTTGAGTTCTTGTAACCCGACACCAGCCACCTTTCCCTACTCACCTGTCTTATGTTAGCCTCGTCAGCCTTGCTGTGTCCTGCCTGTCGCACCCTCCTTGTCATCTCGTTACCCAATCGTCTTGTTTCCCAGCTAATTCTGTTCCCTGCCCACTCCAGTAGTACCTTGTCCTGAGGCTGTGATTAGTCCACTGTTCATATACATTTCTGTCCCTTCAATGTTTGTCACGTCGTCTTCAAATTACGGTACCAGTGTGTCAGTTTATTGGTGTTTCTGAATTCCTGTGTTTGGAGTTTCATGTCAGCTTGTTATCTGCACCTGTTCCTTGTGTTGTGCTGAACTCCAAGTAAAGGCCTTGAATCTGAAGCACTGCCTCGGTCTCTGCATTTGAGTCCACCTGCTTTGCTACCCCCTGACACATGCAGGTCTGTCTCTCACCCACACATGTATTTTTGTTTTTATATTGTGCTCCTCAAAATGTACTTGTATGTTTCTAATACAAAAAGAAAAGAGAAATACAACACTTCCCCCTTTCTTTAAATAAAGATAAATAAAATTATACCTCATAGCATTGACATGAGACAGTTTTCTGAACTGATTTTGTTTGCCTTATTTCTTTGCAGTACTCTGTTATACAGTCCCTGCAAGCACACTGAAAGTTGTCTCGATTGTGGTTTTCATTGCCTTGTCAACACCAGATGCCAAAGAATGAACTTTGAGAATGTTTTTGTACAAACCATAGTCGGCAGTGAATTGATTGTTTCTGATATTGTTGTCTTATTCTTCCTATCCAACAATTGATACGTAACTCTGCTCAGTGGACAGTGTTTTTCTTCACTGGAAAGTTGAGAGGGAGATAGTGTAGGAGTGGAAAAGGATTAACTCTATAAACGCCATTGACTCGAAAACGCGTCAATAACTACTTAATCCACCCACGCCATTGACGCGTTTGACGCGTTAGATTTGCGTTCATTGTTTAATCTCTGATCGCGCTATGCTGCTTAAAATTCAATGTTATTCTCGAGTTCCACTTACTTCACCCATATCTGCATCCGGTTTCATGTCCTGGGTTCCGTTTCCGGTTTTTGATTATTTTCCCCCGGTCATTTCGTCCAAAATAGGTAAACAAACGGTTTTTCACACGGTATGACGGACAAACGGACAGTTTCTCTTCTATAATCTATGGTCTGGGTGACGATCAGTCATCGCCGTCGCGTTTCACAACGTAATTCTGACGATCAAAACAACCTGGGAGGACGTCACATCCGTTTTCATGGTTTTCCTTGTCTAATCGCCCAAGAAGGGTAACAGTGACACCAGGAGCTGATCAAGCTATCATGTGCTGCTCTCTGGTGGCGGATTTGTGCGGCGTCTTTATAAAACAGTCTGATCAATTATTTTCATGAAAAATTTCAAAATATAAAAATAAAAAAAACACAAAAATTGCTGGCAATGGGGGAGTACTTTATGAAAATACTCTGGCAGTGAAAGAGTTAAGATGGAAAGACAATTATACAAGGCCAGTGTAACGTGGTTCATATTATTGTATTTGCCCTTTCATGTGAACTCACTGCTAAGCTGAAATAGCCTCTCTTCACTTCTTGAACTGGTTCCTTTTCAGGTGGCAGAAGAGTGACGGTTCAGAGCCACGCTGCAGCAAATGAGTGCCTGCCTGCCAGACATTTGAGATCAGACCACCATCAGGCGCAGTCGTGTCATGACCCGTATAATACTGAACCACACTCTACAGCTGGAATTGTCTGCACCCAAGTTTAGAGAGGTGAGTGAAGCTGATCTTTGTAATAATTAATTTAGCTTTAGAGTTTACATGTTTTATATTGTGTTACATATACATGTGTATGACTATTTTAAATGTGATTACCATATTGTTAGTATTTCTAGGTTCCAATGTATGTCTATTTTTTAAACAAAATAGGAAGGAAGACAAATGAGAAATACAGGAGGATTAATCAGCAGAACTGTCTGGATCAAAATATGAATTCAACCGTGAAGTCAGTGTCTCTAATTCACACAGCACAATGCCCGAGGAGGACTTAACATGTTTATGGTACATCCCAGATGTAGTATTGTGCTTTGATGTTAAAGTAACTAATTCCCGAGATGAAATTGTGTCATGCAAACTCATTTGAGCATAAGGTAAAAGGCTTTGTCAAATTCCCTCTTAAATAATTATGTACATTGCTAGTGTTGATTCAATGAATCCCAAATAATGCATTTCTTTCATTGTTGATGTGGTTTTTGAAGTTTCAATTAAAATGGGGAGGGGGTGGCATATCTAACTTGGCATACCTTTATGTCTCCACATGTACTTGGCACGTGTGCCTTAGCTTTGATCGGAGATCATTAGCTTTAATGCGAGGATTATACAACATCCACAGTATGGTTGTTGGCAAGTATACTGTAGCAATCTAGAAAGTTGTTAAAACGTGTGATGACTGCACTATGTGCCATCTCTTCTTACATTATTCCAAGCATTTTAAGGACAGAATGATAGGCATGTGTTGTTGTTGCATTTGTCACTGTACATTTGCAAATAATGTGAAATTCATCCTCTGCATTGTATTAATATTGTATCATGTTGTTACATCTTTTGTAGTTTTCATGTGTTTTTTGTCTCCGCCCCTGTCCATTCTAATTGGTTATCCAAAGTCTTCCTGCCTTCCAAAGTTTGCAGGCCCTGGGTAGGCAAGCCGGACTTTTTTTTCAGACTTTTTTCCAAACAGTTTTGTGACAGTCATTGCATAACAAGATATCTCACATACAACATAATATAGCTATTAAAAAGGTAATAGTCTAGAATAGTGGTTATCAAACTTTAAGATTTAAAGGACCCCCCCTTAACTCTGACAGTATACAAATGGAACCAAATGGACCCCAACTGGTCCATTTGTTTCCATTTGTATACTGTCAGAGTTACAGACTTGTAAGGGTCAATTTATACCCCCCTAAAAGAACCCTGAGAGTCCCAGGACCCCACTTTGAGAACCACTGGTCTAGAATATTTAATTGGATCAGGGGTTTGATATATTACCCTTACCTGGTGCTGGGTGCTGGGTTGTACAATGTGGCCCCTGGTGTGACTATTCTCACGGCAGACCCCTGAACAGTATTTGTGGCAAGTGTGGTGTGGATCGGAGCAACTGTGTGCCTTGACAACGCGTGGCCCCCGGGGGCCCCTGAAACCATTAAGCTGGGTTGTACAACATGGACCCTGGCAGCAGTAAGTTTGGTTATACAACGTGTGGCCCTCAGGGGTCCTTGGCAGCAGTACGCTGAGTTGCACAGCATGGGCCCTGACACAGTAAGCTGGGTTGCACAATGTGACCCCTGACACAGTAAGCTGGCTTGTACAATGTGGCCCCTGGTGTGACTATTATCATGCTGGACCCCTGAACAGTGTTTGTTCCCAGTTTGGTGTGGATCGGAGCAACGGTGCACTTCAACAATATATATATATAGCTACATATTACGATGTATCCTGCAGGTTTCATGATGATTGGCCTAAGGGTTGTTGACTTTTTTCTTTGGTCCGTTTTTGCGCTGAGCGATGCCCTTTTGAAGTTCATTGGATTGGTCAATATCTGACAGTCTTGATAAGCTTAGAAACTCTGATAGCAATCACACCTACGATTCTGGAGATCTAGAAACAAATCGATCGATCTAGGCACAAATGGGCGCGGCTTACAGTATATGGATAGATTTGTCTGGACCCACAAAATCCAGGAAAAATACATACGGTACCTTTCATTGTGGGACTTAAAGGAGAATTTTGGACTAAAGTGTTATTACCTTTTCTATGATGTTATGATATCTTAAGATGAATGGTCCAGTAGAAAAATTTCATAACTCCATCCCTGGTCCGCCACAGCTTAAAAGGTGCGCGGATAGGCCTTAGGTTAGATCACATATTTTAATAGGTTTTTTTTTTTTTTTTTTTAGATCTGATGTTCATAGTGACAGAACACTATGCAACCCAAAAAAAAAAAAAAAAAAAAAAAAAAGTTTTTAGATGAGACTTTTTTTGGACAGTGTTCTGTCACTATGAACGTCAGATCTCTCAAAAAAAAAAAAAAAAAAAAGCTATTAAAATATGTGATCTAAGCTTTTAACACATTGAATGCCAAAAACGGTCCGGACCGTTTTTGAGGGTCCAAACGAGAAGTGCCGAAAACGGTCCGGACCGTTTTTGACCCAATTCTATTTTTATACATGTGGGCCACGTGGGGCGCTAAAACGAAACTTTGACATCACCCAAGCAGTTTCTGAGAAGAAGAGGCTGGATGTGGCTCCATGTCAAAAATCCTTCCGGTCGGCGTTTTCAATGTTATCTCCTTGATTAAAAGCTTAATATCTCCATTTCTTTTTAATGTGGTGGAAACGAGCCGTTTTCGATCGGCGATCACGCTGCAATGGAGGGTCGCGTTGGAAATATTATTGTTCCAGGCGTTAGTCGGGACCCTCCGCCGTCTCGCACGCACGCTTTGTTTACATGCATTTCCGCGTCGGGGCTTCTCACAGCACGAAATGTATAACGCAAGTGGATGGAAGAAATGCTGGCACTCAACGTATAATATTTTAATAAACCTCTGGCACCCAATGTGTTAAGCTGTGGCGGACCAGGGGTGGAGTTATGAAAAATGTCTACTGTACCATTCATCCTAAGATATCATAACATCATAGAAAAGGTAATAAAACTTTAGTCCAAAATTCTCCTTTAAGGTCCAAAAGTTATAGCCCAAAACATTTGTCATCAGGCCGAATGTGGTCATACAGTATGTTGTTCAAGTAATGCACACAACCACCAACAATCCAATCATTGGTGAAAATGTCACCATGCCATTTGCTATCTCATGGGAATTTGCAAAACCATGGCAGTTGGAGAAGAAAAACAATTGCACAAAACAATAGGCTTTCAGCCCTTTGGGCTTGAACCCCTAATAAGATTAAAACTGACAGATAAAACCAACACAGAATAAAGTATAGGGAGAATGAACATACAGTAGCATTTAAGTTCTATAATTTGAAAGGAGATTGAAAGTTAATGAAAAAATGTGTGTTAAAAAAAATCAAATGTATTTGTCTACAACTGTTATAGATTACTTTGTAAACAATTAATCAGTAATCTTAAATGGTTCACCTTGGTTTATATCCTATTCTAATTCTAGTGATTGTGTATGAGATGCCAACAGACAAGCAGCCTCTCCTAATAGTACTTGGCCTAGTGTTGATTCTGGCACAGAGGCAATACAAAGATGTTACTGTGGAAGATACCGCTTCCACTGTAATGTATTTATTGTCTAATTTGTGTCTCTGTGAGAGACCATACATCCTATTTAGGAGTGACACCTCTCCTCCACTTTATAGAGCGGTGGAGGCACTTGATGGGGACTTGAACATGCTGAGCTGATGGATGAGCTTGTCAAGGCAGCTCCTCTGTTCCCCACAAAACACAGAAGGCTGGATTAACTTAATCAAATGGAAACATTTCCCTATAAACCTAGTTAATACCACGTGAATTCAGGTTTTGTAACAATTACAGTACATGGTTGTGAATACAGATTTAAACCAGTGTTCCTGTAATAGTTATATTCTCAGCATGAAACAAGACACAGAGTCTGATATCGGCATGGCATCCCTGTGCAATTGAAAATGCTTTCAGACAGTTAGCTAAATTAATTAGCTTAGCAGTTACCTGGCTAACCTACTTGAATCCCCCTACAATACATACGTATACAGCATACCTACCAGAGGCGCTCATTCCCAGCAGGCCAAACAGGTAGTTGCCTGGGGCCCCAGCCACAAGAGGGCCCCCAAAGGCCAACAAACTTTACCCCTGTGGCAGATGTGCAGTGACCCAATAGTATCTATTTACAGCAACACCCCTTTACAATGGCATCTCTGTAGAAAACCTTCCTAAAGGGGCTCACGTGTCAACAAAATAACTGTGCGTGTTGGTGCGGGTACTTAATCACAGATGTCAATTTGTGTGTATGCAGTCATCAAAGGAAGTTTTCAACTTTCATATATTCAGTGTTGCAGTCAATGCGACCCAGTCGCATGCAGCAATAGTTCTCAAACGTTTTAGTATCAAGAACCCCCAATCTTTTATATATTTGGCCGCGGACCCCCATCTGAAAATGTTAAAATGAGGGGTCCCCGGACCCCACTTTGAGAACACAACTTTCGAATGGGTATGAAACTAGATGACCAGAGTTGACCCCAATTCGCAGCAATTAATTATTTGGTGGTTACACGCTACAAGTTAGAATGCTGCTGTGTTGATTCTGCAGGGCATGGGAGTGATCTATGCCTGCGTATATGTAATACATGAATGTAATATCACAGCCATTCTAGAGGTAGGCTAATATTTCTAGTGTGAAGTTGCTATAACTCTGTAACTGGGCGGCTGTGGCTCAGGAGGTAGAGCAGGTCGTCCAATGATACGTGGGTCGGCGGTTCGAATTCCGGCTCCTCCTGACCACATGTCGAAGTGTCCCTGGGCAAGACACTGAACCCTACATTGCCTCCAATGATTCGGTCGGCGCTCGCTTGCCACCATTGGTGTGTGAATGTGGGAAAAGTGGGGACGCTGGCGTCGACTGTTCGCCGCTCCACCTCCCAATGTCCCCCACCTAATGAATGAATGAATAAATGTAAATGTAAAGCGCTTTGAGCACTTGGAAAAGCGCTATAAAAATGCAATTCATTATTAACCCGCAAAAAAAGGCCAACAAAAAGGTCTCAAGGGCCTCCAAAACATTGGCGGCCCCTGGGAATGTTTGCCTAGAGCCGCCCTCCACAGACTTTAGGATCGCCCCTGCATACATCTTAAAATGTACATTGAATACATTTCTTCAGTCTTAATGCAGTGGGAGAATTGCTTTCCTTAATCCTTTTACATTGGCTACAGTGATACAGTATGCATATCTTCACATCATCACTGATGTAGATATGTTGATAATGTAGCCTACGGAACTTTGCCAGATAGATAGTTTAGAGTAGTTGGATAGATTAGATTTGGATGGATGGATGGATACTGTAGAATCCTTATTGATCCCAAGGGAAATTAAGTTGTGTTTTGCTGTATACACTGTATGCACGTAGTAGCGCGAGCTGAGCTGGTATACTTTTCTGGGGACAGAGATGGATACCGAGATGCAGACAGACGGAGATACAGACACACCCAGTTATAGACAGCTAGGCTGTCTATAAAATATAAACATCTTAATAGGTTATAGAAAGAAAATACTCTTTAACTTAAGTTACAAATTCTTAATATAATTTAAACTTGATCAAGTAAATGCAGCAAAATATTTATATTAGTGCTATTACGCAGTGCAGAAACAACTACATGTGTTGCATGCATTACTTCAGAAAATATGTTTTGGTAGGGATATATGCAGTTAATGTTACAGAAATAACACCGTCATAAACCGTGAAACTATGCACTATCACTATGCACCATGTTACACAGTAACTCTATGACATGCATACCAGACTTCCCTTCTACTGTATGTTAGGCCCATTAGCAGCCGGATTATTTGCCATCATTACCCTTTATCTGGCTGCAATCATATCCCCAATCAAAGCATAATTTGGTATGCTTCTTTTTTTTCTCTTTGCATATTTTATTATAAATTCATCCAAGTGACAATCATTTCCAGTCCATCCCTTGCATCATTGAGCACAGAGTTACATGATCAGGAAACAACCAAGTCCAAGCTGTCAGTAATTCAATGTCTCCATTAAGGGTTCATGATCTGTTGTATGATTCATGACGGCCATGTAGGAGAATAGTCTAATTGGAAGTTATGGAAAAGGGATGGTTTTCAACACAAGATCAGTAGCTGTGTGATGATGTGAGCGGAAACAGAGTCAGAGACGCTTCTTTTTTCCTTTTCTAGTTGCACATCACATGCACATCAAAGTCTCATACCAACAGTGAACTGTAGTAATGATAGCACAATTGCACATCACATGCACATCAAAGTCTCATGCCAACAGTGAACTGTGCTAATGAAAGCACAATATCTCTGTTGCTTCAAGTTGATGAAGCCTCATTGAGGGTGATGCTCCCCTTCTTTTTTCTCTAATCTCTTTTCTCCTTACTCTTATTTCACCAGATAATTGACAATATGAGGACATGTATAATGTAACACCACAGCATGCTTTAAATATATATATTATTGTCTCCGCCAGGCCGAAAGGCATGGCGAGAGAGTATGTTTTACCCCCTGTCCGTCCGTCCGTCCGTGTGTGTGTGTGTCCGTGTGTCCGTCCGTCTGTGAACAGCTAATCTCCCGCACCGTTGGCTTGATCGCAGTGAAACTGTGCACACACACTCCCTGGATGCCAATTCAGAACCTCTGCCCCAATTGTTTCACATGGGCCTGTTATAACGCCACCAGGAGGCCGCTTTTTGCAAAACACATTTTTTCACAGTACTCCTACAGATTTTGTCCAAACATCACGCAAATCGGTACACAGTATCTCTATAGTCATTAAACGAAACATGTCTTTCAGATTTTTCATATTCCATCCTGATGGGCTAAAAATGGCTTCCAAAGTTTGCAGGACTGCTCCGTTTTGAACAAAATGCCTCAAATTATGCACACAGCATGCAATTTCCGTGAAACTTTGCACGCACATTTCCACTAGGCCGAGGAAGAAATGCCACTTGAAAATGTTCTAATCAGCCTCATGGTGGCGCTATAACAGGCCAATTTGTGTTTTTACCTATAACTGCACCGATCTGTGTAAAACTTTGTATATGCACTCCCTAGAGGTCAAGGAAAAACCTTTGCCCTGCATTTTTCACATCTGCCTTTTATAGCGCCACCAAGAGGCCGACTGATGACACATTTCTTTATATTACTCCTTCCGATTTTATCAAAATTTCACGCAAATCATTACACATGATCTCTATAGTCATGTGATCAAGACGGATCTGTTTCATTTTTCATATTCCATCCTGATTGGCTAAGATTCACATCTAAAGTTTGCAGTAGTGGCTTGTTTTGAACAAAATGCTGCAAATCATGAACGCAGTGTCCGATTGCGGTCAAACTTTGCACACACATTCACACTATGTTGAGGAACAAATGCTACCCTTTTAACATTGGCCTGTTATAGCGCCACCAGCAGGTCTTAAAACAATTAACAATTTTGTTTTACAAAATGCCTCAAATCATGAATGCAATGTCCGATTGCCGTGCAATAACCCACCTGACCTGGCGGAGACCTGTGCATTCATCACAGCCAGGTGATGAATAATGTTAGTTATATTAACAAAAACTAAGAATAATGTTACACAAATATGACTACAATTATTTGGTAAAACATATTTTTTCTCAATCTTACACTTTGATCATTCCAATGTTATTATAGTTAACTAAAACTAAATGGAAATGGCATTAATATAAGCCACGAGCCATTGTGCATACTTTTCCAATGATTCCAGCCAAAAAAATAATTTAGCTTGCTTCTTTTTAACTTTAACCGTTAAAGGTAGGGTAAGTGATATTTTTTGGTTAAAACAAAAAGTATTTTGTTAAAAGGTTAAAATACTATATTCTGATAGTAATCATTGCTATAGAGTGTTTGTTCAGTAACAGATGTCTCCCTGTCTCTCCAGCTCTTTAATAAACAGAAAATACATTTTTCGGTAGGTGTCAAAATCTCAGCCAATCAGGAGAAAGTACCCATTTTTAAGCTTAATTTGTATAGTGTTCCAGTTAAAATTTTGTCTGCTCATTTCTTAGTGTCATCACTTCCAATTTCACTTGTTTAATCTATATCCTGATTGAGTTCTCTGTCCTGGTTGGATAAAATTGGAAATGAAACTACAAAAAAAAAAAAAAAACTACAAAATACATTTTCTGTTTTATAAAGAGCTGGAGAGACATGGAGACTCTTTATATGGACAGGACACTCTATAGTAACGAGCACTATCAGAACATAGACCCATTTTGCAATTATTTGAATAATTGCAAATCACTTACCCTACCTTTAATTGTCTTTGTTATAGTGTTTATATTGTTAATAGTGTTGTAAAATATTGTAGTTGAGTGGTAGTGTTTTTCAGCAACGATTTACCATTGTGCTATGGGATGATGAAGGAAGTACACACGTCACATTTGCGGAGGGGAGCGGAAATATTTTCATAGTAACTCTCTACCAATCAGAGACGTCAAAGTTACCGGATGTTATTAAGCATTGTTGTGAGTACTGTGTCATTGCGAATTAAACATGTTTTGCTTAAAACTAGATTGATTGCATACAGACGTATGGCTTCTACAGGAGCATATATAGCATCGTTTTACAACCAGGAGCCTAGAGGTAAGTCTATATTGGATTGTTACTACATTATAGCTGATAATGAAATCCTCTACGGAGGAAAGGGATGGGATTTTTATTGCCGGAAACTGTCTGTGAAGCTCTATTGGCCGCACCTCGAAAGGAGCTTTCTCTTCTGCCCGGGGGCACCACAAACGCCCTGTTTGTCTTTTATACAAACTCTGTTTCTCCCCACAACTTCCTCGTGTCCTGGACTCCTGGCAGCTGCACCCCATGACTGACACAGCCCTGGGTAGGCAAATCAACATGGCGGAGATCTGTGCTCTGAGGAGTGCACTTTTCTATTATCTTTATTTGCGCTACTGTATTTGTCATTTGTTATCGAAGCCATTTTGTCTAGCACTTTTTGGGCCACATGGAATGGTCATGGTTTTAGTTTGGGTTTGTTTGAGCATGACTGACCCTTGCCATGCATGGCTTTGAATCTGGCTGACAACTGGTGTTACATACACAGTAAAATCCTGAGTGTTAGTTTAACTCTGAACCCTTCTCCTGATTTTGTTGCGTATCAGCCCTTCTTTATCCCTTAACATTGTGATTATTGCATTTGCCCCTGCATGTTGTTGAATAAAGCAGAATTGCAATAACAAAACTTTTTTTTTCTAAGTGCTGAAATCATTATCTAGTAAATCCCTGAAAATGGATTGCTGAAGTTTACATAATGAATTAAGGGGCAAAGGTCTTTTCTGTTTTTACTCCGCAACCGCAAACTTTTAAATATCTCAAGCATATTAAAATGCAAAGATCTGATAAAATATGCTCACAGTATGTTTTAGTCACTTAGAGCTCATGAAATATTTCCCAGAGTGCAATGAAGCGACCAAATGTGTTGAGTGGGGGACTTCTTGCAGGCCTGGTCACAGCACTCACATTAGACAGCCCATCAACATTCCTGTTTCTAGTCAAAGAACACACACAGAGAAAGCGCTGTTACTGGTAGGATTAGCCTAGAAATCAATATGAATGCACTTTGTATCTTTTTATGAAAGCCAGGGCAACAGGATAATTAAATGCTGTACATTTTAATAATATGGAAATGGAAAAACAGTACATAATGTTATAATTTTGCATTCTCATCAACAAGAAATATTTAGACCTCTAAATGGACCAGCCCCAGCATTCAGAAACATATAGTAAATACAAATTCAGTCAGGAGTGGAAGAAGTCCCTGGTTAACTCACCCAAGGTCTCAAATACAAGGATATCAATAGACATTCAATTTCCTAGTTAACAGTAGAGAGGTACTTCCAGAGTATTGCTGGTTTTGAATGCGAGACATTTACAATGTACATTTATATGCCAATATTATACCATGTAGGCTTACTGTCAATACTTTAAAGCAACTGCCTCTATTCATACTGTCAATACTTTAACAACTGCCTCTATTCATATGTCATGATTCTTCATACCCAGACAGCTGCTTTTTCAGCAGTTATGGAGAATTTTAAAATTCATAAGTTGTCATCTATTGCCCTACCTTTAAATGAGAAAACATTATAATCACATCTGTGGTTGCATGTGTTTTATTATATTCTTACGTGTGGTTATACAGTGAATTCAAACTGAAAAGAGACCTTAATTTCTTAACAATTTGAACAATGTTGGAGCTCAGGCATTTTCAGCATTATGCTAAATGTTTACTCAGTCATACGATATATTGCGTGCCAAAAATAACATTTAGATTATATTATTGACACGCAACACTGTCATGCACTCGCCTTTGGACCATAAGGTTCTGGATTCAATCCTGGGCACAGCCAACTTAGCAGCATACTGTATATGAGTAGCACGACTTGTGCTCTGAACAGCCAAGTTGTGCATTAAGTTCTGAGATCTGATGGTAGGTTTTGCTCTCCAGCAATCCATCTTCCAGGGGTCTAGCGCATGGGATTCTCAGGCACTATCGACAATAAGTCACTCTAATATACTTACTTAATTACTTATACCATCATATGACAAAGTATAAATCAGGTTTCATGATTCTCTGGAGCTGGGGCTTTGGGCCATGCCAGGGTCTTCCACGGTGAAGGGCAGAGGACATTAGGCTGTTGCTGTCTGGGAAACTGTAACAATTTAACAGTAACAATTAATGATATTATATGTTGTAGTTTTTATGTAATAACATTTTCATTACTTCGTTTCATTACAAAATATGTAAAACGATTGCTGAATAGATTCTGGGGTCGTATGCAGGACCAAAAATCTAAGCAAAATAAGTTAATCTCAACTTCTATGGACATCTGGCACCTCATCCTTGCTGATGCAGTCTTGCGTTTGTTTTTGCAGATGTCACTGTTTGCTCATGCAAAAGACAGGTAAAAGGTCCCTATTGTTTGAGATCACATGCTGCAAAAGCTATTGCTGTGGTCAGCACTTTTGCACAATAACTACAGAGAGGGGAATAAAGTGTCACACCTGGCTTCTATTGTAGCATTCACACTCCTCCATTTTAAACAAAACTCCACAACAGTTTGTGCCATGTGGCACATAAAAATGTTTGCTGAGACATTAGAAAGCATCTCAACAGGGACCATAGATCGGAATCTGTTCATCAAAGACTTCAATACTCTCAACCTCTTGTCATCATGTATCATTATCTCCACATCAAAATGCTGCTACCTGAACATATCCCAAAATGTGGACATAATGAGGAGGATTGAAAACACTTTGATGTATTAAACCATCGGTGACATTAAAGTGCCTGAAAGTCATAGAAAGAAGCTCTCTTTCAGTTATAAAGTATTCATGGGCTGGCAGCAGCCTAACAAAGTTAAAGAAGCAATTTAGTGCCCAGAAGGCCTGCTGCAGCAGCTGAGAAGAGAAAATCTGGTCAGGGGACCTGATATAGAAGCATTCTCCCAATAACTGCTTTTGATGTGCCCTTGAGCAAGACACTGAATTGTCAACTGCTGCATTGAAGTTGCTCTGTGGCCAGAAATGTGTGTGTGTGTGTGTGTGTGTGTGTGTGTGTGTGTGTGTGTGTGTGTGTGTGTGTGTGTGTGTGTGTGTGTGTGTGTGTGTGTGTGTGTGTGTGTGTGTGTGTGTGTGTGTGTGTGTGTGTGTGTGTGTGTGTGTGTGTGTGTGTGTGTGTGTGTGTGTGTGTGTGTGTGTGTGTGTGTGTGTGTGTGTGTGTGTGTGTGTGTGTGTGTGTGTGTTCTGCTGTAAATAGGAATGTGATCTTTGTAAACTTTCCTGCTTAAATGAAGAAGAATTCTAGGTTATTCGACACTGTGCATCATACCTGTGAAAATAGTCCTATCATCAAGGTGGATGCCTCTTTGGGAACCAAACAGCTGTCTTTTTCCCGCGCATGTCAGGCATATATGGGTTTAGTCAGCAGTCTTGTAAATTTGCCATAATAGAGTGTTACCGTTCCAACATGTTGTGCTCAGTGAGGAGCGACTTGACTCCCCTAGTGAAGCTGCACTTGCTCTCTTTCTAAGTTGGCAACAGTATCATGAATGATACGCTTGTGCTTTTTCTTCTGTGTCTAGCGTACAAGACAAGCATATATTTGTGCAACAAAATATTCCTGCAGAGAGACGGAGAGAGAGAGAAACAGGGTAGCCTATACATGTGGGAGGACAAGTCGGAGAAAGACGGTGAAATAGAGGGGGGTAATTGTTTGAGAGCTTATGTCATCACTGGGTAATAATTGCTGTAATTAGAAAGAATGCACACACATCTTCTTCAGATCATCTCATGAAAAAAACAAGGGGGATAAATTTGACAATACAGCAAACAGATTGTTTTGTTGTAACGATTACTTCGTTTAAATTCATATCAGATGTGGGGTAAATCTCTGGATTCTTGCATTCGGTGAAGAGTCTCTGGCGAGTCTACATTGTTTGCCTGCAGTAATTAACTGGAGGTGAAGATTATGGCAGATTCCTGCTCTAGTGAATGTACGGTATGCATCATGCAGAATTCATATTCCGAGTCGAGCTCAAAGACAATGAACCTGTTTTACAGCCACTGCTTTAGCTGTCAGAGAATGGATTTGACGACAATCAAAACTGCACACTAATCTATCCAGCTGGCATTTGTCATCAGTGTGTATTTATAGCCACCGCCCACTTGGCATTTACATTGTGAGCAGGAGAGGGAGAAAAAAAAGAGAAGAGATTTGCGGTCTTTAATACAAGAAACGGGTTGACACAAGGGACCCAGAATATTGACTGCCAATATTCTAGCAAGCATGTGCCGTGTGTCACTCTGCCTCTGCTGCCATTTCCTCTTGACAAAGATAGTTCAGAATGTTGACTGAAGACTGGAGTCTACCTACCGCTGTCTTTAATTTTGTGTCTTGTGAGACTTTGAGCAATAGCTTAGAGGCAACCATGCAGAGTTCACCTGGAACAACTCTGTGTCTATAAATTGTTTATAATTCAATGCAGAAACAAGAAACTTTGAATGGTACACTTTTGCATCATTTAGTGTCTTTTGGTCTAATTCCTTGATTCACAATTACCAAATTACACTCTATATACCCTGCATACACACAGGCTTAACATGGGATGTTGATATTATGTCCCAGGCCTGGAAGCCTTCTGCTATACACAGTGGTTGTCATTTCAGAAATATCACCTTACTGAAATTTCCTGTGTAAATTCACCAGCTATTTACTTGGTTGGTGATAACGGCTGCCCACTATTCGGTGTCTATAAGGGTTATCTCATAGAGTAATAATATGGTTAAGCTGCCTGCATACAGTTTCAAAAGAAGTCAAATGTTTTCGCCTTGCCAAAACCGAACAAGTTCTCTGCAGCCAAAAGTGTTTTATACTCGATGTGGCTCTGCTTTGTGTAGTGAATGTTAGACCTGTCCCTGCTGGAACAGTGATTTTGACACCTGGATCTCCAGACTTTGCATTATTTCTCTCTGAGATTTCACCATTTCTGGCAACAGACACACTCTTCAGTGGACAAATGTGTGCTACTGTATTTATCTCTTCATGAATTGATTGTATCCGGTTATTTCCAGCGGGCCAGAAGGCAGGGAGGCGGAGATTTTGTTTTCGTGTGTGTGTGTGTCTGTCTGTCTGTCTGTCTGTCTGTCTGTCTGTCTGTCTGTCTGAAACTATGCCAAGCCACTGAACCTGTTGGCCTGTAACTCTTGAACTCCGTTTCCCTGGATTCAGTGGATCATGAGGAGCGGCCTATTTAACGAAAACCATGAACACATCGTCCGGTCAACCCCAAACTTGAATCACACATTGAGGGGCCTCTGAACAGTGATTTCACTTACACACATTAATACAGTTTAACTATCACATCTGCCGGAGACAAAAAAAAAAGCATGACAGACGTCTGAATTGACCAACCATGGAGACCACTACGGACCAACCACAAACTTCTGTTACAGCCCAGCCAATCCGAGGCTTACCTGAGATTTTCTTTGGCAAAACCCAGACATGCTGACTTGTGATTCAGACACTCTGTTGTTGGAATTAATTACGTAACGTGGTGAGTCTGACCATGTGAGATCTTTATTGTGGTTTGCTCATCGTTGCAATTACCTCTCTCTGTCGGGAGAGAAATACAAGGTATGGTTGCAGCTTTAAAGAAGGTTCAATAAACTGAAACAATAAGAAATAGCAATATGTGATTTACATCAAATGTAAACACAATCAAATTCACATTAAAGGAGTAGTTCACCCCAAAAAATACTTATTTTCTATCAATCACACACCATGAAGCATTGAATTCATGAAGATTATTTTGTTTTTGTCGCATTCCTGAGCCAATAATTTGATGATAATAATAAAGATGCTTATGCATCCGGTAGGAGATACAAAGGAGACTCTTTGTGTCTCCTACCGGATAGACGGTAATCAAATCATTGGCTTAGGAATGCGACAAAAAAAAAAATATCCATTCATTCAATGCTTCATGGGGTGTGTAATTGATAGGAAATAAGTATTTTTTGGGTGAACTACTCCTTTTAATAGTATGAGCACAGTTAGTGAACAAAATATGAGAGTTAAATGGCAGAAATCCACTCTGGAGACTTAATGGCCTTAATCCAAAATATTTATCTTTTGAGGAGTTTTCACTAGTCTATCAACACATCTTATATGATAATGTATGACTTCAAAGGCAACAGCTTTTAAGGAAGAGAGGCTTTCATGTCCTGCTTGATGGTAATGAACGGATTATTTGTGCAAATAGCAATTTTGTTCTGTCCATGTCTGTATTTTTGTTATTCCCACATAGAAAGAGACACTGAGATTCAAGGTGATTGAATTGGCCAAATCTGTCCATCTTGGATATATTGCTGCAATGGCAACAAGGACCACAGGGGATGTTGCCCACAGGTTTGTGAAGTGTTTGTTGATCGATGGCCTTGAACCAGCTTGTCTTGGGCCCTCCTAAGAAACAAAAGTATCTGGCTATTTTGTGGGTGTAGAAAAGCTTCTGAAAAATGTGTATTGAATATGTTCTGACTCTGAACAATGAGATTTGACTAAGGAAATGTGCTTTCCTTTGGCCTTGAATGAATACCGTTTGGACTGAAAAGTGGAGAGCCCAGTTCTATTATGATTGCACATTAGCGACTCCTAGAACAATTGTTAGCTGTAGGTTCCAGTCCCCAGTTAATCCATTATACATCCATCACCCAGTATACACAAGCCGCCTCCTGTGCGCTCTTCTTCCCTCCCTGTGCATCTCTCAATCCTGAGAAAAAGGGTCTGACGGCAGAAGCTCCTGCTATTAACAGAATTAACTCCAGCCAGGAGCACAGCTCAGGGAGAACATACCAATTCCATTATCTCAGCTGGACGGAAGCCATTCTCTCTCCGCCACTCTGCAGCCAAAGTGCTCCGAGCACGGAGCCCACTGAACCCATTGGACAGAGATACAACATCCAGCAACTCTCGAATGCACTCTATCAAAACCTTTCTGCTTGAAATATTCATCTACCTTCTACTCTGGAAAACCACATTTCAATCTTTTTCCCCCAAAAAAGAAAAAAAGAACAAATATTTAATCCATTTTTCCTTTTAGTGAGTGACTTAAGTGAACTACAGTGAACCCATAAATGTTATCTAGTACACTTTAGTTAGCATAAATACCATTTTGAAATTAAAAGACAAATAAAATAAAATAAAACTGTCGTTTGAATAGATGTGAGTAATTGAGGCTAATATATACAGCTTAATGGCCTAAATACAAACAGCTGTAAAATGGATGAATGATGGATTTATGTAATATTCAATAGGAAACCCCAGAATACACAAATACAAAACCAACAAATGGATAATGGCGTTAAAGCTGCCAAAATGGCAGCTTAACATGGCTTAATGATCTAAAGGCGGGATGGAATTATCTGAAATTGATTGTATTGTAGAAAAACACTCTCCTCCCAGACCTTAGTGGACAATAATACCTCAAACATTAAATGGGAATAAATTAAGAAAAATCATCGGTGAGGCCAATTTCCCAATTATAAACAAGAGTGAGTTTAATGGTTTGCCAACCTAAAATGAAAACATTATTGTCTCCGCCAGGCCGAAAGGCATGGCGAGAGAGTATGTTTTACCCCCTGTCCGTCCGTCCGTGTGTGTGTGTGTGTGTGTGTGTCCGTCCGTGTGTCATTTTGTGGACAGCTAATATCTGGCACCGTTGGCTTGATCGCAGCGAAACTGTGCACACACACTCCCTGGATGCCAGAGCAGAACCTCTGCTCCACATTTTTCACATGGGCCTTTTATAGCGCCACCAGGAGGCCAATTTGTGCAAAACAAATTTTTTAACAGTACTCCTACAGATTCTGCCCAAAAATCCCCCAAATCGGTACACAGTATCTCTATAGTCATTAAAAGAAAAGGCTCATTTCATATTTTTCATATTCCATCCTGATTGGCAAAAATTGTCTTTCAAAGTTTGCAGGAGTACTCCGTTTCGAACAAAATGCCTCAAATCATGAACACAGCATGAAATTTTGCACACACATTCCCATTAGGCCGAGGAAGAAATGCCATTTGAAAATGTTCAAATCAGCCTCATGGTGGCGCTGTAACAGGCCTATTCGTGTTTTTACCTATAACTGCACCGATCAGTGTAAAACTTTGTATGCACACTCTCTAGAGGCCAAGGAAAAACCTTTGCCCTGCATTTTTCACATTTGCCTTTTATAGCGCCACCAATCGGTACACATGATCTCTATAGTCATGTGATCAAGACGGATCTGTTTGATTTTTCATATTCCATCCTGATTGGCTAACATTGACATGTAATGTTTGCAGGAGTGGCCCGTTTTGAACAAAATGCCGCAAATCATGAACGCAGCGTCCGATTGCAGTGAAACTTTGAATGCACATTTGCACTACGTTGAGGAACAAATGCTACCCTTTTAACATTGGCCTGTTATAGCGCCAAATTTAGCAAAACACATTTTTAGAACAAAATGTCTCAAATCATGCATGCAGTGTCCGATTGCTGTGCACGGCCTAGGAATAAATGGCACCCTTTTTTTTTACCTTTTCCAGTAAATTGAACTAATTAGCTACTGTGACTTCTACTTAATTTAGGGTAATTCTACATGACATTTGACTATAGTCAAGCTATATTAAAGTTACGCTAATATAAAAGCGGTAATAGTCTAGAGGCTGACATTAAAAAATAGACGGAAGGCAAGATATGTCTCATAGTACACATAAGCAATACCTTTACAGTAGCATCATTAAGGGATATATATATATATTTTTTTTTTAAATATTTATACTGTATACTGTATAGAAAGACAGGTTCTCAAATGTTTTGTTTAAGATTGTAATGGCCTAAATCTTATGATTGTACTATAAGACAGTGGCAAGACATTTGTATTTTCTGGATCTCACATCCTTTGGCCATGGAATTGAACATTTCATGCCTTCTTAATCTCAGCACCAGCTTACTGCTCCGCTTGTTAGACTGCATTACCTGCATAACCTGTTCTGAGAACACACACAACTCACAGCGCAAAGGTCCACATCCAAATTGTAGAGGTGCAGTTTCTGAGCAACTACCAGTCCTCACTTATTACAGGCAATTCTTAGTAATTATTCAAATACAATATAGCTAATTGAAAGCAAAAGTCATCAAAACCCTGTTTCAGTGATGATCGTTGTCATCATCCAGTCTCTGGGGTCAAGTGACCCCGCAGTTTTTTCTTAGTTTTTCCGATGAAAGTACAGTAAAAACAAATCGAAAAATAACTGAATACATAAATCACAAGTATGTCCAAATTGCCATGCACAGCAGCCCAATGCTGCCAATAGCTTATTTGATAGATTGATAGCTAACATTAATTAGTTTATGTTAGCTATGGGGTTCTCTGAAATAGCATGATGTACTGTTTTGTAAGGGAGACACACACACACACACACACACACACACACACACACACACACACACACACACACACACAGACACACACACACACACACACACAGACACACATAGATAGCCAGCCTTCTACAGCGAGCGACACCTTAAAAAACATTGTAATGAATATAAGAACGACATTAAAGATTGCCAATTTGACAGAGAAGCATTTTAAAATGACGGTTTGTGACAGTTTTGACAATGTACAGTGTATCTCTACTAGCTCAGTGCCAAGGGTGTACTGTAATTCTGTGCCACAACACACATTCCCCACACCCATTCTTTACCTCTGTCTCATCCTTCAACTACAGAGAGGAGACTGGCAATTAGTGTTCCTTTGTTTGACTGAGGTTACCTTGGCAGCTGGTGATGGAAGGGAGAGTACTGTCATGATGGAGAGAGGCTTTTCTCATCTATTTCTCGAACAAGGATTTTCTGATATTGTCCATATCATATTCCTACTTTTGCCCAATTCTTACTACTGTCCCGCAATATTACATCTGTCTGTGTGCTTTTGAGTGTGAGCTTTATTATTTTTTCCCTTAATACCAGAAATCTACCCGGAACATTGTCCTAGTTTCCTTTTGCATCATTCATTGTGAATGGACTTCCATATCACTATGACATCACCAATCTGAGGCTCTTCTTTTGTTTTTGTCTGTAGACGGCCCTGAATGCCCTGTGTTGTTTAAATAACTCTTGAATGTTGACATTCAGCGGTGAAACGAGGGGGGAACTAATGGAGCTTGAATGAAGATTCTTCATAGGCTTCTGGAATAAAATGGCTGTGTTGGAGGACCTAAATACATTAATTTATGTTAATTAAGTTAATAGTTATGATCTGTCCAGAGTGAAAGAGAGGATATGCAAGTTAAATATCACAGAATAAGTACTGCTCTTATGTGACGTAAAAGGTTAAAGCCTTTTCAGCCAAGAGGAAAAATGCTGTGCCCATGAATGTATTTATATTCTGGCTGTTATGCCTTTTTTAAGAGTCCCCACAGTACTGTTCGCGCTTCCAGCGCCTTGCCACTCCAGCGCACTTTCCCTGGTGGGGGTTCCTTGCACTGCTGAGCATGTAGAGCTCGTCTCAGAGCACTCTGCCCTCTGCCTGGGGAATGACACCCTCAGAAAACACCTACATGGAAATGCAATTAAAAGCCCCTTTCTCTGAATAGCACGGCCTGTTTGGGGGACAGTTGCAGGAAATGGACTGTGAATGCAACATGGTGCTGGATGGCCAGGGGACGAGCGGATGAGCATACGTACCACCCACCCATCTCCAACCAACCAACCAATCACATCCATCATTGGAGCACTTGCTCTCCATCTAGCAGTTTTTTAACTGAGGCAGCACATTCACATTGCACAGCATCTGCCCAGTTCTGGACCGTACGTTTTATCATTGCAGTATGGGGCGGCTTATTTATAATATTCAAGATTTTATTATAATGTCAAATTAATACTCTCAACATAAATTTCTTAATATAAGGACGGACACCGCTTGTGACAGCTAAGATATTAATTTCAATATAGATTATATATTTTATCATAATTCAAACCTGTGTACACACATCATACCCTAGACATAGTGACGAGAAAGAATTATGATGAGATCCTTCAGCCGATATTTTATCCTGTATTTTATTCTGGATACATATTTGTGCCATCTTTGTAGCTAAGAGGAAATGTCAACCATGCCTGTTTCAGCTGCTGCCTGATACTGTATGCCTCAGAGCACTCCAGCGTAGTATGACTTACTGATTAACTTGATATTGAGAACTTGGGACACCCTATTGCAGGCTGTACTGTATCTAAGTTGATACATTTCTCAGTGCTTTTGTCAAATTTGTCACTTACTTGCTTGAGTGTTGAAAATAATGACATTTCCCTTTCCTTTCCTTTTACCATCGCTCACTGCACAAACTGTGAGATCCACATGATTTGCCATACAAGGGTTTTGCTTTGTCACTAATGGACAGGGGTGCCTGCAGTGTAAGGTCTATTTTATCTCTTTGCTTTGCATTCATATCGCCTCGTTATAATGGTGTCTTGCAGATGTGACACAATTTTGGCCTGATGAAATGATGGTTTGCAGCCACATGCACTGGGCAAGATGGCACATGTCTTCAAGAGCAACTTGGTGTGTTCCTTAACCACTTAAGCCCTATGTATGTCGTTGACTGTGGGGTCCCCCAGGGGTTTATACTTGGTCCTCGACACCATCTCCTCCCCGGAAATAGCCGACCTACAAGCTCAGAACACATAACGACACAACGCATGCATGTGAGCTTGTAGTTCTGCTATTTTTGCTCAATGTTTGCACATTTTCACTAAATGTTATCGTATCGTGACACTCAGAATCAAGACACAGAATAGGGACTCTAGGGTTAATGTGGTTAAGTTAATAATCATTCAGGCCACTGGCAGATCTGGGGGTATCCTTCCGGCGTCTGCCACTTGGTACCATCAATAGAACAAGTTAGGCTTGATGAGCTCTCCATATGATGGTCAAGTGATTAATCTGCGACATTGTCAGACAGGCTTGTGCACTGCTGCCTTTCTGGAGAGGGTGAGACAGGGTGGGACTTGGTGCACAGTTCATTTAAAATGGCCATAACCACCTGGCGTTCCTATTTTGGGCATGTCATAGGCAGATTTTTTTTTAATTATTTAAAGCCGTACAATTGGTAAGTCCCAAAATAACGATTTTTAGCAACCTCTGCTGGTCACTACCGTCATTGCAGGTCTTTAGTGGATTCCTGCATTACCCAGAATTCCATTTGTTTTCACCAGAAGGCGGAAGCGTCTCAAAAAGCGTTCTTTTTGTTGTTTTATATGCGGATCGTTTCTCTTAGCCAGTGGAGCTTTAGTTACCGTGAGCTGTGTTTTCTTTTGCTGTTGTTTTTCCATCTTCAAATCCTATAATGCCATAAAAATAGCATGAAATTCCTTTTAGTTATTAGCGCGGTAGTTCCGGGACAAGCAGGAAACCGGTGCATTTCAGTTTCCGTTTTCCGGTCGGATGACGTCATTTTCACGGGAAAGACGCCCCTGTCCACTTTCAATAGAAAATATGTTTATAAAAGGCTTTCGGGGGGTGAAATTCATGGAACGGGTGTTGTGAAACATTTGCCACTCACAAAAGATATAAAATGTAACTTTAGTTTTTTTGAAAAAGTTACCTAGTATTACTTTAAGTAGCAAAAGCTTTTTGTGAAATGTGGGTCCTACAACATATAAAACAGGAATATTGCAATACAAGCCATTATGTTTCCCTTCAACAAAGGATCGGTATTGTTGTCTGCGTCTTTCATTAAATCCAATAGTTCATTCATTACTGTGCTTTATGTATAACTGGGGTTAGAAGACACAGGGGAGCTGAGAGCAATGAAAGCTTATGAGGATTGCTTAAAAGAAAATTATCCTCAAGTCCTTGAATGTTTTTAATATAATTTGGGTGTCATTGTCCTTGAGACGTGATAAAAAATATATCAAATTGATTGCAGGATTCCAGACATCTTCTGTCATGAGACCAGTTCCATGCACTGATGATTGAACAAGGTTAGGAGAGGCGTACGCTGTATGCACAGCGTGGCCGAAGGTCACCAGAACGGGGTTTATCTGTGCATTAATACAGTATGTATCGGTTATTGTTAGGCTGGCCCAATTAGTGACTGGAATCAAGTACGAGAGGGAATGGTATGCAACCCAAAGTGTTTATTCACCTTTTTCTTTTTTTGCCGAAGATGGCAGCACAATTGAGTTCACCACAATGTCGTATGCAGGTCTTTGACCAGATCATACCAACAGCAGAGTCAGGTGTAAACTGGCAGCCTTTTATACTTGTGCTTCAGGTAATGAGTCTGGATACCACCATGTCTAGGTGTGTTAAACCTTTAAGACCTTGAACGCATCTCTGTCAGATCTACTACTTTCTTTTTAAATCGTGAAAATGTGTGCAAATCTTTGAATATATATATTTTAAAGCGATTTTTTTTCTTTGCTTCTGGGGATTCTACAAATGTCTTCTAAATCCTAATTTTTTTTTGAAAAAATACGTTGCTATACATCAGTGGTTCTCAAACTTTTTCATGCCAAGGACTCCCAAAATGATGTGTATTTGGCCGCGGACCCCTCCATCTCAAAATATTTTGTTCCAGGGACCCCCACCAGAAGCAAATATTTGAGTAAAAAGAATGTTTCAAAAAATATATATTTGCACCAATTATCTAGATTTAAAAAAAAATAGCAGATCTACAAGCTCATAGCGCGGCACTCTGTGCCGCGCTATGAGCTTGTATATCTGCAATTTTTTTAATAGCCAAATAAATTAAAAATTAGTGACACAGCTGCGTTCCCGGTCTAAATGGATTAAAGAACATTAGACCAAATAATTATACGACACCTTTAACCTTCCATTCAATTATACATCTCCATTGTCTACATGTAGCCTAGGTAAGTAAATGTTGCTTCCCAACAATAAAACTGCAACATATACACACCATAACAACTGTTTCACAACAACCCCCCTCTGCCATTATGGCCCATCCAACCTGGAACTATATAGTAGGGGCTGGGACAAACGTGAGAGATATTTATATATATAAATATAAATATGTAAACATATTATACATACATACATATGCATTTGCATCTCGAGTGTATTTAATAAATATCTCGCGTTCAATCCTTGACACACGGGCTGCCGTAGAACGCAAAAAGGACACTAGTGCACATGCTCATAACTCTATGTGTGATCAAAAACGACTCAATAATTCTACTTCCGGCAGGCTTCCGGGTGCTTCAAAACGCCACTGAGCACATTCATTGAAATGATAGCTGGGGGCGGGGCAATCCGCCCTCTAGTTTTCTTATACCTCTATGATATTGAGTCGAATAGAGCAGCCCGAGTTATGAGCATGCGCACAAACGGGAGATGCACGCGCAGTAGCATTTTAAGTGCATTCTCAGATTTGACCACCAGGCTTGGCCGCTTCACTGTTCTACCGTGGTTCTGGGGGCTTGACACTTATGTGTAAGCATGAACCACAGTCAAAAGGCTGGCATTATTGCACTTATTCTATATTGCACTCAAATGTATTGCACTTGCCCAAACAATGAAAACGCACTCCATGCCAGGTTCAGCACTGTGTGTCTCTACAGGTGGAACGAAAGTAAAAGTGAAATTTATGAAGAGCGTGAAAGTTGGAATTCTGTGAATGTACATTTCTTAGTTACACCACCATTGTTCTTGTGAAGTACTTTTGTTCTTATAGGAGAAATATTTAAGATTGCTATTTCCATTTGGCCAAATGAGACGTACAGTAGACATACACACTAGTGAAGTCTCTGAGATTGTTGGCTCAAACAATTTTCAAATGCTTCTGCCTAACAGGCTGTACATCTGAAGCGCTGAAAAACAAATGCATGAAGCAGATGTCCTGCCTCCCCCACTTCCATTTTGCCTTTGCAGTCACGCAAATAAGTCCTTCTGTAAATCAAAATAGTCAAAGCCTATATAGCTTGCTGCTAAGCAGAAATGGAAATTAAAAAATACATTTTAAACTTTCGTGAACGGAAATGATAGATGACAGCTTCCTGACGCAAGTTTTGTGAGGCGCAGAACACAGACTCTGTAGCATTTGAAGATTGTGGAAGAGTTGTCTGGCCCTAGAGACTACACAATAGTCGACATTCCCACAAGCAGCCAGTATAGCTGAGCGTCACTACTGAAAACTGTATTGTGATTTATTTGTAGCTTTGTTCACAAACTGCACACATGCTGTAGTGACTTACTATTGACAGCAAAAAATTGGACAGCCATTAAATGTCTTCTGATGGGAACACTGTTTTATTTGTAATGCCAGCTAGCACGTCAAACGATGGTTACGTATGTAACCACGGTTATGTGAGCGATTGGATCACTCCAATGTGATATACTGTATCCCTCCGCGGCGGAGGCATCCGAGGTAGACTCAACAGATTACTCCGTATACACTCACATAACCGTGGTTACATACATAACCATCGTTACATACATAACCATCGTTATGTAGCGCTATATTGGGTCACTCAATATATCTATATATATATAGCCACCAGGAACACTAAGGGAAATAAAGTCCAGGGGCTCAAAGGGCGGCCGAGCAAGCGCCGAAAGCACCAAGCCCGAGGTCCCAAGTGGGAACCAGAGGAGCCCGCACCAGACGAAGGCGCCTAACGCCCGTCATGTAGCGGGACAGCAATGGGTGCCTACCCATCGGTCCCTCCGGCACGTCATGACACGCAGGTGTACACCTTCAGCCACCCGGCCTGCATCCAACAATGACTGCAAAAAACTGCAGCACAGTCTGGACATTACAGGTCTCTAGAATGACATCATGACTGACGCACCACGCACCAAACACGCGCCATCTGGTCTGATAAGCCGTGTTAGTCGCAATGTATGCACGACACCGTCCAGGAGCCCCAAATCTGACCACCTACGCCTCTCAGGGGCCAGGCCCACAACTGAAGGCGACGTAGGTCTGAAAGCCACAGGGTCCCCATGGCTTGTGAAAGCAGAGTGGGTCATAGTGGCAGCCGCCACAGCGACCCAGAGATGAGAGACGGCAACAACCTGACCCAGGGGCGTCTCAGCCATCACAGGGCTATCAAGAGCCACCGATGGCTCCACATCTCGACCCTGTCCATCATCAAGTGGATCAGGGAAAAAACGGGGGCAGAACAGATAGCACCGCTATTGAGAACCAACTGGGGCAGCGAGCCATCACCCCGTGTGCTACCCTGCCCAACGTCATTCCTCTCATCTGGGAGGACCGAACTAACATACACCTGTCACCATGAGGCGACGGTGTCTGTGTATCCTTGGAAGCCACCTGTGGCGCAGGTCCGGGACAAGACGGCAGCCGCCGTCACCTGTCAGGACGAGGAAAACTTTCTTTCGCATGAACCCCATAACACAGTATCCCAATAAACACATTCCCTCACACATAATAACGAACAATCAGCACAATAATAGAACAATAACGTGGGCGTGTCCCTAATCCTTCCTCAGCCAGTTAACAGGCTGTAAACGCTACAATATTATTGATATATCATCAACTCCTTGGCTTTAGATCAGAAGTGCTATTTGGTGTGTGTTTGCTTCTCACATGACCGAGGGCAATTGTGCTCCATCTCCTGCGGTGAGTGTGTGGGTGAAATGCACATGCAGTGGTAAGTATACTAACTGTACCTCTTTGGCCTTGTAGTGCTGGCCTTGTGGTGAACCACCCCCATCTCCTGGCCTACTGAACCTCTTCTCTTCACTCCGGCAGTGCAATATTGTTTTAATTGAGTGTTTTTTAACCATTGAACACTAACCATTGTGTACAAAATGAATTATTCTCTTTCATTTTAATAACGGTACAGTACTTCCCTTGCTGTATTCTCGTTGCTCTATTCATCTGACATCAAAACCTCTGCTTCTCTTAGTTTTTTCGTGTAGACCACTAGTTTTGTTAGTATAGTAGTAGTAGTAGGTAATCTGTGGAATTTATTCAAGGTGTAGTCATTTTTTTACTATATTGTCACAAACATATGTAAGCGGTTGCTTGCAGAAACATTCTTTGTCACTGTTGTAAAATGCTACCCATAACTGAAATTATTATATAAATGTCACAAATGACAAAGCCTGCAAAATAGACTCATAGTGATAATGTTGCACCATTAGTAACTTGTAAAAGCTTACGTATCTCCACCACGCCAAAGGCAAAGTGGGAGATCATGTTCTTTTTGTTTCTTTGTTTGTTTGTTTGTCCAGAGCTAATCCGGGGATAATCTCTCAAACTGCCGGACCGATCTGTGCCACTACTTGTGCACACTTCCCACTGCCCACATCCATTTTCTTTCACATATGTTTTGTTCCCTGTTGTTTCCTTATCTTTTTAACTTAAATGTTATAATTGATTGAAGCCAGTGGGGGTGCGATTGGCCTGAAACCATTCCCAAATATGAAGTCATACTGATATGTAACAGGTGACTGATGGCACACAGCCCTGGAGATATCTGCTCCACTGAGCAAGCACACCATTCTAGTTTCTGCTTCGTCTTATGACCACAGTTATTGTCGGTGGGCGACACGGTCGTATGACAAAGTATGCATTATTAGCCCTATGGCAGGCTGCAGGGGTTCTGGTGTGCTGCATGTTGATTTATTTAATTTATTCAATTAATTATCCCACAGGGGATCACCTGAGCTTCATCCAGCTGATTGCTGCCCAAGTGGTCAGACTTAAACGCAGTTAGGGGTTAGGTGTCATGCTCAGGAAAACCTTGACACATTGCTGGGGCTCGAACCTGGGACCTTTTTTTACCCATTCAGCTATGGCCACCCCAATTTAATTGAATATTACAGATTGCTATGACATTTTGGACAGTGAATGGACACGCTGTACAATCAGCCCATTGTCACTTGAAAATATCTTTACTAGTTGTTTTGGTAGTCAGCTGGAGGTGCCAAATTCCAAAATGGTTTTCATACAGATGTAATTAAAAAAACGTGTTAACCACATTAACCCTTTATTTTGTCTGTGCAATCTTTGTTATACATACTCTGGAGATGGATGCAGTTCAAAAAAAAGAAAACATTTTCTCAGTTAAAGATTTTTAATTTGAACTTCTTTAGTTCTTTATGCATTTGTTTTAACCTGTATTAGGTAAATAGTAATTTGTATTGTGTCTGCAAATATTAATGTTGTTAGATGGTGTTTACATATCCTCTAGTTATTGTGAGTGTCATGGTGCCCTTCACTATGGAGGTGCTGCTAGACAAGGTAACTGATACGTTATTATGAATTCCATCAACGTTATGGGATAGGCCCGCCTTACCTGTGTCTGATTCATAGACTGTAAAAAAATATGGACGAAGGGAACGGTGACGTCACCCATTGGTTTCTACAGACCGTAAATGAAGCTGATTGTTCAGGAACGTGCAATCCGCCAGCTTTAATATATACCATTGGGCACGTCGGAACTCAAACGCTATTGCTTGAGACCAGACATGTGACCAGGGAACCGGAAAACAATCCCCAAAGAATGCTATTGGTTGGGTAGCTTGTCAATCAAGAGCGGGGGCGGGGAATGAATGCTATTGGTTGTGTACGTTGTCAATCAAATCATCCCGCCCCTCCTGGAGCATAGCCTACTTTATCGTCAATTTTAGAATAAATGGGACCATAATTTAGCAAAACGCATATCATGATGATTGAAAGGAGACTTTAAACTAGCGCCTGGAAGCATATAGTATTTATGACATTTTTTTTCTAGTCTAAAGTTCGTCAAAAACCCATCCGCTTACAATGAGAGAATATTCCTTCTGACACCTGCAGGGGTAAAACAGCGCCATACAGGCCATTCATATGAACTGTCTCTCTTCCGTATCGGCCTCATTGTAAATATGTCAGGCTGGCCCCTTGGTCTGATTGGCTCCCTGGTAGGCATAGTTTTACAGAGGTTAAGGTTCGTTTTAGGTATAGTTTTACTGAGGTTTAGATTAGTTTTAGGTTTAGGCATAGTTTTACTGAGGTTAGGGTTAGGGATAAGGTTAGGTTTAGGCATAGTTGCAAAAACGAGAACTGTCAATCACAGCGACTACTGGCCAATCACAGCGGGTCTCCGGAAATATGGGCTGTAGTCCATTGTAGTCCAGGAAGAACTGACATTCTGTACAATGATGTCACAGTTGCCAAAATCATGTTCAAAATATCAAAACACAGAAAAAACACAAAACACACTCCAACATCATGTTTATTATGTCCTCAACGTCATTAAGGATTTGGGTGCAAAATCAGCAAAGTTGCCCTATAAATTCTGTTAGAAAAAAATGGGCGGGATTTAATAGGATACCTGGTGTGGACTATGATAATAGTAGGGGTTTTACACAAAGGCTGCATTTCTTCTCAGCACAAAATTTGCTGTATTTTCTGCTGCATCTGTAGTGGGTAGTCCATCAGTGCATTGTGCAGTATATTTTGACCTTCCTTAAGTTCAGATTTCCTGCTTTGGAAACTACCATGGGCTTCGCCTCCACTTTAATTGCTCAAGATGCTAATTGGACTGTGGAAAGCAATCCCCTGGACTGCATTGGGGATTTCCACAAATCTGAATTCAAAAATAACAAGCAAGAAAAGCTTTTAAATTCCAATTGCCGGTAGACATCTGGATGGCCTTGCCCTGAAAGCATTTTCATAATTAATACAGGAGTCTGGTGGAAGGTGGCTTTTTCTTTTGATTGAAAGGTCTGTCTGCATTCCCTTAGCTAAATGTGCAATAGAAAATGTAAAGTCTGCATGCAAGGAGATGACATTTGAATTCAAGCATGCAGCATGCATTAAATTCTAAGTATGGAACTAACATAATTTCTCTGTGTGCACTCACTGTGCACATCTCTTATTTCTGAATGTATAGGACCGAATGAACGTTGGGATGTTTGTGGTCATAGCTCTTCAACGTTAGCAGTTTTTAATAAAAGATAAAATAATATTTTTTTACGCACGCACACATGTATCTGGTGTGTACACGCAAAAAAATCCTCAGTATTAATTTATCCATTTCTAACTGAGTGTCCATTTATTTACATTTTGTACTATTTGTACTATTCCAGTGAATTAACACACAGGTTTTACAGTGGGTACCGTCTAAACTAAGATGCAGTCTCTAAAAACTTGAGTAGCTATATGGAAGTGGGGGCAGTGGTGTGTCTGGACATGTTACTGGGCGGCATGGCAGTTAATAGAGACAAACTCTATTACGACGCCATCTGCTCCAGTGAGCAGTATTGCTGGCAGCTACATGTGTTGCATGTGTTGGACTGAGACCTAGGAAGCCGGCAGAAAGGTTCCAGTCCCAATACTCTCTAAAGAACTGTTTGAGGCAATTACTGTACGACAAAGATCCAATTGGCCTGGTGTTGTTGGCAGAACTTGGCCAATAGGTTCGTGTGCTCTGCTAAATGGGTTTCCGGTCTCACAGGACTGCGTTGCTAACTTTTAAGAGATCAGGTGTTGCAAGCAATTTGCTTTGTTGACATTAGACACATTTTAAGCCACTATTAACATAACATTTTAGACATACAGTAACATCATTTATGCATACATCAAACATAACATTAACATTGCATTTATTTTGTTCCGCTACAACTACATGTGGTCACCAATCAAACTGAGGGGAGAATCTACCTATCTATCTAGTTATTTACCCTGCAGCATGTACATTGTGTTTGTGTGTGTGTGTTAATATAAGTTGGTATCTCATTCTCCACTGTACAAATAAATAAATAAAAGCAATAAAAACACGGCCGTTGATTTTTGGGGCTGGGGCTTCCACAGTGAAGCGGCGCTGTTGCATGAAACATTTATTTCTCCTAATTCCCCTTGCAGAACCTTTGAGTGGTAATAACATGTTTCTTTCCGCTTGGCCGTGTCAGATGGGCGACAGGAAGACTGTAGGCCATAATTATCCTGTTTGTTCAGAGGCCCAATGCTTTTTATTATTTAAATCTCCTTGGGCTGTGAAAGTGCTGAGAGGCAATGTCGTTTTTCCCCATTTCCATGCCATGGTGTGTTAGTCAGTGTTAATGCAGGCTGTAATTTTTTTAATGTTGTGTTTGCCCTGTTTTCACCAAGAATGAGAAAGATGGGCTAATCATCGAGTGATTTGGCAAAATATACAAATGGCTTGTACAAATAATTGTTTTATACAGACCATGTGCAGAAAAATGTATTGATGATAAGAGGGCACAAAACACCCTATGTTGTAAGGAAGTGGCTTTTCCTCACACAATTAGCAAGTGTTTGTTAGTTTTTTTCTCTAAACTGCACCCTAGGGCTTAACAGCTATTTTGCTGCCGATATCACCAGAAGAGATGTCTGTTGCGCTAGTTATCATTGTCGTTCCTTTTATTCTGCACAGCATAAAATCCCAATGTCATTTATTTATTGCTACTATCCATATGGTAGTGTACGGTATTGTACAGCACTTACGCACTTGAAACCTATAGCATCCCTATTCTGGGGGAACATTTGCTGCTAATAGCCGATCTACAAGCTCATAATTCATTTCCAACATTGTGAGTTTGTAGAACTTACACTTATAGTTTCTCATTATTTCCACCAGGCCAGAACGGCTGGGGGCAGGGATTATGTTTTCGGTCCCGTGATTCTGTCTCTGTGAGCAGCTAATCTCGGGCACCGCTGGATAGATTGGTGTGAAACTTTGCATGCACACTCCCAGTAGGCCAAGGAAGAACCTCCACCCCAAATCTTTCAAGTCGGCCCCATGGTGGAACCATAACAGGCCACTTCCAGGGGTCATCGCCATGCTGGCTTGTATTGGACATTTTTGTCAAAATTAAGTTTTTGCCATGGACTTACAAATGAGTGGACAATAATGTTACCAGAAACACAAGAGCTATAGCCTTAAATTACCTTTAGAGGTCTGTAACTCTGAGAGTGTTCAAATGGAACCAAATGGACCCAAAGGGCATTTGTACACTCTCAGAGTAAATGGTCCAAATGGTCCATTTGTACACTCTCAGAGTTAGGGCGGTCCTTTAAAATAAAACGTTGGAGAACCACTGTTCCAGTGGACTCTTAATGTGCCATAAATAGTGACATAGCAAATCAGTGACATATTCTGAAGAAAACCTGGAGACTAACATCCAGTAATTGGGGCTTATGATCAAAATATGAACATTATTATGTTCTGAAACAAAAAAACTACCATTTGCCACGGACAAGGACAAGTCTTGCCACGGACACATTTTGTCCATGGCCACTTCACTTGAACCGTAGTGTGCGCGCGTGTGTGCTTGTGGATCTCAAATTGTTTTATTTGGAAAATAGCTGTACCTCATGGCTGCTATGAATAATTTAGAACCAGAGCATTATTATTATGCATAGCCAACCTTATTTTATATGATCCTCAAAATGCCTGCATATTACGTCTTGCATCGGTGGCAGTGGCTCAGGAGGTAGAGCAGCCGCAGCCGTTTGGGAAAAGGAAGGTTTCCAGTTCGATCCCGGGCTCCCCCTGAGTTAGTGTCAAAGTGTCCTTGAGTAAAGACACTGGACCCCCAACTGCTCCTGATGAGCAGGTTGGCGCATTGCGTGGTTTCTTCTGCTGTGAATGTATGCATGGATGAATGTATGTATTGCACATTGTAAAGCAGTTTGATTAAAGGCGCAATATGAATGCACCGTTTAAAGGTCCTATGACATGAAATTCCACTTTTTCTTAATTTTTGTTCTTTCTGGGGTTCTATGACGTCCCTTCTACCAAAATAATAATAACGCTAATGTGATTTGCTCCCCGACATGACTGTTATTTTTTGGCCATGAATTGTTGACTGTTATTTTTTGGCCATGAATTATACATTTTATTTGTTTATCTATTCTTATTTGAGAGTTGTGAATAGCCATTCCTCATATTGAACACAAAACACGTATACTGAAAGCCATGGGTAAAGCTATCTGCTGACAGTCGTTGACTTACAAGCAATACCACAGGTGAAATGCAATTTTGAAAGCAGTTTTAAAACTAGGAAACTATAGAGGTGGCATCAGTTGTTTAACTTGTCTACCGTATTGAGTTTTAAATAGTTATGTTTGAAAAGACATTGGTCTATAAACTTTACAGGCATAAGTGCAGTGCAGTCTGATATGGATATTAAGCATGTAGCAAGTGGGGTTAGGTTCAAGTGTTGGCCTGGGCGTGGAGAGAAGCAGAGGTGCTCCATTAGGATGGCCAGAGATGTGTACTGACCTCTGGAAGCACAAGTGTGTTTCTAAATGAGCATGAGCTGATTAGCTGCATTAGTTTTGAGCACCAGTAGTTAAACTTTGAGTAATAATTATGTTTAGACTACACTATTCTGCACAATTCAACACATGCATGCATCCACACACACGCACGCACGCACACACACACACACGCGCGCGCAAACACACACACACACATACACACACACAACACATATGCACACGCGCACACACGCCATTTCATTTTCAGTCCAGCTCTGACAACAGCAATGACTCCTGGCGCTGGAATAAGCACAGCTTTTGCTTCCCACTCCACAGCCTCCTGAGACCAGACCCTATTAATTTATGTCATCTGTAGTGGACATGTGTGTTCTCTGCATCTATCTTTTTACTCATTTGAGTAACAATAGTATATGCTGATGCACTCTAAAGTGTTATCCTGGGCTTTGTTGATGCCACGTGTGGGGGTTGGATGAAGCTGAAAACGTAGCTGTGCCCTCCATTCTTGTGCATTTCTCAGAAATGATTTTGTGTGTGTGTGTGTGTGTGTGTGTGTGTGTGTGTGTGTGTGTGTGTGTGTGTGTAGTATACTTATATAATATATATAGGTATAATATATTTTCTTCTTGGCAATTAATATGACAATGTTAACTTGGATGTATTCCAAATGTACAGTTTAGTATGTAAATTTCTGTATGAGTTTTATTTCCTTGAAAGCCCTTTGGCCGCAGCATGGTTAACGAGCTGATTGATGGCACTCTGACGCCTCTCATCAGCCTCATCCCCATTGGCTACCACCACTAGGCTGATTGTCTATTTAAAGCCAGCATGGGAAACATTGGAGTAGTGCAGATGGTGGTCTCAAGACTGAAACGGCTGAAATTTTTACTTTGTGTACAGTACTGCATTTTTTATTTTTTTAAATACAAGCTTTAAAGGGGTTCTAGGCAACTTCGGAGATCAAAAAAATAAAAAAAGAATGTTGTCAAACAGATTCAAACTTGTCTCCGCCCCTCCACTTCAAGTACCTAGAATCCCTTTAATACATTTGTTGTGAGTGTGCAACCATCCCTTTTCTGGGTATGTCATAATATTTAACAAACTTGGCTGAGTGCTGTGAGCTTGTAGATTGGCTATTTTCGGAAAAGACATTTGGTGTAGACAAGTATTGATCCCTGGGGGGCCACGGTCAAAGTATATACAGTACTAGTAGGGATAAAATGGTTATGCATTATTATGCATTATTTCAAAAGTAGTGAAAACAGCCGATCTGCAAGTTCACCATGTGTTGCATCCTAATGAGCTCATTTTCACTAGGAGGGGGAATTTCTGCAAAATATTTTGTTCCGTTTTTCTTTTCTTTTTTGGTAGGAAAGGTAACCATAAAAATCGGTCTGTAACTCAAAATTGGTCGCAACCATATTATGTTTGAGAAACACTGTGCTGGACTGTTATGCTGGCCCCTCACACCTGGTCCACTTCTTGGTAAGTCTTGAACAAACGTTTCTATGCTATTGGCTCCACACAAGGATATACATGCCTCTGGTGCTACCTAGCATTTCAGATAAAATTGTTCTGTGTTCCAATACAGTTTACATACTGTAAAAATAAAATACAAATAAAAAGATTCTAAATTATACATTATTTTCCCCCTTTAAATATGTAGAAAATCACAAGAAATCCTTATTGGAATATAATATGTTTTTCCTTGGTTCTCTGTAGCTAAGCAAACAATAACAAAAAGTTGTATTTTTTTCCCTTCTCCTGATTAATCTTAATTGATAATCTTAAATGAACAGCGGCAACAGATGTATTATATATTTTTTTCAGCCAGCCATTTTAGGTGAGGAGATTGTGTGTGTGTGTGTGTGTGTGGGGGGGGGGTCCAAGTATAGACCCCTGGGGGACTCTGTTCAATGAAGTATAAGGGTTGTAACGAAGAGGTCCTCCGTTACTTATAATTGGCACTATTTTGCACTTATACTCTTTTGCACAGTATATTTGCACACAAGAATATTGGATTGTGATTTTAATACTGCTTATGTCTGTCTGTTCCAGGGTGTTCGGGCAAAAGAGTCCCCAGGGTGCCCGAGCACCATATATGGGTTTGGACTGGACCACAGTAGAAGAGAGAGGGGGGTTTTGTGTTGTACATTGGAAGCTGCTAATAATGTGATAAAGTTTGTGTTGCAATAGGGTGCTTAAGTTATATGTATTTACCAGGGGTATTGATGCAGATGTTTAATGGAATGTGTGGTGTAGATTTGTTGCATGTTTGAGGTAACCTGCAACATGGTTGAACCCACAATTGATTGACTGACACTTGATTGGCTCAGCTGAGTATAAAAGGCTGCCAGTAACAAACACACTCAGTTTTAGTTTTAGTAGTAGGAGATGGTGGAGCTGCCGACCACCATGTCACCTTTTGCTGCTGATGCTCTTGTATCCTGTATGTGCACTTGGAATGAATAAAAGCACCTTTGGTTGCAATCTACCTCCTGACTCTGTGCTGTTTCCAGCCGCTTATTGGGCCAGTCCTTTACAATTGGTGTCAGAAGTTGGGGCCCACACCACAGCACAGAGGTCATGGCACCAAAGCCTGCAAAGAAGGATTCCGGTCAGGAGGCACCAGAGAATGCTGTGGTGGACTCATCAGCCGACCCGGGGGCCATGGCAGCGGCTAAGCCGGGGGGAGGGCTGGAGGAGCTCACGGAGATGGTGAAAACTCTTGTCCGGACACAGCAGACCAGAGACCAGCAGGTGGAGAGGGAATCCTCTCGACAGGAGCAGAGATGGAAGAGTATGCAGCACCAGTTCCAGCAGCTCCAGCTGCAGGTTAATGACATTGGAGAAAGCCCCGGGCCTGAACGTGAGCAGCACACAGAGGATGATGACGAAAACTATGATGGGGAGGCCAGTAGGGATCGTGGTGCTGGAGCCCACAGGGAGCCGCCTCTTCACCGGGAACCCAGGTTACTTCCATTATCTCCAGATGATGACATTGAACATTTCTTGACCACATTTGAGCGAATTGCCCTCGTATGCCGGTGGCACAGAGACGAGTGGGCTATTCGCCTTGTTCCACTGCTCACCGGTAAAGCACGTAGTGCGTATGTCTTAATGGATATTAACGACTCTGACAACTACACCAAAGTGAAAGAAGCTATTTTGTCAAAGTATGAAATAACAGCTGATACTTACCGCAGAAGGTTCCGGTCCATGAACATCGAGCAAGGAGAGACTCCAAGAGAGCTGTATGTACGCCTGAAAGACCTGTTTGCAAAATGGGTCAAACCAGACAGTTCGACAATGAAAGATATTGCAGAGACATTGATCCTTGAACAGTTTCTAATGATGGTGCATCCAGACCTGGATGTTTGGATCCGCGAACACGATCCTAAGACTGCAGAGGAAGCAGCACGCCTTGCTGAGGTCTTTACATCAGCCAGAAAGGGGAGCAGCTTTTGCCGGGAGAACCACAACGCCCAGTCCAGTAAGTCCAGTGGGGGTGAACAGGGCTCTGGTCTGGGGAGGGGTTCTAGTGGTAGGCATGTCCCTTCAGCTAATGCTAGGAGTTTTCAACCTAGAGCCTCAAAGCAAGACATTAGGTGCTATCAATGCAATGGTCTAGGCCACACCCAGCATTATTGCCCAGCAAACAGTCACAGTAAACCAGCTCTGTTCAGTGCAACTCCTAGATCAACCAACATAGTCACATGTCAGGAGAAAGCCAGCATTGTACCTGTTTTGGTTAATGGTCAGCGGGAGGAAGCCCTACTTGATACAGGGAGTTTCCAGTCAATAGTACTGTCCAGCCTTGTCCCAAGAGAAAAATGGAGTGAGGAGAAGGCCATAATTAGCTGTGTTCATGGGGATGAGCATGAGTACCCTACAGCACAGGTTTATTTGACAGTAGGAGGCCAGACATTTTTTTTGTTAGTAGCGCTAGCTCCAACTTTGCCCTATGCAGTCATTCTAGGTAATGATGTTCCTACTCTCCTAGACCTGGTGCACCAGCCAGTACAGACCAGCAAGGTACGGAGCTCAGGTGAGGAAGACAAACCAGCCACAGAACTAGTGCAGCCTTGTAATGTGGTGACTACAAGAGCTCAGTCTGCAGCAACAGCTTTTAGAGAGTTGCCATTCGCTGAGGTAGAGTTGGAGTCAGGCCCAGTGAAGCCTCCTAAATCTAAGGCTCAGAGAAGGAGAGAGAAGTTGCTAGGCACAGCGAAAAGTGGTGTAGAAGAGCTTTCAACACCAGCCTGTCCTTTAGACGTTGAGATCCCACCAGATGTAGGGAGACTGCAAAGAGAGGACTCCACTTTAAAACCTTGGTTTGAGAAGGTGACCGAGATAGAGGGAGTTAAGCAGGGCAGGGTAGGCTGTCTTGAAGAGGCTACCTATATAATAAAGGGTGGAATACTCTACCAGAGAAAAGGAGAGCGTGAGGCCTTAGCACTACCGCAGCAGTTTGGACAAAAAGTAATGGAATGGGGCCACTCAATTCCATGGGCAGGACACATGGCATTCCACAAAACACTGTGTAGGATTGTTAGTCACTTTGTCTGGCCAGGCATGTATACTCAAATTAATCAGTTCTGTAGCTCCTGTGGGAAATGCCAGCTGACTTCAGGGAGGGGGGTGGCACGTGCTCAATTACAACCACTGCCAATCATTGGAACACCTTTTGAGAGAATAGCTATGGATATTGTGGGGCCATTAGAGAAGAGCTCATCAGGTAATCGTTACATATTGGTTGTATGTGATTATGCAACACGGTACCCTGAAGCTTTTCCCCTTAGGTCAATCAAGGCCAGGCAGGTGTCAAATTGCCTTTTACAACTATTCTCCAGAGTAGGCATAGCCAAGGAGATTTTGACAGATTGTGGAACAATTTTTTTGTCTAAACTGCTGCAGCAAGTTTACCAGTTGTTAGGTGTGAAGGGTATTAAGACCACCCCGTACCACCCCCAAACGGACGGGCTTGTAGAACGATACAACCAGACACTGAAAAACATGCTACGCAGGTTTGTCTCCAGCACAGGTGCTGACTGGGACCAATGGCTGCCATACCTGCTGTTCGCCTACAGAGAGGTGCCACAAGCGTCAACCGGTTTTTCCCCTTTCGAACTACTCTATGGTAGGCAAGTGAGGGGGCCACTGGACCTACTGAAAGACTATTGGGAAAAGTCCGAACCAGAGGGGGAGAACGTGGTGGCCTATGTGGTAAAAATGAGGGAGAGGCTGGAGCAGATGTCGGCACTGGCACAGGAGAACATGAGGGTGGCGCAACACCACCAAAAGACATGGTATGACCAGAAGGCCAGAGAGCGGGTCTTCAGCTCTGGTCAGCAGGTACTTTTGTTGCTTCCTACCAGTGACAGCAAGTTGCTTACCAAATGGCATGGACCATATGAAATCACTAGACAAGTCGGTAATGTCACTTATGAACTTCATATGCCAGAGCGAACTAAAAAATATCAGACTTTCCATGTGAACTTGTTGAAGGAATTCCAGGTTCGACCAGAGCCAGTGCAGCTGCTGTTTGCACGGGCAGTCCAAGATGAGGAGGTGAACGAGAAGTTTTTGCCCACCAGTGCAGCTGAGTCCACTCCAGTGGATTTGTCCCATCTGTCACTTACTCAACAGGAGGACATCAAAGCCCTCCTAGACACAGAGCTGTTCCGGGAGACACCAGGTTTTACCTCTCTCGTACATCACAAGATTCGTCTGAAGAGGGAGGCTCCAGCCCGTCAGAGGAGTTACAGGATTCCTGAACGGCTGGTCCCCGAACTGAAGAACGAGATCCAGTCTATGTTGGAGTGGGGAATAATTGAGGTCTCCGTCAGTGAGTGGTGCAGTCCTGTTGTTCTGGTGCCAAAAAAAGATGGTGCATTACGTTTTTGTATTGACTTTAGGTACCTTAACTCTGTATCTGCTTTTGATCCCTATCCAATGCCGCGGATTGATGACATGTTGGAGCGGGTTGGCAGAGCGAGGTACATCACCACTTTGGACCTGAGCAAAGGTTACTGGCAGCTGGCCTTAGCACCAGACAGTAAAGAACTGACAGCATTCAAGACACCATTTGGTATGTACCAGTTTCGTGTTATGCCATTTGGGCTCCATGGAGCACCTGCCACATTTCAAAGACTAATGGACCATGTACTGAGGGATGTGTCTGAGTTCTCTGCAGCATACCTGGATGATGTAGTGATCTTCAGCCAGTCCTGGGAGGAGCATGTGGGCCACGTGCAACAGGTCCTGCAACACATCCGGGCAGCTGGGCTAACCATCAACCCTCGAAAGTGTGCTGTTGCCCAGAGAGAAGTGCAGTACCTGGGGTTTGTCATTGGGTATGGCAAGATCAGGCCACAGGTTGGCAAAGTTGAAGCCATCCGTTCCTTCCCTGTTCCAACCACCAAGAAGAAGGTGAGAGGTTTTGTTGGCCTCGTAGGGTGGTACAGAAAATTCGTTCCCCATTTTGCAGAGAGATCAGCAGTACTTACAGACCTCACGAGAGACTCATTCCCCACTAAAGTGCGCTGGACTGATGAGTGTGAAAGAGCATTCAAAGACCTCAAGGAAGCAATCTGCACCCATCCAGTCCTTCACAGTCCAGACTTCGAAAAGCCATTCACCTTGCAGACAGATGCTTCTGGAGTGGGCCTGGGAGCGGTGCTACTGCAGGAGGTGGATGGGGAGATGAAGCCAGTGGCATTCCTGAGTCGTAAGCTGGAGGATAGAGAGACCAGGTATTCGACAGTGGAGAAGGAGTGTTTGGCCATGAAGTGGGCCATTGACACCCTCAGATACTATCTATTGGGACGACACTTCTTCTTAGAGACCATTGTGCGCTGCAGTGGCTGAATCGCATGAAGGATGCAAACATACGCATCGCGGGTTGGTACCTCTCCCTACAGCCATATGACTTTACTGTCCGCTACCGGTCAGGGAAGTCCAATGTCGTGGCTGACTGGCTCTCCCGCATCCATGAAGATTGAGGAGCTTGGAGAGGCGGAGGGAAATGTAACGAAGAGGTCCTCCGTTACTTATAATTGGCACTATTTTGCACTTATACTCTTTTGCACAGTATATTTGCACACAAGAATATTGGATTGTGATTTTAATACTGCTTATGTCTGTCTGTTCCAGGGTGTTCGGGCAAAAGAGTCCCCAGGGTGCCCGAGCACCATATATGGGTTTGGACTGGACCACAGTAGAAGAGAGAGGGGGGTTTTGTGTTGTACATTGGAAGCTGCTAATAATGTGATAAAGTTTGTGTTGCAATAGGGTGCTTAAGTTATATGTATTTACCAGGGGTATTGATGCAGATGTTTAATGGAATGTGTGGTGTAGATTTGTTGCATGTTTGAGGTAACCTGCAACATGGTTGAACCCACAATTGATTGACTGACACTTGATTGGCTCAGCTGAGTATAAAAGGCTGCCAGTAACAAACACACTCAGTTTTAGTTTTAGTAGTAGGAGATGGTGGAGCTGCCGACCACCATGTCACCTTTTGCTGCTGATGCTCTTGTATCCTGTATGTGCACTTGGAATGAATAAAAGCACCTTTGGTTGCAATCTACCTCCTGACTCTGTGCTGTTTCCAGCCGCTTATTGGGCCAGTCCTTTACAAGGGTTTAAGTGGTTAATACAGTTGTAAATGCTAAAATGAAGGAAATTATATTTATATACTGTAGTTTATACTAGTGTAGAGCGAAAACAGTTGGGGGGCCTAGTACAGAGCCCTGGGGGACCCTATCAAGTATGATAGGGTTTAAGTGGTTAAAGCAGTTTTCTTGCTCAGTGTTGTATTTTGTTTTCATGGTTTGTTTTAGGTCCAACCAACCTCCCTCATACAAATATCTAATAGCATCAAATTATGAAGTGAAGTTTTTGGTAGTCAAAGATCAAGCTCACTGTGACCTTGTATAACAAAATGTTGGCCATATTTCAAATACACAAATTTACGCCAATGTCTATATGCCAATGTGATAACATTTTGTATCCAAAAGGTCAACTTCACTCTTGACATCACAAGGTATTCTGGTCATTATTTAACACCATAACTCAGGAACAGAAGGGGAGATTGTGACCATATTTCAATTTTTTTCAGATACAGAATTGGTGACACAAATTTCGGAGTCCACCTTCAAACTGTGGTGACTGTCTAGATTCAAATGTACATTTTAGAAGTTGTCTACTGTCTCACTTCATGTTCTGAATCAGAATCAGCTTTAATGGCGACGCATGCGAACACGATGAACTTAAACACTAATTAGAAAAAAACTGTGTGGAAACAGTTCAAAAGAATAAAAAAACAAAACCAAAAAAACGTGCATTGCATGACCAATGCAAAGCCTTTAGGGTGGTCTGTCATATTGGGACAGTGACATGATTCGTTTTCAAAGCAGTGGGCGTAGGTTTGTTACTACTAGCGGCTGTTCTCGCTGCTGTTCTAGCAACTACTTTGCATTTAAGCCCTCAGACGTATCAGTAGGCAGAGATCTCAGCTTGTCTGGCGACTAGAGGCAATAGACTAATAGAACATACGGTACAGCAGAACAAGAACAACAAAGTCTAATATGTGAAGTCAAAACCGGGCCAGTTTGTTACAGATTTGTACCCCAAGGTGCTTGTATGAGTTCACCCTCTTCACGTGCTCTCCCTGGATGACAACCAGTAAGGGGTCTTTCTTCTTCTAGTCCACCACAAGTCCCCCCCCCGGAATAAAGAAGAAAAGAGTGTTGCATATGCTGCATACACCATGTGTGACTATTTCAGATGCCAATTTGTGCACAATGTGCTCACCCTGGACACCATGGCCAGCAACAGTGTCACAAAATGCATGTCAACCAAGTTGTAACCCCTATGAATTACTAGGCTACAGTTTTTACTAAGAGACGAGACTTGGGCATTTTAACAAGACGGGCAATAACTATCTGTCTATCTCTCTCTCACGTGTGCTATCTTATGAGACCAGAGGCATTGTGTGTGTGTGTGTGTGTGTGTGTGTGTGTGTGTGTGTGTGTGTGTGTGTGTGTGTGTGTGTGTGTGTGTGTGTGTGTGTGTGTGTGTGTGTGTGTGTGTGTGTGTGTGTGTGTGTGTGTGGCATTTTAACAAGACGGGCAATAACTATCTCTCTCTCACATGTGGTGTACCAATTCTTGAGAATCGGGACAAAACCTTTATTTATTTGTTTTATATATTCTTCAATTATGCCAGGAAAATATATTTTAAAAGATCGAGTTGTTGACTATTAAACCATGTAATGGGCCAACCTCCCACATTTTTTTTGGTGTCATCTGCATAAAATGGCATATCTGACGGAGTTGACATCTGACGGAGTCTGATGGAGTTGACAAAATGCTTTTTTTTCATTCCACAGCACAGTCGTAGTGAGTTGATAATTTATTTTTCAAAGTTGCTTAGGTTCTATTAATGCTAATAGAATTGCACTTATTTTTTGGGTTTGGATTTTGAAGGACTGACAGAGTTGACATGTTATGTTGGGACACACCAGATAGTAATATTATTTAGTGCATTTAGCAAAAAATAAAAGCTTCCCAGAGCTTTCACAGCTTTCCCGCCTTTTTTAAACCCGGAAGTGAGTCAGGGGACCTTAGAATGTAGCTAAAACCTGTTTATGCCTGATTAAATTATGTTTTTGTAGAAATCTGACGGAGTTGACAACGATCTTGGACAACACTTTAAAGGGCAAAAACTTTTACCAAAAAACACATTTAAAAAAAACGTTGATGGTAAAATTACATTCTTACACCTATGTTATCAATACCCATGGTTAGATTATTTTTTTTATGTTAAAACAAAAAATATTTTTTTTCGCAGAGTGCAAGTTTAGATGTAAAAAAAGGAAACCAGACATTTTTTTAAATTAATCTTATGTAGTTCATAAATTCTTTAAGAATATATTTTCACCAAACTTTTTTCTAAATTATTGTGTTAATAAATAATAATTTGAAATGTTTTGGTAGAACATGATTTGTATATATATATATGTGTATATATGTATGTATATGTGTATATATGTATGTCACAGGGAAATTGGCATTCCAGGGAAATTGAAAGAGGAGCGCTTGCTTTTATGCGCGGGGCTTCGGCGCGAGGCAGGGCTTTTCGAGACAGGGTTTTTTACGCGTTTGATACGAGTTGTAACCCGATAGGGGGAGAATAGATCTTTTTATGGGTTACTATCCACGACGACACACATGTGTGTGCGTGTGCACACGCGTGCGCACACATGCATGTGCATGTGTACACACACACACACACACACACACACACACACACACACACACACATGCATGTGCATGCGTGTGGCTTCATTGCCCTCTAGCGTTGGTTCTACAGAATTGCCTGGGTGGGTGGTAAAAACAAGCGCTCCTCTTTCAATTTCCCTGGAATGCCAATTTCCCTGTAACATATATATGTATATACACACACACACACACACACACTGTATCATGTGCGCATGGTGCATGATGTCCCCGGTCTCATACACACACAAGCAAACATTTTCATATTTGTTCGTTCTTAACATCCTGGGCGAGGGACCAGGGGGGTGCAGAGCCTGCGGCAGGGGTGTGCCCTCAGGGGTGTGCCCTCAGGTGATGTGACAAAGCTGTCTATCAGACCTCTATACTCTGTAAAATTATTCTCTGGAATCATCAATATGATAACTTACATCAAAAGATACATTTAATACCTTTGTTTTAATGTATTCACTACATAGAGTATCATATTGTATGAGTCTACACAGACATGGATATTAAACTGCCACTGCTTGGTAGAGGCATACAACCGCAATTTCTATTTGACTTGGCATACTGTTTCTTCTCATTCAGAAAATCTTAACCCATGGTGACCTGACACCCACTTAATTGTCTTTACTCTGCCTTCATTGGTAGCTAACCAGTGCAAAGCGCTCATGGGAGGATTAAAGTATATTTTGCAGAACAAGAGAATGGATCCTGCCATAGGTGATGTATACAGTTATAAATAAAAGGACACATTTGATACGTGTAAAATACACAGAAGGTTTAGTTGATGACAGAGAAGTGCTGAATGTTCAGTCTGGCTGCTGAAAGTGTCTAGCCCAGCAGATCTCTTCTATAACATATGAATCTTGCTGCGATTGATAGCAAATGTGGCAGCCCAAGTGATTTTGCAGTCTGTGAGGTATGGGACAATCAAACTATATTTCAGTGTTAAAAGACACATTGTTGGCTGAGGCTTACAGTTCACTGGTAAAATAATGGATATTAACAAACACTGGCAAGGGTGTGTTGTCTTGGCGTTTGGTTGCAAGGGAGCAGTAAGCTTTATCACTTTTTTCCGACAAGCTTTGGTGTTAAGTTAATTGAGAATCCATCTCATGCCACAGGTACTTTATGCATTCATTATGCCCGGTTTGTCAGATTACCAAGTGTAAAAAAAGAGAGAGATATATATAATTGGAGGCTTATGAGAAAAAGGCAACATGTTCCACTTTAGATGATTACACACTGAAGACTGTAGCAACCCACATGGCCCACGTACGCCAGTCACCGGACAAGTACAGGTTAGAATGAATAATCCATTCAGTCTCCTAGTAAATTATTCTTTTAATATACAATACACTGTGTCCGGGTGAGAGAGGGGAAAGGGTCCTGCTCACAGCAGAGACTAGGGGTTTGAATCCTCCGTGGTGCATCTGGCTTGGTCAGCTGCTTCAACAAATACAATTGGCCCGTCCTTTGAGGACAGGAAGTCAGGAGGGAAGGGCCATCTCTTTTGCTGCACTCACGACACCTACAGGTTGGTCAGGGGGCCTATTCAACAGGGAGAAGAACTATGTTGGATAGCGTGTTCCTCCACTTGCGCACATCCTCCCAGTGAAACCCCTCACTGTCAGGTGAAAAGAAGCGGCAGGTTGACAGACACAGAGTTTGTCTACTCTACACCCTCGCACATGAACAATTTTAGGAGTTGGCACTTAACAGGGACTAATTTGCATAATGACTAATGTGTGTGTGTGTGTGTGTGTGTGTGTGTGTGTGTGTGTGTGTGTGTGTGTGTGTGTGTGTGTGTGTGTGTGTGTGTGTGTGTGTGTGTGTGTGTGTGTGTGTGTGTGTGTGTGTGTGTGTGTGTGTGTGTGTGTGTGTGTGTGTGTGTGTGTGTGTGTGTGTGTGGGGGGGTAAAACTGAACAATCATCATCCTGGCACAAACTGATAATTTGTCAGTGCTTTAATTTTTGCTGTAGCAGTTTTTGGGAGTCCAATGTGGTTTATGAAAATGTCTGAGTGTCCCTTAATGGGCTATGAGACTTGTACCCTCTTGCTCATGATTGATTATTTTTATTCTGGGTTTGTTCTGTATTAAATTACAACACTTATTATTATATCAATGGTGTCCCTTTTAAGGGCTGAAGATAACAGGAAATTACACTTGAATTGATGAGTCATAGCTTTTTTGCTGTGTAACTGATGAAAATGTTACAGTAGCCTACATGCAATGGCAGGTTATGACCAGAAGATGGCAGCAACAAATAACTTGTGTGGATTCAACTCATGGACTCATTAATGAGAATGTGTTGTAACATTGAGGTGTGAGGGAGGTGAACACACACAGTGAACTTATGTACATTTTGAAATTATCTTCATATTTCTTTTGGTTCTCAAGTAGCAACGGGTCCCCTGCAAATTGAGGAAGTTTGATTTCACTATTATTTCACCGGTTAGAAGACTATTCGGATCATCCACTGTGTTCTCCCCACCCACACAGACATAGACAGCTGTAGAGTTCTCTACTAAATAAAAATCCAACATCAAAAATATTCTTGTGTGAAATTCCGGCACAGAATATTTTCAAATGGGTGTGTGCGGGCGACCTAATGCGTATCAATATGGGGGTCCTTGACGTGATGAGATGTTTGAGAACCACTGGTGTGTTTGAGAATCTAATGTAGCCTATATAAACCAATATTACCTATATATACTTGTGGAACGCCCATAATGTGTTTGTGTATGATTTCATGTGTGTGTGCATGTACCGTATGCATGTCCATGGAAGCTATTAGCACACAGAGTGCAGCTCATCCAGGCGCCTGCCTTTGTGTGTGTGTGTGTGTGTGTGTGTGTGTGTGTGTGTCCTACAGATGTAAACTTTTGTTTTTTATCTTTGGAAGCCTAGGGCACGTGCACAAGTTGGTTGTGAGAGGCCTTCAAATGGCCGGCCTCTCCAAAAGGAGGGCTAAACAATTAGCAAGGTACTGCTCAATATCAGCTATTATAGGAAGCCGCTCAATTTGGAGGAGGCGTTGTTTCCTTTACCCATGATTGTTGTCCGCTGTGTTCGACAAGAATGCCATCTTTTGTTTTGTATGTAACAATGCTCTGCCTTACATGCACTGGCTGTTTCCCCATTATCTGACTGCACTGGCAGTGTTTATGTCCTTTGTTTATGTCCTTTGTACATCTTGTACTTCTGTTTATGTGGACATAAGTAAATATGTGTGTGTGTGTGTGTGTGTGTGTGTGTGTGTGTGTGTGTGTGTGTGTGTGTGCACACACATATTCATGAGGCATTAGCAAGCAAGTCCAGTTCGACCAGGTGAGGTGGATCAGGTATTAAGGGGCCTAATGCCAGAGGGGATGAAACTGGCACTGCCGTTTGCCTTCTTGAATAGAGAGGCAGGCACCAGATCTCCTACCCGAGGGCAAGGCCTGGAAGCAGGTGCTGAGGTTATGAGTTGGGTCTCTTGCGATCTTTCCTGCTTTCTTCACTGAGAGATGCTGAAGGGCAGAGCACTGCACCCCACAGAGCTTAGACCCGAAGGTGGTTACCCTCCGCAGCTTAGCCTTGTTGGTCTGTGAGAGCCCCCCGTACCAAGCCAGGAAAGAAGATAAGGAGGCTTTCTATATGGCAGATGTAAAAGCTGCGAAGGATGGGAGGGGCAACACTCATGCATCTCAGCATTGGTGACTCTTGGAACATTGTTCGAGTTATACACCACAAATTAAACAATACTGAAATATTGATATCTCTTGTGTACTTTTAGCATAAAGCTGCACTGGACAGTTTCCACACTTCATGTACATTGGCAGCCTCAGGTGGCAGCAAGAGATAACCGTTTGATACCTGTACCGTTGTTTGTACCAGACCACTGAAGTGCATTCACTGTAGTAAATGCACAGCATTTTAATCGTGGGCGATGGGCTGATCTATTTCAATCCCTTACATGATAAAACATTTGGATTTTTGCTTAAAACTTGCATTGGCTATTGCAGCTTTAAAACAAAATAGCTTCACACAGTTTGTACTGCTTACACAACTTGTATAGGCTAGTAACCTTTTTTGAGTTGCATGCTTTGCTGCGCAAATCCCTCAGGCATGGTTAATTTCATAGCTGAGCAAGTGCACAACTTGTAGTAAAATTGTTATGGACAGTTGCTGTATTGCGATCACTGCTCCTGTTAACGGATCAGTGCTCAAACATGTTTTGAGCAGACACCCTTTATCTCCCCCAAATTAGACATTTTCCTGTTCAACTAAACGTTTTAGTCACCACTGAAGCAGCCACTGGCCAAACTGCTTTAATCAGTTTTCAGTTGAGGACAGATTAACCATGTCTGGTCACTGGACAACTTGAAAGCTTCTGTGCTGTGACCTAGACAAATCTTTTTTCAATCTTTTTTTATTTTATTTTAATAATTCAATCTTGGACTGTGGTGACTGGCCTACTAATTAAAACAAAAATGGACATTGGTTCGTCGAGGATCTTCTTGAATCTCCTGAGGTGCAGTCCAACACTGGCATGAGTATATTTGTTTGAACTAGGTCATTGTTTAAGTAATAGGACCACACATCTTCATGCAGACCCTCTTGTTGGTTGTTGCCAGGAAACGTATTAAAATCACCCTCCGTCTTATAGCCACTGGATGGCAGTGTTGCCAGATATATCTAGCTTTACTTGGTGGCAAAGACATACAGTCCAAACACAATGAATGTGAACATTAAGCAGTTGAGATTGAATAAACTAAAGGACTCATTAAACATCTTGTTTTAAATTGTGTAACTGATACGAGAAATTCAACGAAAACTGAAAAAAGGGTTGTTGTATGGGGAACCTGCAGATTCCCTTGCATTAAATCGTAGAAGAGAAATTGACATCTGTCTTGGGAACAAATAACCCATCATATCAATGTCAGCGATTGCATTCATATTATATTATTTGATACAGGTATGTACAAAGATGAAAAGCTGGTGAAATGTCACTAAAAGACTGGCTGAAATGGTCTCTGCACAAATAATGCTGTTTATTGCTCAGAAGCACATGTTGGGTTTCATCCAGTCTGGTAGGTGCACATTCTGAATCCATCTGACATGCATGAGGAGTACCAGTGATGCAGGTTCCCAGGTCTCCTCATAGGAGTATTATACTAAACCCTATATACTTTGTTGACCGGGTTCCCCCATATTATCAATACAATCTTAGTGTTTTACCAATTATTTGGGGGCCCACTTTCAATATGCTCACTGTCACCGGGCAGCCTGTGCCCTAGAGACATTAAACTGAGACACTGCAAACACACAAGCTACACAGCTGCTTCCTATTAATTGAGGACCATCAAGCCGGTTTAGAGGTCCCGGCCCACAGGTTGAGAATAGCTGGTTTGAAATGGTCAGCAGCATTATGTGAATCAATCTCCCACAGTGGGAACGTATGAAGACCAGAGGCAGCCTACAGGCCAATTTGTAGGCCTATTGTTAAATTGGGTATTACGCTGAACATTTCATGATGAATGTCACAGCATGCGGCGAGATAACCCCAACACAATAAAATGGTCAGCCTGCTGCTCTGTTGTGGTTATTACAGTACTGTGTGCAATGCTGTGGAAGGGATAATTGGAAGAATTCAGAGGTCAGGCTGCACTGCAGTCAATGGGAGGGAGGGAGGGTAATGTAATGTAATTATGTGCCTTATAAATTAGCCAGCCAGTACTTTTAATTGTTTACAACTCACTGCTGGCAACTTGAACTCTTTTCAGCGAGGCATCGGCAGTGAAGGAGAAAATAAGCATGTGTGCATGAAAGCAAATAAACAAGATTAAAACCTAGATATTATGATTTTAACCAGTCAACCAGGTTTCAAAGTTTAAGTGCTGACCGGCATTTGCATGTTCAATCTGTGTGGAGGAGTCACATAATGCGATTGGCCAGACCAAGTGGTGGGTGGGGCAATGGACTGGTGGGTAAAACACTGAAGACATAATGGTGCACCAGCGCACAAAAGGAAAGTATTGCATCATCCCTGATGGAGGAGATTATTTTTGTCTATATTCACCCAGCAGATGAGTTGCTTTTTTATGTTTTCAGGCTTTTCTGGCCTTTATTGATAGTCCACTGTGTAGAGCATTGTTTCTAAAAAAAAATTGGGCCAGTGCCCCTATCCAATATCCAGGTTCTGCCCCCCACACAAACACATCGATTTCCAATTATCAGATTTGACATTAAACTGGAGTAGTTAGTATTTGATTATTACACAGATAATGACCATGATCCTGACATGATACTGACCATAATACTGACATCATCAGTATCATGTCAGTGTCATGGTCAATATCATGGTCAGTATCATGGTCGGTATCATGTCAGTATTAAACTGCCCCCCTCCCCTCCCCACCAGTGCCCACCTTTAAAAAATATTGCTTCAGGCCCCGACCTGGCCTAGAGGTCCAGACACCTAGGCTCATAAGCAGCCTGACATCGCAAGTTCGAGTCTCGTTCCCGACGGTCTTTGCTGCATGTCTCTCCTCATCTCTCTCCCCCTGTTTCCTGTCCAGCTCTACTACAGTATGAAACTATAAATGAAGGCAGAAAAAGCCCCAAAAATATCTTTAAAAATAAATAAATAATAACATTGCTTCCAGTGCCCCCGACCTTCTCTGTACACCCCCTGGGGGGCTGTACCACCCGTTGAGAAACACTATAGAGAGACAGGAAACGTGGAGAAAGTCAGGGAGTGACATGCAGCAAAAGTCCGCTGGGCTCAGGACTCGCTGTCACACATCAGCGACCACTCGGCTATCGGCGTCCCCAATTCAGATGGCTTTTTGATGAGCTCTCGTGGGGAGCTGTTAGTTAGGGCTTAAGTGTCTTGCAAGGTAACTGGTTAAAATGACTGGCGACCCGTAGCATTCACCCCCATATTGAGCAAATGCTTTGTGAAGCATGTCAAAGAGCTGATCAATAGCAGGTTGCCACATACCCTATACCTCCACCAATTTGCCCACTGACAAAACGGATCCACAGATGATGTCAAATGCTATATAGCCACAACACTACACACTGCCCTCTCCCACCTGGAGAAACTCCTATGTGAGAATGCTGTCACTGATGACAATGAGACAGCCTACAGGAGAGAGGTGGAGAACCCCCATCTATATCCATGGTGCCGGAGTGGAGAGGCTCATCGACTTCAAATTCCTCAGCATCCACATCACTGAGAAACTCCCCTGAGACGTACACACCGGCCAAGTGGCGAGGTAGGCACAGCAATGGTTCTATTATCTCAGGAAACTGAAGACTGTATGGATCCTGAAGGTCCTATGGGCCTTCTACATCACCGAGAGTATCCTGACTGGCTGCATGTATCACTGCCTGGTATGGGAACTGTACTAGCCTCAACCGCAAAGCAATGCAGAAGCCAAGTGCATCATGTGAGCTTGCCTCGATCTAGGGCATAAATGACGGATGTTGTGTCAGCAAAGCTCGCAGGCTTATCAAAGATGCCAACCACAGACTGTTTCAGATGTTACCAAGTGACTGGCAAGTGGCTTCGTAGCCACAGAACAAAGAGCAGTAGATTTCCTCAGACAATGATAAAACGAATACCCCGCTAATATCCTGCTAATACTAGCCATATTATTATTCCTGCTACAATGTCTGAGGAACCAGAACAAAATAGTTTGACTCGTATGCACCCGTACACACGCAGATGTAACAATAAAAAAACCTTGAACTTTGCTCAGGGACACATACCGTATATAGGTGATTCGAGAGTCAAACCAGTGACATTCTGATTACTGGACGGCCTCTATACCCACTCAACTATGGCTGCCCTGGATGTATATGTCATTGTTCCCGCAAGCAAGTAAGATGGTTCCAATCAGACTAGTCTTTTTTACGAAGCTTTGTTTCAAATCCTTGAGAGTGGTAAAAAAACGAAATAAACTAGGAAAATGTGGTCCTCACAGGTCAGGTAGTAGAAGTCAATCTTCAATTAGCCAATCAAGATAAAATATAAAAAATCTGACAGATCCGTCTTCATCACATGACTATAGAGATCATTTGTACCGATTTGACGTTTGGACAAAATCTGTAGGAGTAATAGCAAAAACATTGTTTTGCAAAAATCGGCCTCCTGGTGGCGCTCTGGTGTGGCACACACACTCCCTGGAGGGGCTCTGGCCTCCAGGGAGTGTGTGTGCACAGTTTCGGTTGTAGCTGTACACAGACGGACGAACGGATGGACAGGGATGAAAACGTAATCTCGGCCACGCCTTCGGACTGGTGGAGAAAAAGTTTGTGTTTCCTGGAGGTTCAACACGTTAATGCACTCACCACATGCTCCTTATGAATTGTGAGGACCGGGGTTCAAGTCCAACTCCCGGCGTCTTTCAGCGTGTCTCCCTCCCTCTGCCCTCGGTTTCCTGTCTATCTACACTCTTCTATCTAGTAAAGCAACAACAAAAGTTCCATCTTTTTATAGCAAGAGACCAACACAGATTACTGAACTTGTCAAAGTAATTTGCACATCAAACAATGTTCTCAATCCTTTTGTGTCAGCTCATGTTAGGTGCTACTGTGGAACTGTCATTCTGTGAAGAACATGAAGAAGTTTTACAAGGTGTATCAGCAAGATACACCCCTGGGCACAGTGCATATTAAGGTTAATTTGAACTGATTGGAATAAGCGGTAAGTGTGTTGTAACCAAGAGTGTGACACCTATGCCTTAAAGACTCTCAACCTTTTGTCATTATAAGCAAACAATTTCAAACATTTTCAAAAATGGCAGTTGTACCAGGACACAATGCGTTGTGAGCTTGTCGATCAACTAATTTTGCTACTTTTGTGCCACAGCATCGTACAAAAATAGGGCTTACTTTTGTCCTTCAGAAATTAGGCCTTGAGTGGTTAATATGGTGTCATGTCCAACGGTGAATGTTAGGCCAGGACCGCCAAAATGATATGTATTTGGGAGCGGAAACCCATCTAAAAATATTTTGTTCCAGGGACCCCCAGAAGCAAAGATTTGAGTTAAAAATGTTTGCTTTGAAAAACATATATATTCAAAGATTTGCAAATATGTTAGATTTTTCAAAAAAAAATATTCAAATTGAATATTGAATTTTCCAAGACAAATACACATACCAACATATAACAAACTACAAGACACCACAGACACTAGTACACAATATCCAATGAAACAAATACTCATATCAACCAGTAATTAATTGACCGAAAATGCAAGGACATTTTAGTGCAATATATTTTCATGAAAAACTGTATTAATATCACAAAAATTAAAGTCAATAAGAGAAAAGAAAAAGGAAAACAAACCAGTAGATTTTTCAAAAATAGCAGATCTACAAGTTATGAGCTTGTATATCTGCAATGTTTTAATAGCCAAAGTATGAAATATGGTTTAATTGGTTAAAATGATTGTGACTTGTTTTCCTGGTTTTAATGGGTTAATGTCCCATGCGTTTGTCACACTTCAGAGGAGATTCAAATTGACAGTGTCTGGAATGCAGACAGCTCTCCAGTGGGGGTAGGTGCCTGTCAGTATCCTAATGTCCCCCGCAGACTGTTCAAAGACAGTGTCATGATATTGAAAATGGGAGTAAATCTATATTTGCATGTGTCCTCATAGGTAATAGGTCACACACTGTGCCATTCATGTTATTTCTATTGAAAGTCCACCTCTATAACCACTTAGTTTACTAAGTGTAGACTTGAGAGAGAGCATCCATGCAGCAGCAGTATAGGCCTACAGTACTGTATATGCAGTCTGTCATTGTGCAGTGCTAGATTGCTTCCTGTATGAAAGAAATGATGATGATGATGATGATGAAACAGCATTAACAGTATTAATAATAATAATTAGTAGTAATAATAATGATAATAATTATGTCCTCTTTAGTTGTTGTTGGGGTATTTACTATAGTACAGTTGCACATACTAGAATGTGTCCTCTGTATTTAGTCATCCTACCTATTAGGACCAGTCGATGCCATTAAAAAAGCACCCAGGGAGCGGTGGGGTTAAGTGTCTTGCTCAGGGACATTTCGACAGATAGACTGGGCAGGCTGAGGGGCGAGCCGGTGACCTTCCGATTCCCAGAGGGCCCCCCTACCCACTCAGCTACTCATGATAAAGACATGGATAAAAAAGGTTGATAGGAACATTAGTATTAATGCTAACATTGCGTAAAATTGCATCAGCCAGGGCAGAAACCATTTTTTTCCTTTCCGCCATCACATATGAGCTTCCACTGCCACACACATTAAATACTTAGCATAAACAGGTGGTTAGAGTGTATTCATATCCACAGAGCCGTAGAACTTGGCGTTCTCCTTGTCATGCACGAGGGACTTATTAAGCCCCTCCAGATTTGAGTTTTAAAAGAGAGAGGAAAAATGACTGCTGACAAACTGAGACACTCTTAATCAGTAAGCCTCTTTGAGCCTTTTTTTTAACAGCTTTGCCTTATTACCATTTGCCACTCTAGTTTTAACAGAACCCCCACCACACCCCTCCCCTCCCCTTCTCCTTTGCCATTGGTGCGGTGATGTGCAAGAGTTCAGTTTGGAAGCAGATGTCTACCCTTCAGAGACATCCTCCGCCTCTTCTCTGTGGCTTGTTAACCACATTAATTCTGGTGTCCCTATTTTGGGCGAATTTGTATTCTTTTTAATTTTCAAAAACAGCAAAAATAGTAGATCGGGTATTTTCGCTATGTGTCGTATGACAATTACAATTTAGGAATTTAGCAGACGCTCTTATATAGAGTGACTTACAATAAGCAAGGTAATCACATTGTATGACAAAGTATATAGTAGGGCTTAGGCTGTTCTTAAGAGCGTGCTGGACTAGTTGCCACCAGTAACTGTTTTTGACTTTATCTATACCCGGCAGGATGTATTCCTCCTCTTGCATGGCTCATCTCACTGCACACCCCTCATATCAATTTCACTAATTCCTCACCGTTGCTGAATGTGTTTGCCATGTAAATCATTAAAAAAAACACTCACTAAGCAGCTCACTTTGTGAACAGGGCCAAGTGAAATACAGGAACTGGGTGGGAAGGTTGCGCGCCGTTAGGGCATCGGATGATGAGTATATGTCTTATTCTTGGTCATTTCCTGGTGTGTGAGAAATTGTGTTGGATTTTGTGAGCAGTCAGCAGTCTGTATATCTGCTCGTTATCTGGCCAGTAGTGGCAAACGTTACATTATTTTAATTGACAGTGAGGTTGCAGTGGGTATAGGCTACACCTCTTCTGGGAATGATGGATTGATTCCGTCTGTTTTTTGTTTTTTTTGTCTACTCATACTCTACGCAGGCTTCAGCATTTCTACTACTTTATTCCCTGACAGACAAAACAACAACATTGCAGGAATGTCCATAGGCTGCGAGAGAAAATAAATGTTCTTGTCATTTTTGCTCTTGTGGCTTACTGTATGTGAAGAACAGGGGATATGTTGTGTGAAAACACCAATATCTGTTTGGCAAACTTTCCCTCAAACAGCTTAGTACCCAGGCTGTGTGCAGAAGTAGAAAATGGGTTATTGCTTTTTCTGCCGTTCAGAGCAAAGATTTGTCTGTTGTACCTCTCCTCAATATCTGACTTGTAGTTTGTGTGCCTAAGTGTAGGGGGCAGTAGTACAGTGCCATGCTGACATAACCACTGCTGTTATGATGGCACATTGGAAGACATAAAGACTAAATAGGGAGGTGCTGGTAGCAGAGGTTATACTCTACAGCTTCTGTTCGATCATTTTTATTGCTTTTATCAGGGACTGTTATTACCTTTATACTGTAGTTAATGTGTCTGTTGTAATCATATTTAAACAGACTGCATGGTCTGTTTAAATAAAAAAGAACAGTAAAGTCATATGTATATAACATTTTATCATAAAAATTGCATAATATTGTTCCACAGTTTGATTGCATGAGGGACATACAGGTGCATGGGTGTTTGCACACATTTCATTTGACTAATGACATTGTAAAGTGACAATAGGAAGGGGTATGCCAGGAATTCAGAATGGTCTGGGCAGTTTGGTTTATTATCTGTAACCTGAACTGAACAATAAAGCACACTTACTATCTCTGCTACCTACCTGCAGGGAGATTAAGGTATTTCTATTAGTATTAAAAAACAAACAGCTGGACTAGGGCTTTCACCAACTAGTCGACTAGTCGACTAGTATAACCACTAGTCGACTCTGTTGGTACTAGTCGAATAGTTGAAAGAAAAAAAAAAGAAAAAAATATATATATATATATATTAATGCCATAGTAATGGCCCATCTTACTATTATTATCATCCTCCTGACTTTATTTTTTATCAAAAGGGGGTCAAAAGTATGCCCAATAAAAGCCTATTATTGGGCAATGGGGATCCTTGGAGACGCTGCTGTGGTAATGTGCTGCTGTGCCAGAAGCGCTTCCCTTAAAACGCCATAAAAATAAGGGCAGGAGGATAATAATAATAGTAATATAGTAGTAGGATGGCATTAAAACAATGCCCCCCCTAAAAAAAAAAAAATTAAACATTTTTTTTAATGTAAATTTCGACTAGTACTTGGTCAAATGAGTCGACTAGTAAAGATCATTAGTTGTGAATGCCCTAAGCTGGACCTAGACCGTCCCTGAATCCTGGAGACATGTTATATGTACAAGTATATCTGTGGAGCCAGAGGTGGAAGCAACTACAGGTTCCATTACAGATTTTAAAGGAAAATCCCATCCAGCAGTTATATAATGTCCTCCAATAGCAATTGTGTCATTTTTCCAGTTTGACTCTTCCTTAGCCCTGCTATGGAGCTCTAAGGATGACAGTCTGTTAGTTGGTGGGTCACCACTTGTGTTTACCACTTTGATCATCCAAATTGGATGAATTGCTGTGGAGTGTTCTGTGCTCCTTCACGAACACCACTGATTTTGGTGACCTAATAATGGCCTTTCCCCTAGCACCACCATTAGGCAAAAATGTCCACTTTCACACACAAGTGATGCTGGTTGTCCTTTGATGATGATGATGATGAGGCCGCACTTCATTCTTGTAAGCGCACATCTGTACTATGGTGATTATATTTCATTCAATTCAAGAGTACAGGCTGACAACAGTGTCTGGTGTCTGAGCACGGAGTATGCTGATGTAGTACTCTCACATTGTGCCCTGCTTGTCTTTTGTTCAGGTTGCTCACATTTTAAGTCAGTACTGCTTGATGCCTTTGTGAATCTCAATATTTGTCCACTGATTAGGAGTAAAACTGTTACATTACAGTAGTATCCCTTGTGAATTAATTAATTCAGATCTGTCTTTAACAGCCGTTCTTAAAGGCCATTGAACTCATTATATAAGTTCAATAGCCTTTAAGAAGGCATACAATATTATGGAATTGGATTTAAGCCTCCTTATTCTGATTCTTGCTTTAGATATTTTGCTTTAATTGATGGCACTGCAATGTTATTTCAAACATTGTATGTTGGTGAACTTTGCCAAAGATGTACTGCTAGGTATCTGGAGATGATGCTGTCATAACATCAGTAACTCAAAGAGACACGCATGGGTTTGCATCATGAAATGCAGTCCGAGAGTGTGCCTGGTTATCAGTCGATTGGCAGACCCACTTCAGGTCCAATTTCTTCTAACATAATTTTGTATTAAGGAACAGAGACTGGTGCTCACACTCGTTGATTGCTCTCTGTATGTCAAAACATTCTAACCTGATAGCATTGTGCACTGCACTTCAACCTAGATGGAAAATAATCAAGTACGGCCATCTTTGTATGTTTTGTGAAAGCTGCCTCACAACTGAATCCTTCTTTTCAAATAGCTCTTTTTAACAAGCATTTTTTTATTTGTCTTGTTCTTTGACCCTGCCATGGTGCCATAGTGTTTTAATGTGTGCAAAAACATTGAAGTTTAAAAATTAAGATGACTTTAACTGACCTGCCATGCTTTTTATTCCCATTAAGAAAAATGGGTCTTCATGCCATTTGACAATGTCTGCTCTAAGGCACATCCAGAATGATATGTGTGCACCTGAGAAGGTCAGTTGCTACCAGGTGCCCTTTATGAAGGACTTATTTGCAATGTTACAAGTGAAGAAAAAGGCAAGGAAGATTACCACTGAACCTGCTCACACAATTATTATTACCTTCTGGGGGATGGGATCAAAATGAATAATACAAAATTACTCCTAAAAAGCCTCGGTCCAAAGTCCTCGATCTCTAAGTCTGAATACCCTCTCATCTCTCAAGCAACATAAAGAGATTTGACAAATTGTCTCTACAAGTCTGTATGTATTGTAGCTACTGGTGCCAGTATGACTATGATTTCTCACATATATACATACATTAGCCATTTATCAATAACAGTACTTAACAGAACTTGTGAAACGTCATCAGTCGTAGCCCAAATACTGTTCCAATTCTAAATATTCTGAAAATAGTGGTTTAAACTTCAAATCTGTGGTCTATTTATCCTACTTGAAAATGTGCTCTGATGTTTTTTCAGAGATGTTAGTTCCTGCAGTTTTTTCTGAAACATGTACACACCTTATTGGAGTAGCGAGTTGCAGTGGACGTCTTGGTGATCACATGACCTCACAAGTCCATCTCAAATAATAAAGATGCATTCTCTGGTCTTATGAACTTTAGAGAGTGTCCTCCCCATGTTAACTTAACGAGTACTGTACTGTATACTCCAGGCCCCTCCCTCCCGCAAACTTTGGAAATCAATTATAGCCAATCGAAATGGAATATGAAAAATTAATGACGCATGTTTATCACTCTAGACTTCAGTGATTTGTTCAATTTTGGGACAAATTCTGTAGGAGTAGAAGCAAAAAATGGGTGGTGCCTTTACAAGGAGTCCAGATTTTGATTATATGACCTACTACAGCATGGGAAAACAGTCAAAGGCCAAAACGTAAAGCGGCCTGGTACTGTATAGTGGATAGATAGTGGTGGAGTGCCTTCCTTGGCCTACTGGCAGTGTGCATTAAAAGTTGACGCTGATTGGTCCAGCGGTTTCCAAGATTAGCAGCACACAGACAGACAAACACTCAGACAGGTAAAAACATAATCTCTGCCTCCTGGCCTTCCGGCCTGGTGGAGAAATTATCTCAAAGACAGAAATTACACATAAAGCATAATTGAGAGAACTGATGACTTCTGGACTGAAGGAGAAGCACAAACAAACAAAAAACTACCAACTGAAACCCTACAAAAAATCCCAAAAGACTTGGTCCGGACAGAACCATTACACAGAATTTTGTAACTTCATTATTCATTCACTTGTACTTATACTAGACCTTTGCTTTGCCCATTTGGCACTGGCCTACTCGAGAATGATGTAAGTCGTTATGAAATACCCGTTGTACTCGTCTGTCTGTCTTTGTCCCTTTTATGCCCATATATGGAGTACCATGTGAGGCATGCTCAAATATAGAGTCCAGGCCAGTCTATTACATCAGTACTATGATCAGTACTATGATGTCATATTGATAACATCAGGGTACTCCATATATGGGGATTTGCGGATTTATTGATATTTGTTGGAAATCCACTGATCCAACAGACTTCCCACCGCGAATCACTCCTCCAGTGATACGCACGCCGAGTTTGAAGTCGATTGCTCAGGGATCTGAAGATATGCTGGTGACACACTCACTCACAGAGATTTTGTGAATTTATAGGTCATTGCCTGTGGAGCTCATAATGTCGGAACTGAGAAGATATGTGCATTAATGTCGTATTTCTGCCAGGCCAGGAGCGCAGGAATGATCCCTAGCCCCTCCTGGCATAAAGTCAAAGTGTCCTTTAGCAAGGTTCTGTGCCTTGCATGGTTGCATTCACCGTCTGTCTGTGTGTGAATGGGTGAATATAACGCACATTGTAAAGCGCTTCGGTTGCTATAGAAATGCAACCTTACCACTGATGAGTCCCTTTGTCCTCCTCTGTGTCCCTTTTGTTGGCAAGTCTTTTCATTGGGATATTGTCAGGTAAAAAATTTTTTTTTCAATGTCATTCTTTCAAATGAATTTCTATTTACCATAGGCTTCATCACAGGTGATATTGTTAGCCCCTCTAGCTCTAATGGCCCCACAGAGTTCTAATGGCAATGCTGGTCTGTCTGTCCGTCCGTCCACCAAAAAACAACCTATTGCTGTCGAGCAGAAACCTTATTTCCATATTTCATCTTTCTATGTTTTTTTTTCATTAATTAAGCAAGGGATAATCAATGGTGAGACATTATTGAGAAATTAACCCTGACAGGTTTTTCTCAGTGAAGCGGAGAAAACACTCTTAGGAAGTGTTGATCAAATATGAATCAATATTCAGTTGCTGCATTGTCTATTTCTTGCCTCAAATGTTTTCAAAAACATTCCTCAGTGTACCGTTTAGCTGTAAAGGTCATTGTATGTTTGTTTACATTGCTGCCATGTTGAAAAATGACATATGCTGAATTCAGTGATTGACCATCAAGCCATGTAATTATACTTCATTGTATGACAGTGTCAGGCATAAGTATAGTGGAAATAGCTGATCTACAAGCTCGATCTGAAATTTTGAAAACATTTAATGTTCTGAAATATCTCAAACTATTGGCAACATTGGAGTGGAATTTGCAGTGCACGTTCATAGTTCCCAGAACAAATCCTATTGATTTTTGTGACCCCATGGCCTTTCCCCAACACCACCCTTAGGCCAAACCTTCGACTTACACGCATGAAATCTAATCGGAGGATTGCTATAAACTTGCTGAGAGCACTTGCTGTGCATTGCGGATGAACCCTAACCATTAGAGTGACCCCCATACACATCTAGGGCCACCCTCTGGCAAATATCAACTTTGCACTTATACAATAATACTGTACACTATAGCTCATTATCTAATCAGCAGATTGCAAGGTGAATCTGATTTTGATGACCCTATGGCCTTTCCTCCTCCTTCAGTGTACAGTATATGCACACACCTATGCATGTCTCTCCCTTCTACCTTCCCTTGACACTGGTGATGACCTGCAAGGCAAGCAACGGCATTGCACCGCTTTACCTTCAGGGCATGATCCTACACCTTCCTGAACACTTGGATCAGGATGTCTGTCCATCCCTACGACACCCTGGCCGATATATTCCAAGCTCCCCCACCCCCCAAAAACATTTTTTTTTAAATTGCACCAAGCACCTGGATATGCACGACTGCGTGGCCACACACAGCTCCAACATCGTCATCAAGTACGCTGACAACGGTGATAGGCTTGATCGACAGTGATGACGAGACAGCCTACAGAGATGAGGTCAAAACACTCACAGAACACTTGTCAGGAGAATAACCTCCCTCTCGCCAAAACCAAGGCGCTGGATCTCGGGAGGCCGGAGAGAGAGCACGACCCAATTCACATCACTGGCGTTGAGGTGGAACGGGTCCGTGACTTTAAATTCCTGGGAACACATCTCAGAGGATCTGAAATGGTCCCCGCACACGACGCACATGGTGAAAAAGGCTCTACTGCCTTCGGCACCTGAAGAAATTCAGGGTCAGCCCTCAAATCCTCAGGGCGTTCTACAGCAGTACCATCGAGAGTGTCCTGACGAGTGGCTCCACCGCTTGGTATGGGAACTGTACTGTCCTTGACCGCAAAGCCCTGCGGAGAGTGGTGCCGGACAGTTCAGCGCATCGTCGAAGGTGAGCTTTCCTCCCTCCAGGAAATATACGATAAACGATGCGAAGCCAAGGCTGAGAGTATCATCAGGGACAGACATCACCCCAGCCACAGCCTGTTCGAACCACTGCCGCACCCTCGACCTGGCAAGAGATACCAGAGTACAGTATCATGAGCCATAACAAAAGACTGTGGCAGAGTTTTTATCTAGCAGCTCTCTGGCTGCTGAACAAAACCTAAGACTGTCGCCTGTGCTTAACTGATTTGCACTAAACACACTTTTAATGTGTTTAGGACTTCCATGCGGACTTCTAGGCAACATGATACTGACATGCACTGTACTGAATGCACTACATGTGATTTAGGATCTCTTTTATTACAAGATACTGATTTTAACATGCTGCTTACTCTGGCTTTTTGTGCTCATCTAGTTTTCCATTCTTTACTGCTAATTATTTTCTTTTTGCTCCCTGAGCTGCAAACGTGGAAGCCTGCATAAACAAGAGTTTCACCTCACTGTTATGCGTTACCTGTCAATTTGTTGTGACAATAAAGTTGATTGATTGACTTTTCATTCATTATATGACTTATTGTTGCCTATTTGTGATAGATGCAAACTAATACTATGCATATAAGCAGCTAAATAGCATAAGGTATAGCAACATGAGAAAAATGCATCAATGCAGAGCTTATTAAGAAAGCATTGTTATAAATGCTAAATGGACTGCATTTGTATAGCACCGTTCTAGTCTTTCTGACCCTTCAAAGTGCTTTAAAATGCATTTCAAATTCACCCATTCACACGTACACAACAGAGGCAACCATGTAAGGCACCAACCTCATCATGAGCAGTTAAGTATCATTTATAATCGGACATAAGGAGACGTAACGACAAAATGAACCCAGCCAATCCCTAAACACACACACACACACACACACACACACACACAGTGCAGTTAGGAGTCGAAACGCACGTTTTGTAGACAACCACTGTTTTTGTCTAGTTTGTGGACTAGCTTGTGTCTTTTATTGCATTGTTTTGGCTAGATGCTACAATGCTAGCTACATGTTATGGTTTTGTGAGAGAAATAAGCAACCAGGTCTATGAAAACAAGCCCAAAAGAATCGACTAGGTCACATGAAAATAGCAGATCTACAATATATATTTGAGAATCACTGGTTTAAATAATAATTGGCCCAAATGAGCAACTACACTTTAGAAACAAGCCCAAATAAAACCGCAACCACCAATGTTTGTTTACAAGCAACTTTACAGAAACATAAGCCCGAAATTGCTTATAATAAGCGGACATGGCAACACTTTTCCCAACACAGAATAGCTCGCAACTGCCATCTAGTGGATTTATAGGTGTACAACGCCTCAACGTCATAATTCCAACGGATTTAACGTGAGGGACCTTGCATGTGTCCATAAAGAACGCAAGACATCCCTCACCCCCTGACGCACGTTAAAGACCCATCTAGGGACCTTGAACGGCCCTTTAGGGGTTCAGTGCTTTGCTCCAAGACACGCAGCCAGGAGGAGCCCGGGATCGAACCGGGAACAAGACCGCCGCTTCACCTCCTGAGCCGCTGCCCCAGTTATAGTGGGTCGTTTGAGTGGGCATACAGTATATAGGATCATTTAGAATGATTTTGATGCATTGTTGATAAATTAAGGCCCAAGTGTGGATGTGTGGTAGGCCTGTCACTGAGACATCTGCTAAATAAATGGGACAAAGACCACATCTATCATAAACGTAATATGCACAACGGCAACCTTCTTCAGATTGCCAGGGCTGATCACAAAGATAACAGACAATGCAAATGAGCTGTGACGCGTTTGTTTCATGCCGTGGCCACATAGATTACTGTCTGTCCTCCTGCCAGAATGTCTTCCCTCTGCATCCAGTTTGCTGTACTGTATTTTTGCTCTAATGTGCTTCCTTTAGCTGGAGCACTAGTGCGGGTTTAGGGATGGCTAACAGGATTAAGAGGTGAGTGCCACATAACTCCCTCACCCACGACTACCCGCTGGATATCCACGAGAGAAAGAGGCCATTTCTATGGAAATGTGATGTTTACACGCATGGGAGAAGTCTATTATCTTCTATTTTGAGAATGTAAGAAGGGCCGTTGTTTGTGACGTTTCTCCCTTGTATGATTGCTTTCAGTTTTCTCTTAGTCTTTGCTTTTCTATTTTTTTCTTGTGCTCAACCAGAGGAAAAACAAATTGTGTAAATGTCCTTTTGCTTGATTACACCTAAGCCCTTCCAGCTCTCTGTGTCTAGGGAGACATCTCTCTGTTGTCTCCCAGTGCACCTCTTCGGGCAGCTGAAAAAGGCCTTTTTCACCTCTTAAACATTTAAATTGAGTTGGTGGGATTAGGTCCTCTCTCTCCATTCTAGCTTTATCTGTCAGGAGTTCAATGGTATGTTTTCAAACTGTCAAACTTTTTAGAGTAATTTATAGCTTTACATCTTATAATAGAGTTTCAGTGGACCCCCTTTGAATGAAATGTGTGGACTATATGCCAAATTTGGAGGAAAACTGTCCATTTGGTCTACCTTTTAATTTAGCAAAATATGGTGAAATAACATGTGCTCCTGGAGCCTACCTTTAATGTGAAGAATGGGCCTGCTTTGCACTGCAGAGTGTTGTTCAAGGTGCAGTCATTCAGCTCGTAAAGCAGTGCCACATCAAAAATATGTTTGGGCCTGTCAAAAATATGTTTTCAATATGTTTTTGTGGACCCCCAGACATATAATCCCATGGACCCCTGGGGATCCCTTGCAGGGAGTCTCCTGCTAGGGAATAGTGCCAACGAGACCACTTAACTTTCAGCAAGATAACTGAGACTCTTGAGAGAGGACACCTGGTAAAGTCTTAGCTGTTATGAAGAGTCCTTTGACATACCTCAAAAATGTCCCAGAAGAACTGTCTGTTTTAAATGGAATACCAACCAGAGCTTGCAAAAGCCAATACATCCTGCCATGGGAATTCTGTGCAAAAGTGCTGATTTTAGACTTATGTCACTCAAAAACCCAACAAAACAGAGATAAGAACATGTTGGATGATAGTGATAAAAACGGAATATGGGCAAGATGGGCAGTGGAAGTGTGCATAGTGCATTATATCAGTAGCACTGCTAGAATAATGTTTAACTGCAGGTTCTGATAACAGGATAGATATTATCACCATAATTGCTGTCGTTCCTATTCAGCACCTTAAAGGAACACTTAATGTTTTTCCAAGCTTATCTCCATATATCAGTCCCAGCCTGGTCGCCAGAGAAAACATTGTTTGAGACTGAAAGTTTTTTTAATCCCAAACACATCACATTAACGTTTGTAGATGCGGACCATGTCAACTCAATCCTTTTTGTTTAAAGTACATTATAACTGACAATGTATTATTTACTATTCTGTGTATGCAACTTGAACGTCGCTGAGTCGGCAGCAGCTTGAGTCCTGTGAGATGCCCCCGAGCGAGGCTCTAGCTGAGCGAGTGCCGCACTGGTCAGCACGGCCACTCAAAATGTTGAGATGCATTGTACAGTATCAGTGGTTTGCAGAAACGTACAACTGTAACGTTTCTTCTCTGGCGATTGGGGTGCAGCCTTTTACTTCCTGTTACGCTGGCGCGCTAAAAAGGAAGCCATGGGTATTGCATCAATAAAATAAATAAATAGAAGAATATTGTAGACTGTCTTCAACAATATTCAGAATTTCGCTTTAAAAGCATGAGCGTATCAAATTAAATCTTTCATTGTTATAAACCTAGTTGTTTCACACATCCTCTGGACAGATGTTCTGAAGTTATGAGAACGGGGTTTGTACCAACCTCAGATAACTACCACTTGGGCTGTGTGGTCAGGACACACGTCCACTCTCACTAAGGCTGAGTGTGGCTGGTTCTGAACACGCTCTCATCCACGCCATCTGTTCCCTGTGACATGCCTGGCCTGGGCAAACACAGTTATGAGTAGGTAATGGTGCGGACAAAAACCTGTGACCTTGACGCTGCTTCCACTGTGCGATCAACAGCGAGGGGAGGTAGATTGATGAGAGTCAGTACCCCATTCGATTTGGGTTTGTGAGAGGAAGGCAGACTTCCAATGTTGCCTGGCAACATGTCTGTTTCTTTGTGGGATGCAATGCTGGAGTCTGCTTCATCTGCCACTCTACATCTTGGATGAACTTTGAAGATAAAATCAATTCAAGTCATTGAGTACACATATCCAACAGTTAACCTTTCTCTGTTTACCAAAACACATCAATTGCTTTCAGACATGTTCTGCCCTTGTATAACTACTAACTAACCAGTCTCCAACTAAATACTGTACTATGTTTCACCTCAGCTTCAGTTGTACCCAAAAACAGTGTTTTATATCCTGTGACCATACTGTAAGTGAGGTGTCATCACTACAGCTTTAATGTTTAGAGAGTTAAGTGTCGCCCCATTAACTCTCACTTGGAGGGGCGGGAGGTGTACCTAACGGTCTGTGTCCATTTACAGCAGCTCCATTAGGCAGAGAGAAACTTGTCTCTAACAATTGACTAGTACAAACATGTACTTTGTCTTTTAAAAGTAAAGGGGCAGACTGAACAACCTGATATAGCCTACATTTGATCATGCACCAACAATTTTGGTAGATGCATCTCTGCATTCGTGTGTGTGCGACTGTGCGTGTGCGTGTGTGTGTGTGTGTGCGTGTGTGTGTGTGCGCGCGTCCACAACTCGCATTCTACTAGGCCAACCAGCGTCATATTCATTTTGCACAAGGCCATTTTTGTGGGGTAAAAATTGCAGAGCAGTCAGAACTAGCCAATCAGGTGATCCATACTAGCCAAGGGATCCATACGAGCCAAATAGATTGCCCCTGCTACTCTGGCTTATGGGATGTACAGTACTAGCCAATCATAGACATACAAACACACAGAGGCACAAGTCCACATTAGATGAACACAAAATACATTCATCAACTTCACAAGAAAAAACTCAAAAGTCTTAATGTCCGCACACAGTCACTTCAACTCAGTCCCAGCTGTTTTATGTAAATCTCTAGCTTGTTTGAGACAGTTCAGAGTTCCGATGTTCACCAACACCAGCACCAAAATGCATTTAGCCTAATATAGTGCTGTCTTTGAGTGGGACATCCCTAAATGTGTGGGATAAGAGAGACCAATCTGTCAGACAGACAGACAGACCGACAGACAGACACTCTGCCACTTTTCAGATATAGCTCCATACATCTTCTCCTACATGCCATTACTTTTCAGTTTCATGTACAATTGACTGTCAACTTGAATAGCTGTAATGTCAATGACATACAGAGCTTAGGCTACCTCCTCTCGCGAATGACTCGCAAAAAAGCGAAGTGTGGGCTGGCGAAAACCTGATCACTTACATTTCAAATCACAACCTTTGATTGACTGTTGATGTAAACATAATTGACACATCGCATTAACAATCACACGTTGCGCATTACAGACCAATTTGAATTACAGCAATCTGACAGAAAGCTGGAGAGCGGTAGACAATGAATTTGTATGAGAGAGAGAGGGTGGAAGAAAGTAGGGACAATGTACAATTGGTAATCACTTGCTGTGCTGCTGTTTTATGGCTCTAGGTAGTAATATCACTGAATACATTTTGTGTTTTACTGCACCATTATTATTAGGGCATACCTCCTGGTGGAGATTTGCACTCTACTGTGTGCACTTTTCTAGTTAGAATCTATGACACATGGTTGAGAAATTCTATCCCATACTGTAGGGGCAGTTTGGCTATTCAGCTGCGAGGCATAAAGAAGAAATATACTGTGTGTGTGTGTGTGTGTGTGTGTGTGTGTGTGTGTGTGTGTGTGTGTGTGTGTGTGTGTGTGTGTGTGTGTGTGTGTGTGTTATATATATAACATTTCAAATGGGTGAAATCACACGACAACACAGCACCTTACACTTGACCTCAAGGCCAACACTGCAACCAACACTGCAACTCTATAGAGCACAACAAACGAAAAGGCCCAATGCCCTGTTTGCACACGGCAGTCCAAATAGTGTACAAAGCCCCTCACCTGTATGGCAGCCTAATACAAAGGGAGTTCAAGCAGAGCTGGGTTACGTGTGTTAGCTACGATGGGGAAGATGGTTTCTCAAACAAATAACAATTAAACAAATAGAAATTTGGTCAAACCAGCCACTCCGCACTCTACTTATCACCATAAGTCTAACTCTAGGAGCAAAACCATGCTCGGTTGCGGTAGCCGGCCAGCTGATTTGTGCCATGTACTCAAACTACAAAGGAAACACTATCAAGAAAAAGGAACAGCGGTCAAACCTAGGCCGCTCACTCCACATGACCCTACAAAAATACCAAACACAGTTAACTCATAATACACATACTGTATCCAAATAAGTGTGATATTAAAAGTAAAGATAAAACAAACTACATTACCATGTGACTCTGTAAGGTTGCATGAGTGACTTGATTCACAATTGCCACACTTCCTCAACTGCAGCTGTACACTGAATGTCAGCACATAAACATGTAGAATGTTACACAGAATCACACATCACATGCAGAAATGTATAAAGCTCTTTTCCATGTACATAGAATTATACTCACATTTCATATCCAGTTTACATGCACAATTCCCTGGAGAGACAACACTCCTTGCATGTCTCAAACACATGAACGGTACACACCTGATGATATAATAAACATTTTCCATGTATAACAACAAAAGTAAACCAACACACTGTAAAAACAATAAAACACCAAACAGGCTTACCACTCTTCAAGTTGGCACTCAAACAAAACCTCCTCCTCTCACAACACAGTAAGCGGCATGGTGTTGTGAAGACCCACAGATTGGCAGCCTCGTACCTGCCTGTTCCGAAAGGCCTTATATACCTGTGTCACTTATGACATCATATAATCTATGCCTCCCTCTAGGGGCTACATATATATATATATATATATATATATATATATATATATATATATATATATATACATACACACACACACACACACACACACCAAGTTCACATTACAAGGACCATTGAGTTGCATCAGAACAGTAGAGGTGTGTGCCTAGAGCGAGGGAGAGAGGATGTCTTGTCTTCATTACATGACATCAAATCTACTCAGTATAATGACTAGCAGTTTCAAGCTCAGTCTCAGAAATGATATGTTGCCGTTTGATAAAGAAAAATTACTTTTGACCTTCCTTTGAAATACTGTAGGCTTCCAGCTTTGCTCATAGTGACATTACAAAATTGCAATTATACAAACTGAGTTATTTTGGTAATGTGTGTCCTTTTCCAATTCATGTATAGCTTTCTGGACAGGCCTAGACATACCCCAGTGGGTATACATGGCCTTTATTTACAGTGTATTTAAAAGGTCTCATCTAACTAACAAATACCCTGTCTCACAAGCCTAAACATGGAAAATAATGGTTATTTAGCTGTAGGGCCTGCATAGTTGAGACGTGAGAAAAGTTGTGCAAAGAGAACACTGCATTTAAAATGCAATGTGATTTTTCTTTTTCAAACTTGCCACACAATGGTGTAGGCCTTGTGCCAAGTGGGTTGTGTTTGAAAGTGTATTGCATAGGAGAACGACAGCTGTGTGCATTTGGTAGAGCGCATGTGTTATATGTGGCAACAGGGATTTGTATTTCTGCTGACCACAACTGCAATAAGGTGGGCCAGAATGAATTCACAACCTATATTAAGCCATCTAGACCCAAATTCATGACAGGCCTTTAGAAAATGACGTTTTCCTCTTAGCTATTACAGAATCTGCTAGTGCCATTGACCTGAGTTACTGTATGTTGAAGGCTTGTACAATAGTGAGGCATATTATGAAACCAACTGAAAGGCATGGCCTCCTCTTGTTAACACAATGGGATTGAGATGCCGCGATAAGAGCAGGAAAACTGTCCTTCTTTGATGGGTGAGATAGATCCACGCAAGTTAAGTGATTTTGTTCATTTTGCACCTCTGTAATGCAGTTTGGATGTAGTCATCATCCACAATTATCATTCGATCTACTCCTCTGGATGTCAGGCCAAAAATGGTTTAATTTCACTCCCTGGATCAATAGTGCCTGATACAAGCCCATCTCATTCTCATCTCATGGCAATGCACTGCATTTATAATGCTATTGACAATATTGACCCGTATTGACGAGTGGGCAGGCTAAGCACCCCAGGCAATGAGCAGAAATGAAACGTAATTTCTTTACTGCTGTACACATTTCTAACAGCTTATTTCACCATGAATGCAGAAATAAAATGAAGACCTGAGAGTATTGTGTAATCTATTAAATGTTTGTTTTCTTGTACTGAATAGTACATTTGCTATTATGGAGCATAATGGGTTTAAATATTAAATAAACTGAAAATATATGTTAGAAAAAGTCCTACATTATCACTCTCACTTCCACTCTTTCTCACTCACTCACTCACTCACTCACTCACTCACTCAGTCTCACACACACACACACACACACACACACACACACACACACACACACACACACACACACACACACACACACAGTGAGAGAGAGAGAGAGATAGAAATGTGTGTTGCTTATAAACATGCAGGTCCACTGACAATTAGCCTACTACCTTGAGGCGTGAGTTAAATTAACACTTAGGATTTAGCAGTGCAGTATTATCTAGTCATTAGTGAACAGTTGTAAGGTTGCATATGAGAGCTTTGACACTTCCTTGCATTTAATTGATTAAAAATCCCAATAACATTGCCAGCCATGTCTATGCAGAATGTAACACGGCTGTTGTTTAGAGAATGAGAAACTGCCTGTGTACCAGGGACATTTCCCCATTAAGAGCAACCTTGCTATTGAGAACAGAACTAATCCAATATTTATCTACTCCAATCTTTTCCTGTGAGGAAAGTGCACTCAGAAGTATAGTGGAGGTGGAGAGGGACACATCTGTAAAGCACCAGCATGACAAACATTACCTGATTTTCAATTATGTGGAAAAACAAAAAGATAAAGTACGACTGTCAATTATATTAAATGGCTGTGCCTCCTCGCATAAGTGCATGGATTTTTAAATCTGGGTGCATCGAGGTCATCATTTTAATAACATTAGTAATCATCACGACCATCATCATCATCAACTGTTGGAGAAACTTAAATCAAAGCTTCATCCATCACATTGGGTGATGTGGTTACAGTTTCTACTGCTGTTTCCACATTATTCAATGTGATGGATTCAAAAATGGATGATGGCATTCTAATCATGCAGCCTGTAGCCTACTGGATGCTTGTAGCTACAACACAACTGTCAACAAATCGACAACAAAATTAGTTTCATTCCAACAGATGTTGAAACGACAGGCAAAAAAAATGTGTTATCTGTCTAACTTGCAGCATGGAATACGAAAGGAAATTACAAAAAAACTCTCTACTCACAATATTGACTAGCGTTATTATACGCTTATGCTAGCCTTAGATCAAGACTATCATAGATGTATTTTATCGAGTCTGACTTTTACTTTCCTATCTACGATAGTCTTGGCTAGCACCCCCCAGTGCGTCCTGCACTTTCACCAGTAAAGCCGGTACTTCTCCGTACATGTACAAATAAATATATAAGGTGCTTACCCCGTTGCCCAAGATGTTAACTCACGCTTCGGAGTGTTTGTGCAATGTATTAGTCCGTATTCTTCAATAGATATGTGTTTTAATCCCGTCTGTGGCCGAACGCCATCCCCCCCCTCGTTTACTTCCTGTTTACATTGAGTGTAATTCCGGCTTTCACCGGATACGCCCCGTCACTACCGCCCACTGAAGCGGGAACTTCCGACAGAATCCGACATAGACGGGATTAAAACACTTCTTTAATGAAAAATACGGACTAATACATTGCACAAAGACTCCGAAGCACGAGTTAACATTTGGGGCAACCGTGTAAGCACCTTATATTCATTTTTTGTAAATATACGGAGAAGTACGAGCTTTACTGGTGAAAGTGCAGGACGCACTTCGGGGGTGCTAACCAAGACTATCGTAGATATAAAAATTTCAAAATCGATAAAATACATCTATGATAGTCTTGATCAAAGGCTGCGGTTATGCAGAATTGGTAGGAACAAAAATGAGTGATATGTGATATATTGTTCTCCCGGGGCAGTGGAATAGAGGAGGGGCTGCGCAGCTATTCACCTCTGATTGAATCCTATAGGCACCTTGCTGCTCGTAGCCTCTACAACTTGTCCCGCATCAGGATGGATGCGTTTCCCTGCAGTCGGAGACACGGTAAAACAACATGAGAAGATACGGCCAGGTCGGTGCGGCATCATATCATTAGTAACGGGAATATTTGATGATAGACGTCGGCAATTTGTTACAATTGGTGACTGCAGAAAATCCCAACGTGTCTGTCGACGATCACACTGACTGACTGCTCCACCGGTGCGCTCTTGGATGAGCTGAATGGACATGTGTTGTAGTGGATGGTCTGATCGCTCGGCGCGTTGATACAGTGCATTAAACTTGAACTCGTTAAAGTCGCTTATATAGTCGCACAATTCGAAGGGATCGGTTGCTTTTTGGGGGAAAAGAGGAATTGATGTGCTGATAAGCTTTACAGGGCCAATATGCCAGTATGGGTCCCGTACGGTTTGTGTTTCTCTGTGGACTGCTGTATACCCAAACCAACGGTAAGTTTACAAATGCGTTTTGATTGATTGATTGATTGGTTGGTTGGTTGGTTGATTGATTAATTGATTGATTTGATTGAATACTTTATTAACAGTTTGCAAAAAAGCACAGAAAGTACAGTTCTATATACCAAAGGATGCTAAAAGGATTAAACCCAGGAAAGCACTATGGCTTGTTTCCGTTGGGGTCCATGTGTAGGATATTCATTTCATCGAAACATTTAATGACAGTGCGTGTGATTAAAATTACTTATGGGCAATAATGTTTCTTATTATTATGGCAAATAACACTTAAACTCATTCATCTAAAGCTTATTAAACGCAATACTCGTGCCAGCTCAGTGGCTGCATGCGTGCGTCAAGTGCATGCGCCCAGAGTCAGACGATAGTGGGTAGTGGTGTTACACCAAATCTATTTTGTATGGGGTTTCTCCTGAATTCTTGTGTTTTGTTTGGTGCAAAAGCGTGGCTAATACACTGGACTATTCACAGCTGGTCAATTTGAATCTTAAGTCAACATTGAGATATGTTCAGTGGTTCTCAACCTGTGGGTCGGGACCCCCAGGGGGGTCCCCCCACATGATTTTGGGGGGTCCCCAGATGACAGTGAAGTGACAATTTAAGGACTTTTAAGACCTTTCTAATACCTAAAAACCATTACAGCATCAAAAGTAATCAACAAACTATTGCCTACTGTAAAAACTGGTCAAACATTGGCCAAATTGTCACATAATATAAGAAACATTTGAAAATAGCCGATTTACAAGCTCACAACGCCTTGCATCGGGAGGGGTTGTGAGCTTGTAGATCTGCTATTTTCACAACATTTATCTGGGGGGTCCCCGTCTGTCCCCGTCCCCAGTCCCCGTCCCAAGTCCCCAGGCCAGGGGCCAGGTCATGGCCTGAAAAGGTTGAGAACCAGTGGGTTACACTGTGCTTTGGGGTCGTGCTGTTTGTTTCCTCCTGAGACTGCGACTGAATACAACCACTGTATAAGCTCCCCATCATTTCATCAGCTAGCCTATTGTTTTGAAGCATGTTTTCACTTGCCTGTTGACAAATATTCATGGTTGACATAGTCAAATTACAACTTTTGTTTAAAGCCAATAGGGGAACGTGTGTGTAACGTTTATATAATACTGAGTGTGTGTTTAAATGTATGTATGTATGTATGTGTATAAGTGTGTGTGTGTGTGTGTGTGTGTGTGTGTGTGTGTGTGTGTGTGTGTGTGTGTGTGTGTGTGTGTGTGTGTGTGTGTGTGTGTGTGTGTCTGTGTGTGTGTGTGTGTGTGTGTGTGTGTGTGTGTGTGTATATATATATATTTGTGTATATATATATATATATATATATATATATATATATATATATATGTGTGTGTATATATATATATATATATATATATATATATATATATATATATATATATATATATATATATATGTGTGTATATATATATATATATATATATATATATATATATATATATATATATGTATATATATATATATATATATATATATATATATATATATATATGTGTGTGTATATGTATATGTATATATTTGTATATGTATGTGAATGTTTATCCAACTTATAGTTAATCCACAATGTTTAGACATCACATCACTATGTCTGGACGAATGCTAGTCTGGTGGTTATAATTATTGTCTGTATGGCCTAGCTCAAGAAGTTGCTGACAGGCAGATGGTAGACCTTATGTCCTATATCTAACATGTCTCATGAGCCATGGAAAATATGCTTATGTATTGTACTGAAACTTGACAGCGGTAGAAAGCACTGTCAGCAGGTTACACATGTGTGCACCCTTACAGTATGTACCTGTATGTGTAAATGCACCTACTGTACATTCTAGCTGTATTGTGAAGACATTCCCTGTTTTATGGTCTATCTATGGTTAAGGCAATGTTGTCTATGTCTAAACAAAGTGTAGAACATTGTTGTAGGTGGAGCACCACCAGTGTAGAACTGGAGTGGTGACCAGCACTTCTATGGACTCTGAGAGTAGATAAATACAGTGGGTGGTGTTCCCTAGGTACCTGGCTAAAAGCTTTCTAGAAGTGTCATGGACCTACAACTGAAACTCCACAGGGCATCTACAGTATGAGAGAGTATTTAGCATCTTGATAATGCTGTGACATACAGGCTCTAACTCACACACCTTTCCTGTAACATCCAAGCCAAGGTTTTCATTGTATGCACCGCACTCATCATGATAGCTGAAGGAACAGTTATAATGCAAAATCAGACTGACACTGCATGCCAAAATGACACCTCTTAACCTGAAGCAGTCATGGTCTTCTGGTGATTTCTCTTTACTGCTTCCCTGCAGGATTTCATCTTAAAGTCATCCACTAGATTGTGATTGCTGTGACTCCACCCTTCTTTGTCCCTAGACTTTTCTCCCCTGATATAAAATAAATACAATGGGCTCAGTGCTATTGAGATAAAAAAACAAAAAACAAAAATTGTCTGTCACTGATTACTAGTGTCGGTCAAATCCTTACCTTATTCCCTCTAGCTACAACGGTCAATGTCGTACATGGTAGACTTTTCTGTGTTGACATTAGGAGCATGCAGCTCGTATTTCAACGGAACAGAGTAAACAAATAAAATAAAATAGAGGGCCCACAAATAATAGTGTTGTGTTCCTCAAGGCAATGGCCTTGAGGTACACAGTATTATTATTTTAGTCACAGAATATCTCCATGCTTTAAATTTAAATCTACTCAGGATAAGAATGTTCTTCATGATTTTTTCCCTCCTTTTTTCCCTCTTTTTATTCTTTTCCAAATAGATGTCATTTAGTTAATGGGATACATTTAAATAAATTTGAAGCATACAGTAGGTGCGCAATATAATGTGCCCATAGGCACGCAGTACCAGCTCCACTCATTATAATGATGGACACCTGCTTAATGGAGGCATTCCAGAAGTTGTGGCAATTCAAATGTTGGACACCTGCCTGACTGGAAGGATTTAAGTTATTGTTTGAGGAGGACTGTCAGTTTAGACCAATCTCATGCATATTAATAGGAAACATGACAGTTATATATATGGATAGACTTAATAGCTTTTAAATCTAAGCACAGAAATGTTAATGTTTCATATGTACACTGTATATAGTATATCTTTTTTTCATTCATTCTTAATTGGCCAATAAAGAGCCAATTAATAATGGCTGAATGATGAACTTGGCCTGAAAGCTGCCAGTTAAATTGCTCAAGTGAATGGAACTGGGCTGATATAAGCCTAAATTGATGTGACAGTCAGAGCGTAGGAGGTACTGTTTTCATATAGTTTCATTTTCACTGTACTTGACTGCTGCTCAATTTCTGTCAAGTGTACTGTACCAATGACATTTTTACTCCCAGGCATATACCTGTCTGTGACTCTGGGTATAGTGCATTGCTGTACTTTGGAGAAAAGTTATAGCTAATTGCATTGGATAGGAATATTGGCTATCTAGAGAAAAAGTTTTATTTTATTGTCCATTCACTTAGTTAAAAATTAGCATTTTGTTTCGTGAGTGTTTTCGAAGAAGCTTAAGTTATGGACGGCCATAATTGTCAGTTTTTAGTGTGCTATACGACTGACGGCAATCTTTTGGCAAACCTATGAGCAGCCATATTTTAGAAGACTAATTAAATGAGAGCAGTTCTTTTCAGACACTTATCTTGGTTGCTTTTAGTTAGTTTATTGATCAACTATGTCTTCTTAGCTGATAAGTCTCTTCCGATATTGTTAAAATTACGGAGTTAAACACCTACAGTCCTCCATTAAGCCCATTAAACAGTGGGGAATGAGTGACTAAGCAATTAGAGAACAAGTGAGACAGGCTGGCATTTGGCACAGTGGATAGGTGGCTGCATAGAGGTACTTATCAATTACGATGGCTGAGTGTTTCCATTCTGTTCATTTATTTTGTGCAGATGAACATAAATGTTATTGACAAAAAACAATCCTATAGGGTAATCAAGCCAATTTAGATAAGTAATCTTTCACTGTGGTTTGGGGTGATAGCCCCAGGGAGTTATCTATTAACGTATTCCTATGATAAAGGCCTGCATAAGCAGGTCCTGGTCATGTAGTAAGTGCAAAACGTCAGTCTCCTTTCATATCTGCAGGTGGGCAGTTCCAAGGTGTAGGTATTGCAAACGTCTCAGATTCAGACACTCATTCTCCAGTGTCTAGCATTCAGAGGTCTACGCATGTGCACAAATACTAATTGGACTGCCTGGATTGTCGGGGGCATAAAACTGTATAAATATCAAATTTTAAATCTAATAGTGTCCCCCTCTGTGGGTCTAGAAATGGAAGCACTGGGCTGTTGTGCATACCTGATTTCAGAATTGCTGGATATAAACCTTGCCAATTGAATTTTCAGGCCACAATGTTTCCAAACAGTTTGATTCAGAATCAAGTCTCTGTACCAGCCAGGGGTGTCTTGTCAGTGTGTGTGAGAGAGGTTGGAGAATCAAGGAGAAATATAGTGAAAATTGTACTCTGATACATTTGTACACTCTCAGATGGATAATGAACACTACTGTGTATTTTGCTGTTTACTGTTGAATGTTGTGAAAAATTGCCATTTCAGTAAGTTAAATTGACCATAATCGTTTTCATCCTCAAGGCAAAAAAATAAAAGGTTGTTGATGACTGTTTGATCACAAGTTTAGTTTCATTGAATTAAATTAGCTCTGAACTAGGCAGGAATGACATTTAATGACTATGCCACCAGCAGACTAGAGCGTCCACGTCCTCATACAAATGTATGTCCATAGCGGTTGACATAATCTGTTTTAATTAGTTCATTTTGTCTTTATTTACAACATTTTACACTAAACAGCATTGGCTTCATATTCGTGGTTGCATTCATCAACAGAAAAAAAGAGTAAAATACAGGGCAGTAACGTACTCAAACACTTTTCATGTGGTATTGCAGAAATAATTAACGGGCTGTAGCAATCAATATTACAGCCCGTGTGTTTATGTAATTCCCTTGCACAGAAATACATAAGGGTGTTGTTATATTCCATTTGTCAGCCTGGGAGTAATGCAATGAATGAATTATAAGATGCTGACGGATACGGTTCTAGATTAGGCTGAAGAGGTTGGAGGCAGTGGAGGGTGGAAGTGGGTAATGGCATCAAGCATGTGTTTCCCAATGTGAGCTGCTGTGGGGTCTGTCTTACCGTCTTCAGCTCCTACCTGGCAGACACTCTGAGGACACTGCTGCTTATGTGCTCATGGCAAAATACATGCATTTAGAGAGAGAGAGAGAGAGAGAGGGAGAGAGATCTCAGAGGAAGTGGAGACAAATTCACATTAAAAATGTGCTGAAAATGCTGTATAACAATAACTGTTATACACCCCACTGAGGCATTATTTTTTATATCAACTCCTGATTCAATGTGCTAATAAAACTAATGAGAAAAAGCTAATGAGATGTAATGACTCTCTGGGTCTATGAATATGAAAGCCTGTGTATCATGATGTCATATATGGAGAACAGTCATGTTGGGCTCTCATCTCAGTGATGTGTGATGATCATTGTTTTTCATAACTGTGATGTCAGAGGGGTCTTACTGTACATACATACTGTACAGTGGACTGTAGTATATTGTGTATGCACAGTATAGACAGTGACAATGCTGTTGCAATCAGAGATGAGATTTATTTCTAGATTTGCTGTTGATCAATAATTCCAAATGCTTGCATGCAGTTTTAGAGTTGCTTCATTAGTTGATATCTTTGTAGGATTATCGTTTTGGAGGACATTATGGGTGTCTGGATCTACAGGTCACTCAAAACATCTGTTCTCCCCTCAGGATCTCGTCTTCGCCAGGAGGACTCCCCGCCCCGCATCGCGGAACACCCCTCTGACCTCATCGTGTCCAAAGGGGAGCCGGCCACCCTCAACTGTAAGGCGGAGGGCCGTCCGCCCCCCACGGTGGAGTGGTACAAAGATGGGGAGCGCGTGGAGACGGACCGGGACAACCCCCGCTCTCACCGCATGCTGCTACCCAGCGGCTCCCTCTTCTTCCTACGCATCGTCCACGGACGACGCAGCAAACCCGATGACGGCAGCTACGTGTGTGTGGCCCGCAACTACCTGGGGGAGGCAGTAAGCCGGAATGCCTCTCTAGAAGTAGCATGTAAGTCAAAGTCTTTATCAGTTTGTCAGTTTCTATGTTTTCCTGACCCCCCCTCCCGTTTTTGGGACAGTTTAGCTGTTGCCAATTCCCCCTGTGACTGCAGTCCGCGTTGCAGCTAAGCGGACTGTTTGATAACCACCCGCCTCCTCTGATATACATGGAGTCACCAGTTGCTTCTTTTCATCTGACAGTGAGGAGTTTCAGCATAACGTGCACAGCGTGCCCGGCCAAGCCGGAGGGACCACAGCTGGGAATCCAACCATGGCCTCTGCTGTGGAGGGCGTGGGCCGTTTTGCCGATTCAATGTTTTTGCTGAATTATGTTTTTAATGGATTTTGGTGTGTGTGTGTGTGTGTGTGTGTGTGTGTGTGTGTGTGTGTGTGTGTGTGTGTGTGTGTGTGTGTGTGTGTGTGTGTGTGTGTGTGTGTGTGTGTGTGTGTGTGTGTGTGTGTGTGTGTGTGTGTGTGTGTGTGTGTGTGTGTGTAGTGTGTGTGCAGTGACCAGGATTATGATCTCGAGGTGGATATTACCACAACTGGGGTTATACAAATCTTATTTTAAAAATGAAAGTATTAACGATATATTTTGTTTTTGATATCCATCAGCCTTTTGAATAATGGTCTCTGGAGAGAACAGTGTTGGGGCTAAATGAGGTGTAGAATTGTGCAGTCCCCTTGAGGTGCGTGTTTGTGTAAGGGGGAAGGTATCACTGTGTTTTATGGTGTGTGTGTGTGTGTGTGTGTGTGTGTGGTGGGGGGGGTCACACATAGAGCGCCGCCCATATGTAAGAACTGAGACCACCATCCATCATCATCAGAGAAACATGACATTACCTATTTCATAGAAACATGTTTGTGTGCGTGTGTGTGTGCGCGTGTGTGTGTGTGTGTGTGTGTGTGTGTGTGTGTGTGTGTGTGTGTGTGTGTGTGTGTGTGTGTGTGTGTATATCTATGTGGAGAGATTGAGAGAGAAGACTAGAGTGAGAGCAAAGAGAGATAATTTATTTGTGTTTTCATCTGATTCATGCATACTTGGGTGTATATACACACATGTGTATCCAAGTATGTGTGGATTGTTGAGAAGACCTGTTTAGGTGACCTGTTGGAGTTATGTATGGGCCAGCAGTGCTCCAGGGACTGTGAGAAAGAGTGCAGGATTTTAACCTAGCTGACTCTCACCCATCTCTGTTTAGATTTGGAGAGCTACAGGCCGCTCCCAGCCAGCTCTCTCCCCCACACAGGGAGAGAGAGGCTCTGGGCGATTCACGTTTCCATTATGTGCTAAACTGAGCTGAATTCTTGCCATGAACAAGATGCACACACACACACACACACACACACACACACACACACACACACACACACACACACACACACACACACACACACACACGCATGCATGCATATAAACGAACACCCATATGCACACATAGCCACACGCACACATAGACGTCGCCTCCTTTCATCCACTTCTAGAAATACGCACGCACATTGGAAGTAGTCAGACTAGAACAATTGATTTGAAATCCCCTCAATATCTAGCAATTCATGCAGCATATCTGCTCATGAATAGAGTTTTAAAGTCCTGTAGATCAGTGTTTTTCCTGCACAGTAAAATCCTCAGTGTTAATTTATCCATTTGTAACTCAAATGTAACCAAATGGAGCTGAATGGGTGAATGTTTTTTTTTTAAATAGAGCCTTTAGGGAAAATGTGACCTAATGACTTGTGTGTGTGTGGTGTATGCTTTAATGCCCACCGTGAGAGTTGAGTAAGAGACATTTCCCCCTGTGATTCCTTGCTCAACCTGTCTGTGAACTCATGCCATAGAGAGTTATAGCTGCTATATGTGCCTGGTGTGACCAGCACTGACCCCCTCACCCACTCTGGATGTGTGTTTGGCTTGAGCTGGGCCTGATAGACACAAAAAATGAAAGGGAAAACATGCCTCCTGTCTTCTCCGTACAAGGCCCATGGATTGATGGATATAAGCTATTATTATTTTTGTGTGGGGTTTATTCCCATCTGCATTCTCTTTGTTGAATTGTCTTTTCATTAGCACCAACTCTCTGCTTCTTTGCACCCGCTGTTTCATGTTTCTGGCTTTTAACCAATGTCCTGGAAAAAGATTTAGGGATTTTCACATGAGGAGCGACACAACGCCTACGTTCTCGCTTGGATCGGCGAGGTCGCACAGTGTTCCTCATGTCAATAGACGTCTTTCAACGTAATGCATCACGTACAAAAAGCACAGGCGGTGCGTGCGACGAGCACATGACAATTTTCACTTGTCTGCTTGTCACTGTGCCTGTCATTTTGCCCACGCTGAACGCTCATCTCTCATTGAAAATTAATTAGTCACTTTCCGTGTGAAAAGCCCATTATGGTTAACCACTTTCAAGCATTATAGCCAAAATGTTCCAAAAATGTATCTGTATTAAAAAAAATTGAAATGTTCGAAATCTTTTGAAAATAGCAGATCTACAATCTCCACAATACAGCTTGTAATTCTGCTATTTTCACTAATCATTGTACGGAAAAGTATATAGGGCATAAGTGGTTGTGGAAGTTATTTTAAATAATGCACAAATCGGTCCACAAATCAGATGTGTTTGCATGTATGCTTGCAGTGTTGGTGTGCATTAAAGTGAGTTACAAGCAGAGATGATTTATTGATAACCCACAGTTTCTCTTTAGCTTGGTTTTCCAAAATGGAAATGGCTCATCGTTGTTTTGCTTGTTAAATGTACTCGGTGTGTCTGTTTCACTGCACTGTGTTGGTGATGTCAATGGGCTTCCTTGTCTGGGGCTTGGCTTAACCACTTTAAAACTGGCATTCCTATTATAACATTTTCAAATTCTTTCAAAATGTAAAAAAGACTATACAGGTATATTTGCATTTTTTCCAAATGTCTTTGAAAATAGCAGATCTACAATTTCAACGTGTCACAACACGACAACTTTTGAGTTTGTACTGTATATTGGCCATTTCTGAATATCCGAATTATACAATAGGGCTTACGTGATTAACTGGGGAACTGAATAAAGCCAATGCTGCCTGCCCTGAGGCCTTCTTGCTTCTGTAATTCAGACTATCAGAGCTACAGGGCTGCATCAGGGCTACAGGGCTGCATAATCATATGACTCCATCAGGACCCACAAAGGTCCCTCCAGAATCTTTTCAGCACAATTCTTTGTCTTATATGCATTGCTGCGGGACGAGTGGGAGGGAGTGGACATGCAGGGGTCTTCTGAAGGAATGGCAAGCTAGTCCAATCCACACAGTATATCCCACAATTTTCTAAAAGGCTATACAGGCAGCTTGCAGATATAGGTGTAGAATACCCGTCAGGCTAGTAATAGTAGCTAGCTACAGTAGCTGCAAGGGGAAAAAATCTATTGTATTGGACTTTAAGTTGTCTATATTTTTAAATGATAATTGAAGGAACATTAAACATCAAAGTGACCTAGAATACCAGAGCTATGGCAGAATGGTAGCACATTAAAAAAAAAAAAATGCATAATTTAAGTCGGGCAGACGTATGTATACATCACTACTGTGCTTCCACCATACTTTATCTGACAGGAGCTTAAATACAAAAGGGGATTGTCATGAATGTCTATTTTCATGAAAAAAAGAAGAAGAAAAGGAAATAAACAGTCTAAAAAAATTTCTAAACACTAACAGTGGGATAACTCCATAACTAGCAGATAATATTTATCAGTGCCGTTGTCTGTGCATTAACATCATCAAAACCCACCGCATACTTAAATGTAGCTATTTTAACAGAAGCATGTTTTTCTTGGGGCTGCCATTAATTCCAGTACGGTTTGCCTTACAGTAAACTTGCCTCACGGTTCACAACTACATTGCATCACTGTCAAACTGTTTTCCCCCCGGTTCCAGCAAGTATATATTTGCAGATTCTTGCAGCTGTAGATGTTATCCAGCATTGTATGTTGACAGAAGCAGTGACATGCCAGGTTACCAGTAATCCAGGATGATTTGGTGGCAGCTTCTTCTTGCATGTATTATAGGTGTAAATGACAAAACCCACCGCATATCAGTGCAGTGTGTCATTTTTAGCCATGTCAAAATTCTATTTCCTGAAATAATTGTCTTTCCTGACACATATTTGACACAGAGGTGATAACCTAATTTACAGAAAAAGAGGGGGAAAAAAATCATTATTAGATTGGTCTGTATGCTTGGCTGTTAAATTAGGGCGTGTTCTATGTTTTATTTCACATCACTGTTGCAGCATAAAGAATGTTCCTAATGTCTGATGGTCTATTGTTTAAAATATTTGTAGGAAGCTGCTTTCAATGTCTCCAGTAACACCCAGTTAGGCAGCCAGTCAAGTTGTCATATCTCCAGTCTGTTTAGTTAAACACATGCAGCTGAGTGCTATTTCAGACGAACCCCCACAAACAACAATGTGACCTCCAGGCCACCAGCGGCCTGTGCTAATCATCAGAGTGACTGGCTGATGGAATTGGGACAGCTCCTGAGTAGTTATAATAAGGGACGGAAGCGCTGCAGTGATGATGTGCTGAGAGGAGGCATGGAGAGCGTAGTGGGAATGCAAGGCTGTTGATTAAAATAAATCACAAAGTTTGAAAAGCCCACGCACGAGTGTTACTCTGTCAGACTACCCCAAGGGCATCAGAAGTGGAGCCAGACAGACAGACAATGATCAATCAATAGCGATTTGTCATTGTGTCAGTCAAAGCCCACCAGAAAGCCAGATTAACAGACTGAGACAAAGTCAAATGCTGTATTTTCAATATGCTGTGAAACGTGTCCACACATGCAGCCTTTTAACACTTGATCCCAAGGATCATTATCATACGTTTGGGGTAAATTCATTTGGTTCGCAATTATTGTGCTTTAAAAGCTTTTTTTTTTCCTTATTTTTTTAACTAAAAACCCAAATTTAAAAAATTAATACAATTACACCTTATAGATCCCACAGGGTATTTCAGTTTTCAGCTTTACCCAGCTGATTGCTGCTCAGGCAATCAGGCTGTGCGCAGGAGGTGAGCAGTTAGGGGTTGAGTGTCTTGCTCAGGGACACCTCAACATATTGCCAGGGCCAGGAATCAAACCTGGGACATTTCTGTTTCTCAAGTGGCCTCTCTACCCATTCAGCTATGGCAGCCCAAGTGGTCATGAAAAGGCATTAGCACCTGCACTAAGGTTTATTGGATGCAGATACTGTGTGATGTTATATGAAGGTTTAACTTGTGGTCAGCTAGTCAGCACCTGGCAGAGTGTGTAAGATTCTGGAAAATTGTATGCCTTGCAGTTCAGTGGCAATGCTAGTGGAATACACATTCTAGTGTTATCACCTATACACTCCGATCTCTCCCATTGATAACTCCTCAACTTTAGGGGTTGCCAGGCTTGTAGTGGACTGAGAATGTTAGGCTCGCTGGACTAAACCATCTGCAGTGAATCCAACAGTCAAAACCTTATCACTTGCTTACCAGACCACAATGGAATAATGAGTTGAACCCGGCTAGCCCGTAACTGCTCTTTCTGAACTATCTCTGCAGACAGACACATGCACACAAACTAAGCCTTGCCCAGGCAAATCCCCGATTGCCTTCATAGTAGAAAGTGCCTTTTTTCCATGAACTTCTCTCTTGTCGAACCAAACCGCAGTTACCGATCCGCAGTTGCTCTCTGACCCGCTTTCATTCAATACAAAGGCTATTCTAGGTCATTTTGTTGGCAGGGTTCCACATTTCCCCCTCGTAATAAGTTTGGTTTTAGGACATGCCTAGCACGCCAAAAACTATGAACTTGCTCGTTTCCAGTGACAGACTGTAACTGGTTAATTATTTTAGACACTTTCGTGAAGATAAACCGTTTATGATATTGCATAACATTTGCTGGTGTGAGTCTGCTCCTGTGATTCTACAGATTTATCTTCGCAAGCATGACACAGAATCTGAGATCACAAACCCAGATCACAAACCACAAAGGATTAATGAGTGTGGGGCCCAGCCCGACTGCCTGCACACTAATATATTAAATGTATAGACTTATGTTTGACTGTGTGTGTGTGTGTGTGTCTGTACACACACGGACAGAGTTGAAAATGTAGTCTAGGCAAGTCAGCTTGGCGAAGACAATAATACATCACTTCAAACTCAATATTAGAAGTTGTCATGATGTAATGAAATGAATCCTCATATAATGCTGTGTGTGTGTGTGTGTGTGTGTGTGTGTGTGTGTGTGTGTGTGTGTGTGTGTGTGTGTGTGTGTGTGTGTGTGTGTGTGTGTGTGTGTGTGTGTGTGCGTGCACGTGTGTGTGCGTGCACGTGTGTGCGTGTGTGTTTTGCTGATGGTAACAGAGCTATCTTTCCATCAGAGACACAAGGGGCAGGATGTAAAAAGCCTCTAATATACCTGGGCTGCCAGAGAGCTTTTAATATAGTAAAAGCTTTAAAGGATTAAAAGGGTAATGAATGAGAAATGATGGAAGCCTCTGACAAGCTCATCCTTTTTTCGAAAAAAGGAAACGGCCATGAAGGCTTAAGATATATTCTTTTCCAGTTAGTGTAATGTGTTCACAGCAGCTATAAAGTCACAATTGTGCCATTGTGTGTGGTTGATGAGTGTGGATGTGTCACACTCAAGTCAAAGTGGTAGTTCTGCAGTGTACTGCTACACTTAAATAAAAATGGCAATGCTATGACGCAATAATATGGACTAGAGTAACTCATTTTACGGTTTTTATGTCTCAGTATCAGACATTAAAGCTGACTATAACTGACTATAAGAGTTCATCATTTTTTGTTTTCTTGCTTGTGCTCATTACATACTGTGTAGCGCACTGTTTCCCAAACAGTGTGCTACATTTGTAGCAACCCATTTGTGGGTTTCGGACCCGTTTTTATGGGTCGCAAGTGTTTTTATGTTTTTGTTTCCTACATTTTGTTTTTAATTATTATTATTTCAAAATAAATAACAAGGTAATCCCCCCCAAAATTCTACATTTTCATGAATATCTTTTCCCCCAAAGAATTTCATAAATACATTTAAAAAATCTAAGGAATTCCATAAATTAGGAAAAAGAATGACGCTTTGTGAGCTTGTAGATCGGCTATTTTCACTAGTTTGGGTCCCGGAGAGACATCGAATTTCTCTTTTGGGTCTCGAACTAAAATGTTTTGGAACCATTGCTGTAGCAAATATGGTGGTGGCCTGGGCATGTCACTGGAACTAATTAATGCCTAATTTTTTTTGGCCGAAGATAGATAAGGGGCTAGCATCTGGTGCTAAGTGGACCATGCTAACTCCTCGGAGGTCCTTGCATTATGTTGTTCAGTAAGTTAGCTAAGGGCTAGCATCTGGTGTTAACTGGACCATGCAAACACCTTTAAGAGCTCTGGTGCACTTTCATACCGTTGGTTGGTAGAAGTCTATGTAGGATCTTAACAACCTTGCCAACTTGCAATATTACTGTATAAGTTATATTTCTTATGCCATAAATAAATTACTCCATGCATGATTTGCACATATACTAAGTGCCACAAAGTTATTTTAAAATGAAAATATTTAAAGGTATAAATGAAAACCTTTAAACGTATGATGTGGCAATGAAGGCGAAGTTGAAGAAGTTGAAATGTTATGCAACTCTAAATTACATAACTGATAGATGGATAGAGAAACACTTTAAAGGGAAACTTGGGGAAATATAATTCAGAACCCCAAATTAATTTGACTACAAAGGACATGTGCCATCCATTGCAGTAGGATGGGACAAAATAAAAATGTATTATTACCCATAATGTAGTTCCTTCAAAGGATTCTATTCTATTTTCCTTGAATCACTCTCAGATCGGCATTAGTCTGTTCTGTCAACTGTAAGCTCTAGCTATCATCAAACACATTTGAGGAAGTCTAAATATTAATGAAATAGTGGCAAATATGAGCAGTTTGTGACTTCCGTGGGAGCTGAGTTCATACAGGCTGTGTTTAATAAAAGGCTCAGTGGTGCCCCGGTGCCTTAGCCATCTATCAGTGTAACAGTGTGTGTTCACAGGAGCCTCTGCTGTGGGACTTGCATCCTGCCAGTTTCCCCGTCTTGTGCAGTATCCTGCTAAACCTGATAGTACTGTAGAAGAAAACCTTGAAACAGCCATGTTTATCAGATGATAATATGGATGCATGTGTACTGTATGTGTGTGCATGTTAGTTGAATTTGGCAAATTCACATCCCTGTACAATGCAGTTGCAATATGATCAGACAAAATACATATGTTGCTGAATCAAATAATGTGATATAGGCTATGCAGCTGAATATAATGTATCATCTGTGATATTGTGACATAAGCTGTTATTGACTATCTGAAGTTGAGCTGAAAATGTAGGCTACTAGCTGGATATTTCTGCTGCTTTTCATATAGGCAAAAATAAATGAAATGCATCTGCTTTGAGAATAGTTGGTTCTGAATTGATGGTATCAACTATCTTTGCAGGTTTGCGTGTGTGTGTGTGTGTGTGTGTGTGTGTGTGTGTGTGTGTGTGTGTGTGTGTGTGTGTGTGTGTGTGTGTGTGTGTGTGTGTGTGTGTGTGTGTGTGTGTGTGTGTGTGTGTGTGTGTGTGTGTGTGTGTGTGTGTGTGCGTGCGCGCGCGCGCGAACTGTCACTTTCAGACATGCACTGTATTATGGAAGTTTTCCACACTTTAAACGGAGGGGCTGTATGCATGAACGCAACATTCCGGCCCAGTAGGATCGGACATGCAGCGGACTTCATGCTGGCAGGACTCTTGAGTTATGTCCAATTTGGCTCATACCACTAGAAGTGTGACTGGACGCAGTGATTGTCCGGTGAATCTACATTCAGTGTGTGGACGTGTTGATGATGCTTCTATTGTCGACGGGTGGAGCCTTCCCTCCTCCCGAGGTGTTTGGAGAGCGAGAGAACTGGAAAGCAGTTGAATAATTTTGCTTTTTATTCGAGTTGGAAATATTCACTGATCGAACATAAAGTCATCTCTTTGCTACTGCAGTAGCCTAGACAACGACTTACACCTGACGCTTCCCTCCACAGTGGGTTGTATAGAGATCAATGTTCCCTGAGTTGAGTTGAGACTGTCATCTTTCAAGCTCAGAGGACGGCTTGTTTTAATTAAAAGTATTAGGCCTACTATGGTAGGAAAGATGTTTCGTTTGTGTTTTGCATGGGTGCATCAATGGTGCAATTCAATGTATCTCATTCTGTCATGTTCTGTGGAAGGAAATAAAAGAAGATTGCATTTGATCCTCGCATATCTCCCTCAGGTTGTGCCTGTGTTATATTTAAAGGTAGGGTAAGTGATTTGCTTTGGTTAAAATAAGTGTTAAATAGCTCTATATTCTGATAGTACTCATTGCTATAGAGTGTTTGTTCAGTATTAGGAGTCTCCTTGTCTCTCCACCTCTTTATTAAACAGAAAATGCATTTTCGTTTCAGTTTCAGTTTCATTTCTGATTTTATCCAACCAGGACAGAGAACTCAATCAGGATACAGATTAAACAAGTGAAATTGGAAGTGATGACACTAAGAAATGAGCAGACAAAATTGGAACTGGAACACTATACAAATTAAGCTTAAAAATGGGTACTTTCTCCTGATTGGCTGAGATTTTGACACCTACCGAAAAATGTATTTTCTGTTTATTAAAGAGCTGGAGAGACAGGGAGACATCTGTTACTGAAAAAACACTCTATAGCAATGATTACTATCAGAATATAGTATTTTAAGCTTTTAACAAAATACTTTTTGTTTTAACCAAAAAATATCACTTACCCTACCTTTAAGTGGGAGTAGCTAATGTGTGCGTTTACTACTACCTAGACCCGCCCCTCACCTTATCAAACGGAGTATTTACCTTAATGTGTGAACACATCTGAAATGGACATTCTCCTGTTGCATGCTACATGTGTGAATGGCCTAAACTAGACAATGTCCCGACCTGATTCCCCAGACATTTTCCAGTTGTCATGTGAGAAAGCAGAGAGAGAGATAGGAAGGAGGCAAGGAAGGTTTATTTGAATAGCACATTTCACCACAAGGCAATTCGATATGTTTTTCATAAAACAAGCAAAGGAAATTATAAAAGGAAATATAAAAATTACATTATAAAATGTTATAATTTAAATTCAAGAAAAAGGAAGGGGGGAAAATAGTTAAACAACTGTCTCCTTAAAACACCTATTCAGGACACAGAGCAAAAACACAAGAGAGGGAGAGAGAGCTCGTATATTTTGTGCTTCTGAGTGTGACAAAGCTAAATGAGGTGTCTCAGCAGGATGATAATGGTTCATAATGGCTGCTGTACTGTTTTGATTGAAGTGCAGTCTGGAAAACTCTGCTTGATGTGTAAAAATGTGCAAGGGTTTGTGACGGATGGCAGACGTGGAGGATCAGTTAAACAATAACAAATGAAGGAAGGTAAAGGCTGGGGATCGCAGAGTCTCCATATGGGTGGGGGGAGGGCGGTTTGAAGGCAAAAACAGAAATGTCTAACTTTGGTCATCAATCGCAGGTTGAAAACCCAGCCAATTTGGGGCATTTCTAAGCCATAATGTTAAAAAGTCTATTGCCCCATCATTACTATTTTTCATTGTCATAATATTTCTGTGATATCTTGCAGCTGTGGAATTGTAGAAACCTACATACAGTACTGTGCTCCAGATACCCTTGTCTCTTCATGACATAATGCCACTAATTTGAGTGGTTCTATCCCCTCCCTTTAGCAGTCTCCATTCTGGCTGGGGTGGAGAGACTGAAGAGCGTCAGCCAGCCAGAGGGGCTCTAGTAGTGGGTGCATTATTCATGTGGCCTACCCTACATACCATCTCATCTAGGCCAAGACACTTTTTCAACTGCTGAGTGTCACGTACCAGACTTTCCCCGATGCCTAGTCATTCACTTCCGTCACATCACTCCATTCTGGGAATCTTAACTGAGCTACTCGATCCATTACCTCCTCCACAGTTCATAGAGCGGTGGAGAGACATCGCTCCGGTGGCATCAGGCTTACCCACTGTTCACACACCCCAGTGAGTAAAAAGGTACTGTAGAGAAACATCCGCAGGCTTGATTAATTTATGAAACCCACTGTATGTAGTACTTCTCTATTCTCCCACCCCCACCTGAAACACATATCTTTCTCTTTGTTTTCTTCTTTTTTTCTTTACCATACTACAGTATGTCATTTTATGATCGCCGCGTAAAGGAGACCGAGCAGCTTTATGTGTGCTGTCACAGTCCCTTGTACCTGTCGTTCCTCATCTGAGCCTTCTTTGCTGAAGCGTGGCGTGTCAGTTCAGTCTCTCCGCCATTTATAAAGGGCATAATTACAATGTGGCAGCAAACAAGTATGCTTCTTGTCATTCTTAACAACGTGTGGGTGTCTCTATTATGAAGCACTCGGTGCTGTCCGTGTATCCACGGACATAAGCGTCGGTTGCCATGGGTGGCGTGAGGGCAAACAAATTAAGTGGATTTGCCGAATGAGCCGCATCATATTTTAGTATGTGTGATCCTCATACCCGGATTATTCACACTCTTCCCGTTCTTTCCTCGTCCTTATACACTTTGAATACTCTATCTTCTGACATACGTATACATAGACATTTATTGACCCCGCAGGAGAAATTCAGCTGCCAGAGGCAGCACAGCAGTTAAGTTTAGAGATACAGAGTAAGAAAGGGTACTGTAAGATACAGCAGGTACAGGAATAACATCACAAAAAGCACCATCAATAATGAAGCAACAGTAGTGCAGTAATGTAGCCTCACCCACCTGTTCACTATCTCTTCTGACCTCTTCCTACCGAGTTCCTATACCTTCCCCCTACCTCTGATCCCTCATCCCTCACTTCCAGCTTTTCATGTCTGTCATGGTCTATTACCTAAACCCCATGACATTTCCCCCAGCCCCTGCGATCCTCTGCTGCAGCGCGAGTTGCTGTTTTACATGCTCTTAACTATCTAGCATCTCTGGACTGTGCATCTTAACTCCATTCAGGCAGTGATCCAGCATCCACTTTCTCCACTGTGGTTGTTAAAGTCCTTCATCTGAGTAAACAAGTCAAGGAAAACATGTACGACCTGAACTGGAAAGCCGCCTCTAGGTAGACCTATTTATATGCCAAGCCATCTTACACCACTTAAAATAAGCTCTTTGGGGACACACTGTGTCAAGGTAGCTGTTTGAACTCTTTTATTTATTTTTTCAAGTTGAAGTTGTTTACCTTCATGAAGTTAAACCTTGGAGAAGCAGAGAAGGTGCCACACAGTGTCTGTCAAAACATTACACTACTTTTTGTTGCATGCTACACAGTAAAATCTGCAATGTTAATTTATCTATTTGTCACTCTCAGAGTAAAATTAACACCTTTTTCTAAGTGATGGTCACTGTTGTCCAGCAATAGGCCAATGCAAGTTGTCGCTATCGGTTGGAAGCCTTGTATATCCAAAAGTGTTCCTTTTTTATTAATTTAAAAACATTTTAAAATAGTGACAATAGCCGATTTACTCCCAACGCCTCGCATCGTGGGCTTGTAGATCTGCTATTTTCTCTTGTATGACGAAGTACGGCATTCATTTACAAAAAAAATAAACCAAAAAAGTTGAAATATGGAGATAACATTTCTGCCCGCAACGAAGTATGAATTCCAATTGACCTTAATGGTTCAGCCTGATGCAAGCCATCAGGCTTTTACTTCACAAATGCATCCATTGATTAGTTAGGATGCAACACAAATCCCTTTTAAAGCTGCACTCCGGAAAGATGTTAGTCTAACCAATCTGTACGGTAGACTAGAGTATGATAATACAATATAACTAGCACATCTACAGTGGTTGGACGTGTCTGCCTACTCTTCCATTGAGAAATAGACCCTCGTGTCAGGTAGGATCCTACTGGTTGACAAGTAGTACTGCCTGAAGTTCACAAGTGCAAAAATCCCCCCTGGCCAAGCTGGGATTCTGGTCTTGGACGAGCGGTAGGAATTTGGTCTCTCATGGGCTTCGAATATCGGACAGGACGTAAAAGCTGCGGATTGAAGCTTTAAAAAGTAAAAGATGGCATATGTGTATTGTGGAAAATGTTGGATTTGCTTGGACTCACGCTCCAGCAGCTGATGTGCACTAGTCCATCGCTGCAGATGTTGTGTGCATGGGGACTGAAACTGCAGAGTGACCAACAGGGCCCAGCATGGATAAGAATGGACAATGTGTTCCAGAGCAGATGTTTCCAGCCCATGCACGTTTATCATTTGGGCTTTAATCTGGTCAGTGAAGGGCATTAGAGTATGTAGAAGGCAAGCGGAGGGTGGGGCATGAACCCCAGCTGTCTCCTCCCTGTGGAGAGAACCCCCCCCCACTACCACTACTACTGTACCACCGCGTCCTCCTCAGTTTCACTTGCATGTTCTAGCCCCTCCCACATGATAGCCAAATGACACACACTATGTAATTGGCTCAGAATTAGGGCACATGTTGTATTGTTGGACCAGTGGAGATTATGCACTATGCTTGAATCTGTGGAGATTATGCTGCGCTGGGATATTATGTGTCCATTTTCTCTGATTGCATCCCTGCATTATTTCTGTGCCATGGTGGATTCACTGTCACATTCACTGCCCTTTTCCTCTTTTTCTCTCCCTAATGTTGTCCTTCCGTCTCTCTGCTCTTCCCCCTCTACACAGCAAAAGCCTCACTGTTAATTGAATGACTTTCCACCTGCGTCCATATTTTGGGCATGTCATTAGGTGGATATTTTCAATATATATTTTTAAAGAATGGCATAATTGTTCACAAGTAGCCGATCTATAAGATCGTTGCGATCAGACACGTGCACTTGTAGATCAGCTATTTTCGAATAGCTGAAGTATAAAATAGCCCACATGGAAAGAAAATATATGAACCTATATTGCCACATATATGTTCAACATATATGCCACATATATGAAATTGGACCCCTACATATATGTCTTTCAACATATATGCACATATATATATGTATATATGCACATATATGCGCATATATATGAATGCTGCATATATGCCCATATATGTAGGGGTCCAATTTCATATATGCATTATATACAGTATATATGCTAAATATAGGTCATATATGTATATTTACACATATATGTTAAATATAGGTCATATATGTTTATTTACACATATACAGTATGTTAAGGATATGTATACCTACATAAATACAAATATGCATACCTACATGAATTAAATAAAACACAACATCTGGAAGTTATTAAACATTTATTCAAAATCTCAATTAAACATAATCACAACAGAAAATAATTGGTTGATCTTAGACAGGAATAATAATTTCAATTATCTGCCTTTTTTTTTCATAAACATGCAATTATTTTGAATTGTCTGAAAAGAGAGTGCATTTATGAGTCCAAGACACCTTCTATATTTACAATTATTGGTTAGAATTATGTAATAATAATAATAATAATAATAATAATAGAATGATGTAAGTTTGTCTTGTCGAATGATCTCATGGTATGACATCACATGAACTTCACTTGTACGAACAACAGATTATCAGCACAGGTTGTTTACCAGAAAGAGCAATAAGATATGCTTCGCAAATAAATTAAAGGCATGAATGAAAATGAATGTTTTGCACATAACTTTCACTCAAAGCCAATCGAAGTCCATCAATCGCTTCAGGAGGGAGGAGACAGGAGGATAGACCCACTTTTCTGGCTGAGCAGCTTTGTCGTGTTGGTGCCACCGCCAATGGGTTGATCCCAACGAAACATCTGAAATCACAAATCACATATGGAAAAGGTGCACTCATAGCTGCTCTACAAGAGAGCAAATTTTTCGAGTTACATGGTTCTACTTCAAGCAGAAAGTTACCTTTGAATGAATTCCAGTGTGTAACAGGCGTGCTCCTGTGCACCAGAGTGAAGTTGTAATAACTGGAAAAGCTGCCAGTCCAGCCAGGAAGTTGATCTGTGGAGCCACAACGACCGGACCCTCAATGCTCAGCATCCATTTTGTAGCTGTGAGAACTTCACCTAAACATAATTAGACATATATGGTTTGCATGTTAACAGTGTTCGTCTGTTGCTTTCCACATAACAAAAGATTGTTAAACTAAAACATGACCTCCATATAGTCTCCGTATTTGCAATGCTTTAAAACAGATTAGAAAAAAAACAGTTTACACTACCTAAGACAATTAGACGAGTCGGGAAGCTTCATTATCCTTTCAACAACTGCTGCTGTCGCCAACACCTAAAAGACAGAAAAACAAATAAAAAATGCGTAGTCATTGACCCCAGCTCAACAGTTGAGGGTAACAGCTTGGTGTAAAAGAGTGGCATATTTTTTTGTACAAGCTATTAATTGTATTTGCATACATAGTATTAAGAATTATAAAGGAGGAAAATGTCAAACAACAAAAAAGAAAAGTATCAAACGAAAGTAAAAGGTATCCAAACATGTAATAAAAAAATAAAGACATCCTCAGACTCTATTGCAAGTAGAGACATCACGTAGCAGCAGATGTTTTTCTCACCTGAAAATCGTCTTCGCACTTCTTCGTGTCCAGTCTTTGCACTGGTGATCAGTGCTCACTGCAAGCCAGGTGTTTCTTTCAGCATCTGTGATAGTAGAAATAGACATAGATATTATTTGTGCGTCAGTAATTTAAAATGTAATGTCAACTCATCAGATTGCTCATAATTTGCGCCACCGTGCCCCCTTCTGATCATTCAGTTCTTCTGATGAATTTGGCAAAGTGTTTCACAATGCAGAACTGATTAATGATTAATGTTGTACAAATCAGTGGTTCTCAAACATGTTCACGTCAAGGACCCCCTAATTAGTAGTCTATGTACTTGGCTAAGGACTCAAGATTTGAGTTACAAAAGTGTTTCAGAAATATTCCACACAGTTTGTTTACAGTGTTTTTTAGTTTTTTAATAGCTGATCTACAAGCTCACAACGCATCACCATGCACTGCACTGTGAGCTTGTAGATCTGCAATTTTCAAATAGGCAATTTATAGGGTTTAAGTGGTTAAACTGATTTTGATGCTATATAACCTCATTTACCTGGGGACCACCTGGAAACCCCCCAATGACCCCTGGGGGTCCCTGGAGCCCACTTTGAGAACCACTGATAAACATTACCTGCTTTTGTTAGCTACTGTCTGCAAAACAAAACTAAGTAAAAAAAACGGATTACCAAATCTGTCAGCTGATTTGATTTTGTTTTATCCATTGGTACTATTTGTACTCTCTTTCTCTTAATTAAATGATTGTACTTTGTACTGTAGGTTTCAAACAAAATTCATAGATATGATAATAATTAATTACAGTCAAAACAAATGAGGCCAACATTAGCTTTCACTGCTGTGGAATGATTTATACCTGAAATAAACACTGATATGCACCACATGGAAATTAATATGCTAATGCCATGTCTAAGACTGTGTTACACGCCCCAAAAACCTTATCTACAAGCTCACAATGTGTCGCTGTGAGCTTGTAGATCAGTGATTTTTGGGCGTGCAACAGTGTCTTACGACGAAACATAATTTAAGCTTTAGACCCGAGCGAATCACGACATTCATGACAGTCATGAGGAAACTTCAACCTGGTTTTTGCACTTTCTCCATTTACGGCCCTGAATCTACATAAACGTTCATATTTCAAATATAAAGTGCTTATCTCATGGCCACGGATGTTAAAAGTCACTTCGGGTGGGTGTAAGTATCCGTATATTCCGGATTGTTCATAGAAAAGCATTTTAATCCGATCGGTGGCCATTAAATCATAGACTTAAAATGTATCAGAGTGCAGTACACCTCCCAACCGATAGGGTCACGTAGTTGAACGCATAAGGAAATACGGAGAAAATGGCCACCGATCGAATTAAAATGCTTTTTATTGAACAATACAGACAATACGGCTATTTCTGAGTGCCCGAGTAGACTTGTAACATCCATGGCCATGGAGTAAGCACTTTATATTTAAAATCTGAACGTTTATGTAGATGTACAGGTTCTAAATGGAGAACGTGCAAAAACCAGGTCTAAGTTCAGCCATGACGCTCGTGACGGACGAGCGTCGTGTGATCCATGGCTAATACACAAATATAACTGCACATTTACGATACTAACAAGTTGGATAACATTTTAATTCCATAAACTAATTAAACGTACCTGTTATCTAGTAGAGTAGAAGCATGGAAGCAACCGGTTTGTAAATAAATGTTCGCTCAGCAGACACTTCCTCTGTTTCAAAATGAATAGGCTCCGCCTTCAGATGCATGATGTAATGTGTCATTGTAGTAGTTCTCAACCTGTGGGGTCGGGACCCCGAGGGGGGTCCCCAACATGATTTTGGGGGGGTCCCCAGATGACAGTGAAGTAACAATTTATGTAACCTTTTTAATACCTAAAAAAAATATATATATATAAAAGAAAGCAAAGAAAAAAACCATTACTGCATCAAAAGTAATCAACAAAGTATACTAAAACAACTGGTCAAACGTTGGCCAAATTGTCCAATAATAATAATAATAATAATAATAAGAAAGAGGCAAAAATAACCCACCGAGTCGTTGTTGTGAGCTTGTAGATCGGCTATTTTCACAATATTGATCTGTGGAACGGAGTCAAACTAAATGCATCAACTCCTACGTGCATATTGGTTGGGGCGGGGGTCCCCAGTTCAAATTATTTTGGGGGATCTCGGCCTGAAAAGGTTGAGAACCACTGCTGTAAGTAACGGGCACTGCATGGGATATCTGCACACCTCAATGTAAAATTGGCTATTTTGTCCAAAATGTAAATATTTACATTTTGGACAATATTTTTACGTAAAATAAAGTATTATATTTATAAATTATTATAAGTAGTATGATTAGAAAATTCTTAAACATTTGACAATCAAGGTCTAATATTTCTATAATTGCTACAAATTGCTACAAAACCTGTATAGCAGTCATTTTGGGGCATAAACAAGAAGTTGAATGATAAAATTAATCATGCTAATAATAACTGATAATGATGATTATGTTCACATCAAGTAAAACATTTTAAATTGTTGTGCCTTTTGTTTATAAACCCTGTAGCACTTTGTGATTTCCAAAAATGTAAAGTGCGTTAAAAATAAAATGTATTATTATTATCATTATTATTATTGTTATGTATTCTTTACATTACTGTAAAACTATGTTCAACAGTTAGAATATAACCTGACTGTAATTTAGAGAAAAGAGAAAATGTGTAGAGAAAAGAGAGAAATAACTCAAATGCAGTGGAAAACAGAAATGTCTTTAGTTGTGTTTTAAAATGAATAAGAGTAGCAGCAGACCTAATTAAACAATATTGTCTTTATACATATCTTCCACAATCCACAAACCACAATCTACATTGAATGGAAATACGTAGATATAGAACTTTGAATATTACCTTGCAAATAAAAAAAGTGAGCTATATATAGGCATTATGTATGACATATGCAAAAAGTCAGATATATACTAGCTATATATGTAGGCATATATGTAGGCATTTATGACATATATGCAAATATATGAACCTGATTGTGGCATATATGTGGACATATATTCGGCATATACCTGCCATATATTGACATATATGTTCATATATTTTCTTTCCGTGTGGGAGGGTTTAAATGGTTGACCCTGAGAGTGCAAAAATGGTGGGTCCATTTTTATGCTCGTGGAAAAATGCTTAACCCATTAAAACCGGGAAAGCACCTGTGTCATTTTAGATTTTTGCGTTGGCTATTCAAAAATAGCAGATATACATGCGCCCAGCGCGGCACGAAGAGCTTGTACATCTGCTAGTTTTGAACATTTTTTAAAAATCTTGAAAGTGTTTGAAAAATGTTGAATAATTTGGCATGCTCGTGCCTGCGTACACACACGCACACACACACACGCACGCACGCACGCACGCACGCGCGCGCGCGCGCGCGCGCGCGCACACACACACACCATAACACATTGAATGCTGGATTGTATGCCCTGCCGATATTGGTAAACCATCAGAATAAAATAATCCAACTGTTCCAGAAGTAGTCAAACCAGCAGAGAAGGCCATCTTTGTCTGTCAACACAGGAGCATTATGAAATTGTTTGTAATATTATGAAAGCATATGTTTTACTATTAAGCTGATATACCAATGAAATATATTAAATCTGTTGTCTTGCAGTACAGCAGCTTACTGACCATCAGCTTCATCAAGACAAGTAGTACGGTCACTACAGTACTACAGTATATTACTATTTTCCATAACTTAATACTGTACATAATACTGTATGTGAGGGCAGCACTAGTATTCTTTTGACTGAGCTTGGGAATATTCAATAAGCCTACTAGGATCTTAGTATGACAAGCATTCTGCGATAGCGAAGGGTGCCAGAGCATTCAATGCTGCATAGGAGGTCTTTTTTTAATAAATAAAACGGAAGCCATTCTGCTGTAGTGTTGCTAAAAGTGACATCTGATCTCTCTTTCTTGCTTTTTAAATGTCTAGTTACTGCATTTCTAAGTTTTTTTAAAATCTCAGTTTATATAGGAGTACAATAAGCATTGTACTCCAATAGTCCAATCTACTTATAATAAAGACATTATTTTGCCATTTAAGAAACGTTCAGATGGCACTTTAATTAATCTAACTGATCTGACTAGTGGAATAGTGGAAAAGCCTTTGGTTTAGACCAGCTAAATTAAACATTTTATGTGTGTGACATTACCATCTAACTTTTGACTTTTCTTTTCCGCCAGGCCAAAGGTGCCCTATTATGGATAGGGCACCACCAGGAGGCCGAATTATGCAAAACAATTTTTTTTATATTACTTCTACAGATTTTGTCCGAACATCATGCAAATCAGTACACATTAATTCTATAATCACGTGATCAAGATGGATCTGTCCGATTCTTCATATTCCATCAACATTGTTGGCCCACAATAACCTACCTGACCTGGCGGAGACCTGTGCTCCGAGGAGCACTTTTTCTAGTTAACTATGGATACTGGTGATAACAAATACACTACTTGTTTAAGATATTTTAGTTTTCTGGGTATATCTGGGGATATACAGTACATTTGAAGTTGCACAGCATCCATGTTCAGTTTTCATTTTAAATGTTTGCTAAACATGAAGGTATACCTGGATTCTGTCACTTCAGTTCAACAGCATTAGCATTAAGGCTTCATAAATACTTATGCAGTTTCATTTTAAAATGTCATCAATTCGAGTGGGTAAACTTCCCCATGTGGATTAAATGGATCAAATATATAGTAAATTACATTATCAAAGTAGACCTCCTTGAAAGAGGTCTGCGATGTACTGAGCCATTTTTTTAATAGTTTCATGTTCTGAGCTCAACTGAAGTAATTAACATCCTCATGTTCCAATTACCTTCACTTTATTTCTTCATGTCGTCCACCTTGTTCCCACTGGTACTCAGTCTGGTCTCATTTCCTTCTGAAACCAAGTCACTATATGCTCATTTATACTTATACTTAACCACATTATATTTAAATTAAAATTGGACACGTCATATATCAATTGGAACGTTACTGTACAAGCTTGACTCAAAATAAAGTCAAGGACCTTCTGAGAGCTCCAACATGTGGTACATGATAAGAGCTGGCAAGGTCAACCCATGTTCTGATAAGAGTGGATACAAATATATTTAATGTAATCGGCTGTTGTTATTTTAAAACTTTAGTAGGGTTGTTTTGTGTGGTGTGTCTCACTGAGATTAGAATGTCTGTTGAGATGTTCAGATAAAGAAAATGATCAATACAAATAGATTGTTTCTTCAATAGACATAAACCACAAACATTTTCTGTTCATGCACATTTCCTTTGCCTAAAGGTGTTATACTGTGGAATAATATATTTATTCTTTTCGACAGTACGTGAGTGCCTTACTGTCTTAAAATGTGTAAGGCTGTCTAAGGGGCTGTCTTGTGACAAACATTACCATGAGGGTGTCATTCATCCTTGGTCTTCTGATAATCTGAATTATTTATATCCAATATATTGAATATACAAGTGTGCAGCTATCTAGTATAGCATATTGTATTTAATAAGCAAGTAAGATACATAGAAAATAGAGATTTAGGGACCAGGTGGTTAATTCTTCCATAAAAATATCTCACAACTCACTTTTAAATTCTGGTTTACACACATCAACCTACCTGTGTATTCACTGTACAGTAGATAAACCAATAGGATAAGATTTTGTGCCAATTGACCAGTGGCTGCCTCTGAGCACTCCTGATATAAGAAACTAGAAACTAGCTCAGTAGAGCGCAGATCTCCGTCATGGAGGCAGCTTGTCCTTTATAGTGTGGTGCCATGCACATGGCCAGATCTGCTTTTGGGAAAACGTTTTATTTCATATATTATTATTTTTTACAATAAGACGAGAACGCGTCATGGTTTCAAATGATATGGTATTATATTTATGGTATTCATTTACTGTAATTAATTGACTATAGTGTATGTAGACATAGCATAATTATCTTATGAAATACTGGAAATTGGCGTTACCTGATTGGGCCAATCAGTGAATGGGCAGCTCCAAGCAGAGTACAAGGCCCTCTTCTGAGACTTCCTGAAAACCAGAAGGAGGCGGGGCCCAGGGATCAGCCAGCACGTCAAGACACTTTGAGCCAAGACTAATGACTACGACTTTTTCCCCCTTTGAGACAATCCAAAAACTGGAACTGGGTGTTGCCAGAGTAGTTTGTGAAAAGATAATCAGTTATCTGTTTTACCTTGAAAACCTTTTCTCAAAGTTTTGTGATGTTAGATTGATCTGATTGGAAATTGTAATAGGCCACGCCCACTACAACACCCCCTTTGGGCCAATCAGTTTGAAAAGTGAATCCATTCTGCCTTGACAAACCTTTCCTCAGAGTTTTCTACAGTTTACAATGTATTTAGAACCATACTTGCATCAAAATATGTATATATCCTGTATCTATTCACAGTTTCAGCCATATGTCGTACTGTACATAACCGTTTTCCCAGCTTTATTTTTACATTATGTCCAAAGTTATTAAAATGTCCCCGAACTTACATGAATAATTGAGTTAGCAAGTCACGGATGTTTGAATTCATTCATGAATCAATCTTTTGTCCAGGGACTAGTTTAGGCTAGACTTTTCAAATCAATCTGCACTTAAATGATCTGAATCCAGTGGCTTCCTTGAAAATCAAACAAACTACAGTATGTTTTGGAAAATGGTCAGCAGTAATGCCAACTATACCATTAGTCATAGTCAATGGACTAAACATGCCAGACCACCAGTATGATGCTATAAATGAACGCTGAGCATTTTGCCCCACCCTCTCTCTCTCTCTCTCTCTGTCTCTGTCTCTCTGCCTACAACCTTCTCCTACTCTTCACTTTCATTGTTTCTTTCACCCTCCCCTCCCTCCCCATCTCCTCTCCTCTTCTCTCCTCCTCGGGGTCTCTGGCTGCCTTCCCACAAGTGATGTTCTCCTGGCCAGATGATGCATGCATATCTCTTGTGTCTGTCTTGATGCTAACTCGCGCCGACGTTTGCACGGCATTGTGGGATTCTGCTCTCGGTCATATTTCATGTAATGATGGAAATGATGATGGTGATGAGGAACCTGAGGGCGATGCTTCTATTTTCTACCCTTGTCTTGTTCTTCAATATCAATCAGCGAGCACAATGAGATGGAATGGTAGATAATGGGCGCTCGCACAATTTAGTTAGCCAGAATAGCGAGGGGGTCTGGTACGGTATCGATGCGGACAAGTTCCTTTTCACTCTTTTGCTTATCAAGCGCTTGACATGTAGTCGGACGCATGTCGGAGGGGTGTTTATTAGCTCATCTCAGAAGAAACTGTCGCTTAGCAGCGTTGTCGGAGGCAGTTTCCCATACCGATGTGTGCAATTCTGTTGAGTATCTGGTGTATACACGGGAAAAATTCTGTCAGTTTTAATTTATCCATTTGTAACTCTTGAGAGTGCACAAATGGTGCATTACATCTGTGCACTCTGAGTTAAATGAACACTGAGGATTTTACAGTGTAAGGAAACCGTGTGTGTGTGGAGAGAGGAGAGAGGGCAGGGTGCAGAGTGGTAAAAAGTGGGAGGGGCCTACTCAAAGGGCTAACCCTGGAGAAAGGCGAGGAGTGGGGGTTATTATGGCAGACTACTGTATTGGCCCTGCAGCAATGTGTTTCTCTCTCCGTGTGTGTGTGTGTGTGTGTGTGTGTGTGTGTGTGTGTGTGTGTGTGTGTGTGTGTGTGTGTGTGTGTGTGTGTGTGTGTGTGTGTGTGTGTGTGTGTGTGTGTGTGTGTGTGTGTGTGTGAATGCAGATGGGGTGATGCATTTGTGTGTGTGAGAGAGAGAGAGAGAGAGAGGGAGAGAGAGAGATGCTGTGTACAGTCTATAGAAGAGAGATTTCCTTGCAGGCTTCGCTACAGCCTAATTAATCTGCTTAAGCCTCCCAGGTCCGTCTCTGGCACTCTTTACACATCAGACTTGTGTGGCGGCTCTGAACCCCTAACACTTTTCTCCATGGATGCCTGTGGAAAATCACTCATACATGTAGCTCTCAGCCTAACTGTCAGAGCTTGCTGTTGAGAGGCAGTGGCGCTTATATTTACATAAGACAACGGGAGGCCTCCTCATCTCCCAGTCAGACAGACTGTTGTTTTTCTAGCGTTGTCGTGGAGGTCACACTACGCCCGAAACAACGAGCTTGTTTGGTCCACTTACCCTGTGTGCCTCCACTGCCCCTCCAGATCATAACGCATTTCAATAGCCATCAAATCAAGCACTGAGCTGCGGCAGTGCACTCTCTCAGCCTTGCCCCCGGCTAACTGCTGTGATAAAAGGAGCTAGCTTAACAGAAATGTAATTCGCCAACAGTCAAATGACTGCTGGTGAAGGTTGTTGTGTAAACTTGGCCAAACTCCAGTGGGTGCAGAAGTCATACAGTACACAACCTTGAGCTTTTCAGTTTACTAATTTCAATAAGAAATCAGAGAGATCAAGTTGAAAAGAAAGAATAACATACTTTATTGTGATATGTGTTACATAGAGATACAGAGTTTTAGACTCCATCAAAGCCATCATTTCATAGGATGGCATACAGTAGGTCCTATGATGATGGAGGAGGGAGAACTACCTTGGAGTCTAGACTAGGGATGTAACGCTTCACTTAGCCCACGTTTTTTTTTAATAAAGCCTTCTTTCTGACACATTCCAATATATGCCATATTTCTATAAACACAATCATGTGTTCAAGGGAAAAACTAACCCTATGTCATGATTTCACCTTCTTCGACTGGCGGCAAGGTCACAAAAATAAATAAATACATAAATAAATTAAATCACTTGATGTCTATAACATCTAAGTTTTTCGTTTTGTTTTTATCTCTGCATTTAAAAAAAATCCGCTTACAATAGTCCCTCTCTGTTGCCATGGATACTTTGTTTGAGCTGTTGTATCGGAAATAACACAACTTTTAAAAACTCCCACTCCACAGCCAACAACTTGGTTGCACGTAATTGCATTAGCGTAAATATATGATCATTTATTAAATCAATGGTGTCGCTCACCGAAAATAGACAATCTACAAGCTCACCACAATGCATCGCAATGCTTGTAGATCGACTGTTTTCGGCAAACAACACAGTTGGCTGAGGGGTTTATTTCGGCGACACAGACATGTACAGTGTACACACTACACACAGTGCCAATTCGCCAGTAAGAAATGCCTGTAAAGTAGTAACGCGAAATTAAATAGTTTTGGTATTGAACTGTGGATGGATTACCATATGGTTCAATATCATACTGAGAGCCATTGCATCACTAGTAGACACTGGTGGCGGTGAAGATATTACAAAGAATTTCACCCGCTTTAACCTTTTTACATCTGTAAACCTTGATTTGAATAAAATGTAGTTGAGTTTAAATGAGCTACCGGTATGCAGAGAAATGATGAAACCTCTAGGACTAGGACAATAAACACCTTAACATGGTGGAGATGGGACAGGATTGGGGTTGCGTGATGCTCCGTCTGAATAGAGAATGATATAGAAAGGAGACCATCACCTAAAGAGTCTTGATTGCTTATGTGTGCTCACGCTTAGAATGTGTGAATTAATTTGACAGCATGGGAAAGCTAGAGTGACATGATTTAAATCCCCGGTAAGAAGAATGAAAGCGGGAGAGTGTGAGGGATATTATATTATTGAACTTTAGCAAACGTTTCCCTTCATACAAGGATACGCCACCATGCACCTTGTACTTGAAGGAGGAGTTTGATGCCAGCACGTCTACATTTAACATTCACTTTATACCTTTTCACAACTGTATTTTATTGAGAACTCAATATGCTCATATCTGACACCCATAAATATATCAGAAACATTGAAGATTGTCAACTTGGGGGCTCTGTCCTGCACAACCAGGCTATGCTACCCTCCTCACCATTTCAGAAGTGATTGTAAAGTCATTTGTCTTGTAGGCTGCTTAAATTCTGGAGTTACATACACATAGATAGTACTGTGTCGGTGGTAATTAATACAATACTCGCACATGTGGCATCAGGTCTAAATGGGATAATTACCATTTAATGTGTTTTATAGTTATTCATGCCAGAGAAATATCTGTGTTAATTAACAATCAATTTGTTTAAATGCATCAGTATGCAGATACATGTGAAATCCCACCAGTAAGTGCATGACTGCTGAACTGGAGTTCATGTATTATGAAGAGTTGAATGTTGAACGTTATTGTAAATGTGCAGATAGAATAGAAATATAACATAATACACCTGCATGTAAATTTGTAGTGCCGTAATTTCTTCAGATGAATTCAAAGCAACCTTGCAATACTATTTCAGTACTTTTATCCAATCCATCACCGTAATGGATATAGTGTAGGGTAATTGCAACACTACCGCTGGCAGTAATATTTCATGACATAGCTATTCCATTTTATCTAATCAATCAAGATAATGGATCTAGTGTATTGTTATTCATTCCACTTAGCTAAATATGTTTTGGATGTTTAGGCCTACCCCTTGTCATAATTATATAATGCTATTATTACGATGTTGTCTGAATAAATTCATCTATGTAATCAGCATTTCCATACTTGATTCTGTACAGAACCTTATTATCAAAGATCGTAAGCACTGGCATGATCTTTTACACAACCAAAATACAGACCAGCTACAAACGTTTTGATATGTGGTTTGAAATATGGGGTTGTGTCGTTTCTACAAGTAAAAGGACATCTATTAAAAATACTTCTATAGTTTCCATGACTTAGCAATACATTAGTGAGTCTGAAGTAATAAAGCGTGTAAAAGTGTTGACTTTTCCAATGTCAAAATAAAATAAATCGTTATTTTGCTTGTCATTTTTTTGATTGACATGCACATCAAAATAGACATTGGAGCAACATAAAAATGATGTACAGGACCAGATACATTGAACAACTGCAAGTGTTTATTGAGATGCTAATTTACAACACCTGTCCACAGGGCACTTTTAAGATACTGTAGACAGAGAAAATGAAATTAGAATAAAATGGAAGAGATGGAAAAGGGGTATTCATTATCCAAGCTGTATTAGATATGAAACAGTGTTGATTCTCTTTTACCCATAATAAATTTAAAAAAAAACATTGGAATCATGTTGCATTTTCAGTTCTGTGAGTACTGTAGTTTTGTTATTGCATTGCAATTAGATCGTCTTCTAACTGGAACATCCTACCTGTAGAAATATAACCAGCAAACTCTTGTCCCTTTGATCCTAATTTGTCTGCAAAATAGAACATTCTGTCAGAAACTGGGACTCAAACTTTTTGTGTTTGGGGATAGAAGGCTAGTGGGTCAGTTATTCTCTTATTTTCTATACTTACTGTATCTAGAATAATAATAATAAAAGACATTCTCTCTCTCTCTCTCTCTCTCTCTCTCTCTCTCTCTCTCTTTTGCACTTGCACCCTTGTCTAAGACAATGATTCACAACTTCAAACATTTTTATTTATTTTTGGTTAAAAGCATAAACAAAACTAACCATGTGTATTGATAACATAGGTGTAAGAATGTACTTTTGCCATCAACTTTTTTTTTTAAATGTGTTTTTTTTAAAAAAGGGTTTTGCCCTTTAAAATTGTGTCCAAGATCGTTGTCAACTCCGTCAGATTTCTTCAAAAACATAATTTAATCAGGCATAAACAGGTTTTAGCTATATTCTAAGGTCCCCTGTCTCACTTCCGGGTTTAAAAAAAGGCGGGAAAGCTGTTAAAGCTCTGGTAAGCTTTTATTTTTTGATAAATGCACTAAATATTATTACTATCTGGTGTGTGACGATCCCAACCATAACACCCCAAAAACAAACTGTGGGAGGTTGGCCCATTACATGGTTTAATAGTCAACACTTTCATCTTTTAAAATATATTTTCCCGGCATAATTGAAGAATAAAGTTTTTTTCCCCAATTCTCAAGAATGGGTGATTATATGTATATACATACATACACTGTATATTTATGTATTAACATTAAAGAGACAGTTGTGTCAGAAAATGTAAAAAGACAGTTTCCACTAGTACAATTGCTCACAAATTGTGCATATGAAATATTCAGTAATGCAGTTCTTAATAATTGCAAATCAGGTAAATGTTCTTTGAAGATAGAAAGCCATCATTAAGAGGTCATCCTTTTTTCCTGCCAATAGGACTGAAGTTGGCCCCAAAAACTGCGTATTTCTTTTCAGCTCAAACACAAGTACCGTATATTGTATGAAAACGAACACAGCAGTTGTAAGTTTATGTCTCTAATGTTCAACATGAATATATTTCATGACTGTTGGCCTTTTCTTAAATTGAATTATTCATGTCGGAATAAAATATTTACAATATCATACATTTATTAGAATAAGTTAATGGGCTGCGTTATTCCCCCCCAGGAAAAATAAAGATTTATACAGATACTGTATGGTATATTTATATTTTTAAATTGTATTCATCTGAATTCTATAGTTGATTAGTTAAGTATTATGTTGACACAAGCTAATTAGCAACACCATTTTTACCTGATCTTTTGCTATCTATTCACTATCCATGTAACCAAACCATTGCTGTCATAATTTTTCATATTACTAATTTTTCTCCATCAGTTTTTATCATCGATAATCTGACCAAATGTCTTTAGGTTATATAAGTAAACCTGTTAAATTATTCATTTTATTGAACTCAAGTTTTCCCCCCAGCTGAGTGGTGGATGATCAGGATAATGTAATGTGTGGTATTTGATAGGTCACTGCAACGGTTGCCCGTAGTTTTAAAATTCATCATAACATTTTCCAGACTGACACTAGGTTTGACATCAGACTATATCTCAAATCTGTCCCCTTATGAGATCTTCAGGAAGGTACAGGACATCCTGGCCTTTTCCAAGCACCCCTGTGCACACAAAGTGTGTCTGCATGGTCCCACAATCGATCAAACAGGTTTAAGGGGCTCTGGATAGTCAACTTCTCATCCCTCCAACTTGTTGATACTAATTTCTATTCTGTTGCATGAGGTGTCCCGTGCCAAAAAGTGCAGATCTACAAGTCTACAATACGTTGCATCACTGCTCTTTTTTTACTTGTAGATCGGCTATTTTCAGCACCTGACACCATTGTATGACTAAATATCAATAGGGTTTTACTGTACAACACATGTGTTCCCAATTCTATTGTAAGTACAAGACCAAAGGCGATCAAGTCCTGTCTGAGGAGATTAGGGTGGACATCACTTCTGTTTTCATTTTTATTTCACGTCTTTACATTTATTTATGTTATTGGCCTTCATTCATTTGTGCTGGTCTTAATAGCAATCGATCTGCACAACACAATTATGTGCACATGCAAGGAAAGGATTTAACTAAAAATAGACACTTTCTCAGAGTTAAATTAACAGTCAAGATTTTTCTTTTCTTTTTGTGCTTTGCAGAAATAGACATGCATGTCACCTGGACACCATGTCAATGACAAATTAACTGAAATGTTAATTTGAATGCACCAAATCTGTCTTTATATATTTCCTGTTCTCGTGAAGATATAATGTGTTTGTCTTCAATAGCCAGACGTACAGTACTTCCTCTCAAGTGTCAGTGTCTTAGAAGAGCTGAACTTGCATTGGGGGGGGGGGGAGTTGGAATATTGAATATAAAAGATAAGTCTGAGTTTTGATATGAAGTGTTGTTGCCGTTGTATGCATGTATTCTTAACTCTGTATCACAGAAGAGCTTCTGAGTTAAATGAACTCACGAGTGACAAGCTCTTGTGCTGCGTGAACAGGAATTCACTTGGGGCCTCATTCTAATACAGGCTGGTATAATTTTAGTCGGTTGACTGACATAAATAGATGTAATAATGCACCTCCTTAGCATTTTTTAAAACAAAGTTGTGAAGTGCTTTATAAAAAGTAAATCAGCAGAGCGCATTAATAAAATGGTTACAAGCAAAATCCTTGAGGTGAGACAAAAACATGGACAAAATTCATTGTGGATGTGCATAATAATAGTTTCAAACATAAAATGAACTGTTAGTTCAAACTTTGCCCTGAGCTCAGGCACATACTGTACAGTACAGTGCAGCATGTCAGAGCACAAGCATGTGTGTGCACGCACACACAATCAATGTTGACAGAAAGGCAATCATCTTGGATATGTTTTAATTAGACTTGTGTGTGCACATACATTTTCTCAACTGTCCTCATGTGTTTGCTCAATTAATCCCTGATTGAGGCTAATTGCTTACACAGAGAGTATCTAGATGAGAGTGAATACGAGGTACAGTACAGTAGGCCAACTCTCCCTGCTCGTGTCTCATTCACTCATTCATACAGTATAATACCTTTGCCAAGAAAACCAAACATTTGATAGCAGAGCATCTGATTGCTGTCTTGCTTATTGTCTCTGCCAGGCCGAAAGGCATGGCCGAGACTACGTTTTGCACCCTTCTGTCTGTCCGTCCGTCCGTGTGTCCGTCCGTCTGTGAACAGCTAATTTTTTTAAATTACTCCTACAGAGTCTGTACGCAGTATCTCTGTCATTAAACCAAACGGGTCCGTTGGATTTTTCATATTCCATCCTGATTGGCTAAGATTGGCTTCCAAAGTTTGCAGGTGTGGTCCGTTTCGAACAAAACACCTCAAATCATGAACACAGCGTGCGATTGCCGTGAAATTGTGCACGCACATTGCCACAAGGCCAAGGAAGAAATGCCACCCTACATTTTT